>NC_034011.1:15034410-15103165 GCF_000346465.2 Prunus persica | reverse complement strand
CCTAAAGTTTCCCCAATGAGGGGAGTCATGAGGTTTGGCAAGAGTAAAGGAAAATTATCTCCAAGATTCATTTGGCCTGTTGAGATTCTTGAGAGGGTTGGAGAGTTGACATATAAGGCTTGGTTTGGCACCAAGCTTGTATGAAGTCCACAATTTTTTTCATGTGTCAATGTTAACTATGTGGAGACATGTCCTTGATCAACAATACGAATTGGTGCTTCCACTAATTGCATGTCCTTGATTAAGATACATTGATTTCTAATGAGGATGCTACCTATGTGGAGTCACCAATTCGTATTGTTGATCGAATGAAAAAGCAGCTTTGTAGGAAGGAGGTTCCTTTGGTTCAAATGTTATGGAGTACTCATGATGAAGGTTATGCTTCCTGAGAATTGGAGTTAGAAGTGAGAACCAAGTGGCCTTACTTATTTGACGAATAAAGTACGTAAGTTTTGAGGACGAAATTCGTTTAACGAGGGTAGAATGTAATAGTCCGAAATTTTGAGGTTTTTTTAATGCAAATTTTGGGGGTTTTTTTAAATGTGAATTTTTGGGGTTGATATCCTATTAGTTTAATTTAATTTAATTTTAATGTTGGGCTTTCCCTAATTTTTTGGTGGGTTGTTGGCTTAATGAAAAAAAACAATTTAAGGGAAACAAAACCCTTTATGCATTAGAAACAAAGAGAGGATATGGAGGAGGTAGAAAAAAGAAAAATCGTAACTCTCGTAGTGAAAGCAAAAAAAAAAAAGGGGAGTGTTACATATGGGCATATTGAAATATTAGTTGTCTTTAGGCTTAAAATTTAAGGGAGATGATTTTCCCACTCCCTTTTACTTTTTAATACTTTTTAATCAATTTAATTTTGTTTTTATTCGTTTCTTTCCTACTCTACCCTTACATTCATTAGGAAAGTTAAATAATAAATCAAAAAATAAAAAATGAAAAGAGAAAAAAATATCTCTCCCTTTCTCGCCTTCTAGCCTCCTCCAGCCCGACTGCTTCCTCCAAGGCGCCACCAACTTAGCCACGCAACCATCCTAACCATCAACCAAGCCACCCAAACTCGACATCAATTCACCCCCACCCACACCCACCTTCCCAGACCCCTAATCTTTCCTAATTCTTTACTGTATCTAATTCCTTGTATAGTACATGTAAACTTTTATATATACCTCATTATGGTGAAGAATAAAGATAACCTAAATTATTCAAACCATATTCATATTTTAGCATGGTATCAGAGCAATCGATCCTCGATTGTCTCTAAATTCTCATATCAAATTTTCTTCAAACACAAACCCTAAATCCTCATATCAAATTTCTTCACACCCAAACCCTAAATCAAATTCCTCATATTTACAGCTTCAGATTCAGATCTTCATACCCGAATCCTTATATCCTCTTATCACAAAACCCTAAAAACAAATTCTTTTTTTGTTATCTTATTCTTAAATCCTTCTACTGCCATGAATATCGTCTCATTTTCCCAAACCGCTTCCTTCACTTCCCCATCCTCTGAAATTGCCACAACAAGTTCCCACGGTTATGTTTTGCATAGTTCTTCAAAGCAACATATTTGGGTCATTGACACCGGAGCCACTGATCACATGACCTTTGATCCTGGACAACTTACCTCTCATACACCGTCTTCTCAATCGGTGGTGTCTAATGGCAATGATACCCCTTCCCCAGTAATTGGGGAGGGTTCCCTCTCTCTCTCTCTCTGACTCCCTCACTTTGGATTCTGTGTTGATTGTTCCATCCTTACATCATAATCTTTTGTCTGTTGCCCAAATTACTATGGCTTTGAATTGCACTGTAACCTTTTGGCCTACTCATTGTGTTTTTCAGGACATCCTCAACAGCAAGACGATTGGTTGTGGTACTAGGAGGGGCAAACTCTACTATCTGGACTTGGCCTCTGACAGTGAAGCCAGCCTCAGTCAAGCTTACAAAATTGGGGGTACGAGTGTTGAGAAGCAAACTTCCGAAGTATGGTTATGGCATTGACCTCTTGGACATGCGTCGTTTGGATATTTACAGAAGCTATTTCATTCCTTATTTTTCCAGTTAGATATCTCCAGTTTTACGTGTGACATCTATGAACTAGCCAAGAGCCATCATGTTCCTTTTCCCTTAAGTTTCACATAAAAGTTTGGTTCCCTTTTCTCTTGTTCATTCTGATGTTTGGGGCCCGGTTAAAATTACCACTCTTGAGGGAGCTAGATGGTTTGTCACATTTATCGATGATTGCACACGTATGACCTGGGTTTCTTTTCTCCAAATAAAAGAGGAAGTTAGTTCCAAATTTTAACAGTTCTATCAAATGGTAAAGACACAATTTCATACCAGAATTCAGGTTCTTCGGTCTGACAATGGCGGAGAATTTCTCAACCATGATCTTAATCAGTTCTTACAAGATCATGGCATCATACATCAACGCTCATGCCCTTACACTCCTCAACAGAATGGTGTGGCTGAACGAAAGAATAGACACTTATTGAAAGTGGTTCGTGCCTCTCTCCTTGGTGCCAATAAGTGGTTCGTGCCTCTCTCCTTGGTGCCAATAAGTGGTTCGTGCCTCTCTCCTTGGTGCCAATATGCCTTAGTCCTTTTGGGGAGAAGCCGTCCTCTTTGTAGCATACCTTATCAATCGGATTCCCTCCAGTATCCTCAATTTCCAAACCCCCCATCAAACACTCTACCACCATCTCCAAATACCTCCTACCAAAAACCTAGAACCCCGGATCTTTGGTTGTGTGGTCTTCGTCCACTTACATGATCACCAACGCAGTCAATTGGATCCCCGCGCCAAAAAATGTGTTTTCATCGGCTATGCACCTCATCAGAAAGGGTACCGGTGTTATCATCCTTCGAGTCAGAAAGTCTATACTTCTATGGATGTTGTGTTTCAGGAATCCGACATATATTTTTCGGCCGTCCATGATGAGGATCAAAATGCCAACACTTCTCCAATTTCTGAATGTTTTCTTGCAGAAACGTCCCAGATTGAAAACAACCGGTCGCCCGATTATAGCGACCAGTCACTTAGCGAGAATTCAACTCTGTGCAAAAGCGACCGGTCGTAAGTGGAAAGCGACCGGACGCCTCCCGAAATTCCGACTCTGTGCAAAAGCGACCGGACACCCCCCGAAATTTTGACTCTTTGCAAAAGCGACTGGTCTCCAGAGGACAGCGACCGATCGTCTCCCTGCTGTCAAACTCAGGAGGAGATCATCATTGAGGAGTTTTTGCCCATGTAGGAGAATTCTTCAGCTCCAGTACCACACCAATCACCTGCTGAGGATGTCATTCAAGTAACATCTTCTCCTGAAACTGATAACATTAATGAAATATCCCATGATGATTTAATTTCAGAAGGCACAGAGCCTGCATATCAACTTTTAAAACGAAAGAACCGTGGAAAACCTCCAGTTCACTATGAAGCAGATCTTAATGCAAAAGGGAAATATCCCATCAACAATTATGTATCCATCAGCAGACTATCAGAGTCACGGGTACACTTTGTGAAGCAGTTTGCTGACATACCCATTCCCAACAATGTAACTGAAGTACTAGAAGACTCAAAATGGAAAGAAATCATGAATGAAGAAATGCGAGCTCTCCAGAAAAATGGCACAAGAAGATAGTGGGATGTAGGTGGATTTATACTGTGAAACACAAAGCAGATGGATCCATTGAAAGATATAAAGCTAGATTGGTGGCGAAGGGGTACACGCAAAGATATGGGATAGACTACCAAGAGACCTTTGCTCCAGTAGCCAAGATTAAAACTATCAGAGTCCTTCTGTCTCTAGCAGCAAATCTCGATTGGCCGTTACATCAGTTTGATGTCAAAAATACTTTCTTACATGGAGACTTGGAAGAAGAAGTATATATGGACTTGCCACCAGGATGTAACTTAGCTCGCGACAAGGAGAATCAAGTTTGCAAACTCAGAAATTCATTGTATGGGTTAAAGCAATCCTTTAGGGCATGGTTTGGCAGATTCACTAAATCCATGAAGAATTTTGGATATATACAGAGTAATGCAGATCACACTTTGTTCTTGAAGCGTGATGGAAGAAGACTTACTGCATTGATTGTTTATGTGGATGACAGTCTTAACTGGAAACAACACAAGAGAGCAACTGAAACTGCAGAAGTATTTGTCTCAGGAATTTGAGATGAAAGATTTAGGTGATCTGAAGCAGTTTCCAGGAATTGAAGTAGCCATGTCCATAATTGGTATATTTCTGTCTCAAAGGAAGTATGTATTAGATCTGCTCATTGAAACAGGAATGCTTGGATGCAAACCTGTTGATACACCCATCGAGATGAATCACAAGTTATGTGACGACATGGATCAAGAACCAACCAATAAGGAACAGTACCAACGCCTTGTTGGAAGGTTGATATATTTAGCTCACACAAGACCATGTATTGCATATGCTGTGAGTGTGGTTAGTCAGTTTATGCATTCACCCAGTGTGTCCCATAGGAATGCAGTTGATCGGATCTTAAGATACTTAAAGTCAGCACCTGGGAAAGGGTTAACATTCTCCAAAAACATATGCTGATTGGGCTGGTTCCTTACAGACGCTCTACTTCAGGTTACTTCACTTTTGTGGGAGGTAACCTAGTCACTTGGCGGAGTAAGAAACAAAATGTAGTTTCTCGATCTAGTGCTGAAGCAGAGTATCGAGGAATGGCTCAAGGAGTTTGTGAATTACTATGAATAAGAAGACTATTGACAGAATTGTGGTTCAAGCCAGAAAAGCCAATGGAATTACTATGTGATAACAAGTCAGCCATTGGTATCAGAGCGGGTCGGTTGACTGGGCCCAATTAAACCCAAATCAAACAAACGTGGTTCCACTCCTAATAACATCGAGGCCTTTTGTATAAAACCCCATACCTGCTAAACAGGTGGTTAAGTTGGGGACAATATCGATGTTGCTAGTGGTGGGCCAAGGGTCTGTCCCTCTGAAATCTTAACATCCAATAGCTCGTCGGTGTTGAAGGCCAGATCTGATGGGGTAGGGGTTTAGAATGACATGCTAGTTTTTGGGTTAGATTTGGTATTGTGGCATCGTATCAGGTGATGTGAAGGTGATGGTGGTGTTGCTGCTGGGTTCGCCGAAGGAGGAGGGGGCGAGGTGTCTTGATAAGTTTTGGAAGAGAGAGAGAGAGAGAGAGAGAGAGAGAGAGAGAGAGATAGAAGGGTTAGATGGATGGAGGAGGTTGGCCAATGTAGCTGGGTTTTGGGGTGGGGGTGGGGTTGGTGATTGCTTGGGATGGGAATGGTGTCGGTATTAATGGGTGGGCTTGGGTTTTTTTTTGTTTTTTGTTTTATTTAACTTTTCTTCATTTTAGTTATCAAAACCTTAATGTAGGAGGGTAGAGTAGGAAAAAAAAAAGAAAAAAAAGAAAAAGATTAATTAAAAAGTATTAAAAAGCAAAAGGGAGTGTAAGTGGAGAAAATGAGAGTGGGAAAATCATTTCCCAAATTTAATATAGAACCATCAACATACCAAATTTTAATCTCCTACACGAACGATTTATTAAGAAATCGATTTATTTTTTGCTCGATTTGGTTAAGAAACAAGTTAGACATCATGGAGGGAAGTTCTGATTTTTCTAGGTAGTGTTCATGTCAAGACAACCACTTCATCGGCACACAACTTTTCACACACACAGATTCTCAGTGCGTTTGGATGAGGAAATTTAAAAGTACAAAGGATTTCATAAATGACGGAATTTAAAATGACGGAAATTAATGTTCTAGAAATTGTAAAGTTTCTTGTTTGGGTGACGAATTTAAAACACGGAATTTAACTTTTATTTGTAAATTGATATGTTTTAAAAACTCAATCTCTCTTGGGATTTAAGAAATGACGACTTTTAGATAGAATTTAAAGTTGGGATTTATGATCTCCAAATTCCATGTTTTTTCCCGCGCAGAATTTCTAAATTTCTATGTTTTCTTATCCAAACACGGGAATTGGTTCATGTCTATTTAGAAATTCTGACTTTGGTCAAAATCCCAAGTTTATTTCCCTTATCCAAACACACCGTAATTGTAGCTGGTATATAAGAAATTTTTTTTTTGTTTTTTGGTTTGGTCAAGTGCACTTTCATTCCAACCGAAAGAGAAGTACAAACATAGAACTAGGCTACCCACAGCCACAACCAGAGAACAACAAAGCTACCAATAGCCAGAGAAAAGAAAGAAGAAAAACAAGCTATAGCAAAACTAAAGCAGCCACAACAAAAGAAAAGATAAAATACAAGCTATGGCGAAACAAAAGCAAATTTTGTTAGAGGCCAAACCTATGACACCTCCCAGTAGGGAACATGTCTGCCTCTAACAGCCGGGACTCACATCGTAGGTGGACATGGGAGCCCATCAGCTTGCATCACAAATACCAAAAAGGATGAGAGGCTAGATTCCCAAACCTCGTCACACATCCTCCTTCTTGCTCAAGAAGCTGCCTCATCTGCTACTTTGTTTGCACCAAGGTGCACCCAGTTCCAAGAACACAAATTGAAACCACTGCAAACTCTTTGAATTGCAATTAGAAGGGGAAGATAGTCCATCTACTCTTCTGAATATGGCCTTTGACAAACTGGACCAACTCCTTTGAATCAGATTCAAAAACCACATGTGATATAACCATTTGAGCAGCCACATGTACTCCACTCTCAAAGCAGCATGAGCCTCCGCCTTAATAGCCAATCCTGCCAGTCTGGTATTACAGTTGCCGCCTAAACACATAGCATTCGAGTTCCAAACCACCACACCCAACCCCACTAGCTTTGAACCTCCCTCCCATAAAGCATCAACATTTACTTTACAATATGCATGGGGAGGGGTAGACTGTCTTGCCTCTGTCGCCCCATTCTCATCACCATTATCATTCATATTCATCACAGACTCAGTTTGCACTTGCATAAACTCGCTAATCATAGATTGGGCAGCACAAAGTCTTCCCCAGGCACACTTGAACACCCTTAAAGACAGCAGCACATTGACATTTCCAAATACTCCAACAAGTGTGGACAATTTGGTCCACGAACCAAGATCAATAGTGAGTAGAATTTTGAGGGAGCTACAATGTCCTCTTTAGCCACTCACCAATTGTTGTAATACTTATTCTATCTATTTTATAACAAAAAGGGCCTCCAAACCAAGCTCTTTGAACCCAATTGCATAATAGTAAGAAAAGCTCTTCATATTTAGGAAACTCTCCACATAAAGGGCAAAGAGGCGAGGGACCAAGGTGACCTACACAAAGCCTAACAAGTCGATAAGAAACCCTTACAAATTCTCCATAAAAAAACTTTAGTTTTGGCACCAGCTTCAAATTCCATATTGACTTCCACATATCTTTTATATTGCCCCAAGACCTAGAAGGACTACTGGTTTTAGAACTAAGAGAAGCATAGATGAGTAAATTATACCTAGATTTTACAGTAAATCTTCCATCATGATTGAAAGGCTACACAATTCTGTCAGCTTCACTCCCATCACCTAAAGGCATAGCTTTAATCAAACAAGCATCCCTGACATTAACTTGTCTATCAACAGCATTCACATTCCAGACACAGGTTGAAGGGTTTATAATTATTTCAACTTTTTCCTCCTCATTTACCTCCACACTTGGCTTTGGCATTAAAAGACGATCAGCGGAGCAAGGAATCCACTTGTCAGTCCACAATTTAATCCGATTTCCATCCAAAACTTGCCACCGCACGCCGCTGAAGATGGCGTCATTTTTTGGAAAGTATCGGCTCTTAATTAATTTAGCCCCAGAAGCATCTGACTCCATAATCAATCTCCAACATTGCTTGGCTAATAAGGCAGTATTGAAATCTCTTAGGCTCCTCAAACCCATCCCTCCTTCCTTCTTTGGCAGCCCTAAATCCTTCCAACTAATCCAATGAATTTTATTTGCTTCCTGGCTATGTCCCCACCAAAGGTTGGCAAGGATGCTATCAATCTCCTTGCAGAAACCGTTGGGAAATGAAAACACAGACATGGGATTAAAGGGAATTGCTTGAGTCACAGACTTTATCAACACGTCTCATCCTGCTTGTGTGAGTAAGCTTTGCTTCCATCATTGCACCTTATTCAAGATTTTCTCCTTCACAAAAGCCAAAGCCTCCTTTTTTGATCTCCCACATATTGTTCGAAGGCCAAGATATTTTCCAGGTTACGTTAAGAGAAGCTTTCATCTCCTCTTTCACCTCAGCCAAAGTGTTATGACTGAAAAACAAGTTAGATTTTTCCAGATTGACAATTTGACCCGAGGCCTTGTAGTAAGAATTGAGAATTTGTCTCACAACTCTGCAATTTTGACTCGTAGCTTTGAGAAATAGGAGGGAGTTGTCTGCAAAAAATAGGTGAGTTAGGGTCGGGCCCCTCTTGCCAAAATTAATCCTTAAAGGAAGTCTCTCACTTCTGCATGGTTAAGCATAAAAGACAGGACTTCACTGACAATTATGAATAAAGAGGAAGATATAGGGTCCCCCTGGCGAATTGTCCTCGTTGGCTTGAAAACACCCCGTCTTTCCATTGATTATCATAGAGAACTTCAGTGAAGGAACACAGTTCATCATCTTTTGTACCTAAATCTTTGCATAACCCATTTCAATAACACTTATTGGAGGAAATCCCACTCGATTCTATCGTAAGCTTTATTCATATCTAGCTTCAGTCCCATTTCAAAAATGCTAGTAGCTCTTCTAATCTTTAGATAGTGGAAGGCTTCATGTGCTATAAAAATATTATCTTGAATTTACCTTCCAGGAATAAACGCACATTGTTTGGGAGAAATGATCGCATTTAAGTAGGGGTTGAAGGTGATTAGCGAGAATCTTCAAGATTATCCTGTAAGAATAGTTGCATAATGCAATAGGGCAGAATTAAGTGACCAACTCCGAGTTCGAAACCTTTGGGACAAGAGCAATCTCTGTTTTATTCATAGCAGAAATATTTTTGTTCTCTAAGAAAAATATTTTAACCAACCTACTCATATCCTCACCAATAATGCTCCAATACTTTTGAAAAACAACATGTCTAATCTCCTCATCATTTATTGGGGCCATTAAGTTTGTGTTAATATCCTCAGTGATTATTGGAGAGACAAAAGATAAGATATCACCCTAGTCTCTCTGGCCTTCAGAAGTAAACAAATTCTAGAAGTATGCCTCAATGGAATTACGAACCTAAGAATCGTTACACTCCCAGTCACCATTTTGGTTTTTTTTATCAGGGCAACCCGATTTCTCCTCCTTTTTTGAACCGTACTATTGTGGAAAAAGGCAATATTTGTATCTCCTTCTTTGAGCCACTTGGTTTTTGCCCTGTGCTTCCAATACAACTCCTCATGCCTCCAAACATCATTGAGCTTTTTCCCTACTTGCCCAATATTTTCATTGTTTGCATCCCAGTTCAGCTGCAGTTGATCAAGCTCTGCCAACAAGGAATTTGCAATTTTAAGATTATTTTAAAAAAATTCATCACTCCACTTTCGCAAATCCACACGACACCGCTGTTTTTTCTTCCCCACACAAGCATTCATGAAATTCCCTTCGCCAACTTCTGTCAACCACTTCTCTACACTCAGGATCATAAGTCCAAAAAACCTCAAACTTAAAAGGCTTAAAACCTCTTCTTATTCGAGATTCTGTCTCCAAAAATATGGGACAATGGTCAGAGCCCATGACAGGCAGATGAGTAATGGAAGAATTTGGCCACTCTTCTTGCCATTGGGTGTTAATTAAACCTCTGTCTAGCCTCTCCTGAATGAGCACACCATCAGCCCTTTTTCCGCTCCAGGTGAAAGCTTGTCCTTGATACCCCAAATCCAAAGTATGCATCTTATCCATAAAGTCATGTATATATCTCCTTCTTCTGCTATCAAAAGCCGGCCCATCCTTTTTTTCAAACGCCCATAAATTTCATGAAAATCTCTAATACATATCCGTGGTATCACTGTAGACTGCATAGTTGTACCTAACCAATCCCAAAAAGACTCTTTTTCCTCCCGGTAGGGCGTCCTTTAAACCCATAAAGCCCTGAATTTCACTCATGTTGCTACAAATTCCACCCTTGTGTGAATAAGATTTTTTTGATTTTCTGCTCACCTTTAGCTTGACTTTGTCATCCCACCATAGGCATAAACCTCCTGCAATCCCTTCTGGGTCCACAGCAGTATCATAATTAAATCCCATCTCCTTTGCAATCTTTGATAACCTATTGTTTCCATAAGAAATACAATAGAAGGCCTTTTCTTTCTTATTGTCTCACGAAGAGACCGAACTGTTAGGTCTGACCCAAGCCCCTGATAGTTCTGGAAGATATAGCTCATGGCGACCTTGTGGCTGTAGGCCAGCCACCACCGCCATTTTCACAATCTTTTGTGACAAACTCTCTACTTCTTCTTCTTTGTTGATCATCTCCCAATATCCCATATAGGGCCAGATCCACCTGAACATCAGTCAAACCCTCCTCCGAAAAATCAAGAACTTTGGGGCTCTTGCCTTTGATCTTAGATTTCTTGTGAGCTCTTGGCTCTTAATGCACCTTCGCTGTCTACTCCCCTTTGTGTGCCCTTTTTCAGCTTCATTATCCCCACTCATAACCTTTCTACGTTTGCCCTCTTTTCCAACCTCCTTCCATCCTGGCTCAGCTTCACATTTAAAACCCATTTTTTCAAAAGCAAGATCCACATTAATAATAGGTCCAAGCAGTTGCTCCTTTGGCATAGTATCAAAAGAGTTTACTTGGGTGGGCTCAAGCACTTGTGAGGGTTCTGAGTATTCAAATCCAACTTGACCTTGGGCCTTCTCTTACAAGCCCAGGAGTGGCCCAATTAGTTACAAAGTGGTGCCCAAACAAGAACTGGGATTGGGCCCATTTGGGTCTTTCCTCAAAAGTGATAAGGGACGTCTTCCCATAGGGCCATGCCCATTGACTTGGACTCTATTCCTTCACCAAGATCACACCCTGATGGTTGGGATTATCTCTGACGCCTGTAGCATTCCAGTCATACAGCTGCATTTCAAGGTTTGAACTCTGTCCATTCCCATCTCCTTTCTGTGTATCCCCATCCGCCCTCCCATATGTCTTGTAACTAAGAGGGGAATTAGCCGTTTGCCTTCGTAACATTAAATTCTTTGTACCTTCTGATTGTGACCATTGCTCGGCTTTAGGTGTGCTTTGGTCAGTGTGCCAAGACCCGTTGTTGTTCCCTTAACAATCTCATTTTCTCCACTTTTTTGGGCCACATGCGCCACTCTAGAGCCCGGGTTCAGCACACCTGTCTGCCCTGCTCGGCGGCAAACACCTCTTGGAACATTGAGACTGACCTAGTTACGCCTTTCACGAAGAGCAGCAGACTTACCATCCTCATTTTTTTTGGATGGAACTTGCATCCATTTTGTGTATGACACAGCCTACCACAATCAAAGCAGAAATCAGACAACCTTTGATACTTTAGCTCTGCCTATGTATTTGGTCCTTCTGGTCTCGAAAGCCAAAAGCTTGCAGCCAGGGGGTTTGTGGTGTCAATCAACGTATGTATTCTAAGGAAGCCTCTTCAGCCTTTGTTCCATGGATCCTCCACCTCAAGAATAGCTCCAAGCTTCTCTCCAATCTCCTTGGCATTTCCTATTGACATAAGGTTCTTGGAATCCCATGAACTTGAATCCAGTACGCCACCATGTGTGTGGGAGCCTCCTTAATTGCCAAGTTACTTGGCCACTGCTGCACAGAGAAGCAAAAATCCATAACAGACTAAGGACCTTCTTCAATGATCTTGTCAGCCATATCCTTGTCCTGAACCAAAATGGTGAAGATATTGTCCTTCATGTACATGATTTTTGCCTCACCAAAACTTTCCCAAGCTTTCATTAGGATATTCTTTATGGCACCCCTATTTGGTACCTTGTTTGCAATGATTGCCCTGTCAGCTTTGGACCACTCTCTAAGGTTGAAAATCCTAGAGATTCCTCAAGCTTGATCACCAACTCCTCAATCTTGGCGTTGTCCATATTGGACTACTGAGATAGGTTACAGAAGTTGGTTTTTGAGATGTACAGGGTAAGTAAGGTAACAGAATAGCAGATGGCCAAAATTTGCTTCCTGAGGGTTGTTTGAGGCTGGGAGACAAACTTCAGTCTATGAAGGCTCCAAGGAAAGATACAATGGTCATTTTCCTGAGTGCAGTTATTGGTCCAAGCACTGTACCAAGCAAGTATCTTAACACTCCAAAAAATGTAGATTTGGAAGATCTCCATTAATTTCCCTTTTAGGTGGTTGGCCTGGATAAATACCCCTGTGCATATTGCCAATAGTCAGAAAGTCGAGATAAAGTTTCAGAGTCATAAAGTCCAGGCGAACTTCATGCATCTTTGGTGGTTGGTAGTCTTGAATGTGATGTAGCTTGTTTTCTTCAGTTTTGTTTTTCTGATTTGGTTTCTCACACATAGGTGAGGGAGCTCCCATTTTAGAGAGGGAATTAGAGGGAGGCATTACCTTGTGTTTGTTATATAAGAGAGTTATGGTGGTTAGAAGTAGGCACTGACGTCATCATGTTGACTCAAATTTTGACCAGCTCATTTGGGCTATCCGAACCTCCGTTTTTGTTTCTGTTTTCACAATTGTGATCATCACGACAAAATCTATCTATCCATTTATGCTTGCAAGTTTCCTTGGTAATTGCAATTTTACCCCTAAAATTACTAAATTACAATTATACCCTTACTGCATTGAAGTATTGTTTCTTCGCATATTTTGGTAGATGCATACATGTACGTAATATTAGAATCTGAGATGTGACGTCTTTATTTTATTCATGTGGAAATTACTAAACCATATATGTTATTGAAACTTTGTTCCGTATGTAATGCTTCTAGTTTACGTTAATTACATGTTATGTTAACATGATAACATGCTTTTCTAACTTGATATTTGAGCATCATCCGTCCAAGAAAAAGGCAAAGTAATCTCTCATTAATTTACAGCCTTGCTAAATTCACCTAAGGAGTTATCATTAGGCATTAATCTATAGTGATTTAGGAATAATTTATTTGTTTAGTATAGCATTTGTAACTTTGTTATGATGGAGAGTTTTCAAAAAATATAAACGCATCGTGGACAATTGGGAATTGTACTATTTTGTGCTCCACTATGAACGAGCATTTTGTTAATTAATATTTAAGATCTTTCTCTTCAATCTAACTGCTTTACATTTCCACATTTCACTCCCAACAAGAAAAATTCCTCAATCTGCCACTATGACCCGGTACACCATTCCATGGTACATGTAGGGGTTCATCCTAAAGAGTAGCTGTTTAGCAGTTAGAGGCGAGGAGCTTCCGAACATGTAGTTGTGTTATGTTATTTGTTTACTTCTAGTGAGTGACTCCAGAGAGTTGAATTCCTTTTTGTTATTTTTGTTTTGTAACATTTGACTCTAAATTTATTAGTTTAGTGTTGACTTTAGTTTGGGTTTGTGGCCTATTTAAATTTACCATTAAAGGATTATAATTTTTCCTTTAGCGTTTGAAGGATCTGGATCCTCTGCTCTGATTTTCTCTACCATGATCTGCTTTACTTTTGTTCTCCATACGCCACCTCATTAAAATTTAATCTAACGGATTTAAACGTTGACACATCATCCTAAAACAAAAACTCAATTTACTCCTAATTAAAAAAAAATAAAAAAAAACCCTAACACCCAACCAATGAGATATTTGACGTCCGAAGCTCTTTTTTTTTTTTTTTTCCTTCTTCTTCGTGTTTTGTCGTCCTCTTTTTTTTTCTCCTTCTTGCTTCAAGTTTTGTCCTATTCTTCTTCTTGCTTCAGGTTATGTCATCTTCTCTTTATATAAGTTCATATTCATTACCTTAAATGAATGTCAGGCACAGCTCCAAATGTAGCTATTACCCATGCATCAACCCAGGAGAGAAGTGGCTTGAATCAATAGATAAGAGAACTAGGCGGTCAACCCTTGAAAGGAGGAAGTCTAGGAAGCCACTCACGGCTCTTAGCATGCTATTTCTTACTTGACTCGATGGTGGTGCTTTGGTTAGTGTGAATATATTGGCAAGGTTACTGTGAAGGAATGAACTTGATCCCATAAAGTAAGCAGGATTATTTGGCATGCTGTTTGTTTTCTTTTTTTTCTTTTCATTTTTGGTTCCTATGTCTGCAACAATTCAAAATTTCCCTCTTTTAGATTGAGAATGAAAGATCCAGTGGCTACAATCTGTGAAGATAATTTAGATTATAAGCCCATATGTGATATGGAATTTCTTTCAGAACAAGCTGCACATGAGTTTTATAATGAACATGGGCGAAGAGCAAGATTCAGTATTAGAAGCGATTCACATAACAAGAATGAGAATACTGGTCAAATAATTTCAAGAGTATTTGTTTGTTGCAAGGAGGGTTTTCGACCGAAAGATAAGCGAGATTATTTAACTAAAAGTTCTCAGGCAGAAACAAGGACGGGTTGTAATGCTAAAATGAGCATTAAGTTGAATAAATCTAATGGTAAGTATTGGGTTAGTCATTTTATGGAAAACCACAATCATACTCTTGTAAGACAAGTTGGTGGAAGTAGATTTGACAGAAGAATCTGGGATTCCACTTAAGCAGGCATATGAGTTAATGGCACTAGTAAAAAAAACCCCTTGCGCGACCAAATTTTGCGCGACGAAAAACTATTCGTCACTCAAAGTCACTTTGTGCGACGAAAGTCAAAACTTCGTTGCTCAAAGTCTTGCGCGACCAAATTTTGCGCGACGAAAAATAATTCGTCGCGCAAAGTCACTTCGCGCGACAAACTTTTGCGCGACGACAATACATCGTCGCTCAAAGTCTTGCGCGACCAAATTTTGCGCGACGAAAAAACATTCGTCGCGCAAAGTAACTTTGCGCGACAAACTTTTACGCGACAACAATACATCGTCGCTCAAAATGACTTTGCGCGACGAAACAATAAACTTCGTGGCGCAAAGTCCTTATAAAAATAAAAAATATATTTTTTTAAATCTTTGCATGACGTAATCCAAACATTTCGTCGCCTAAACTAATTTATTTTGTTTTTTATTTTGTATGCATAACACTTAAGAAATTAAACAGTATATATATTTATTAAGTAGCTTTAAATTTATTATTTTAGATTGGATCGGATTTTTGTTAGAAAAATATATTATTGTTGTTCAGATTGGGTTTTTGTTAGAAAAAATATATCTTAAATTGATAATCGAATTAGTTCATTGTATTCATATAGGGTCAAGGAGTGTAGCTGTAAAAAATCATCAAAATCAGAGTTAAAATAACCGTTAAATGGTGATTTTTCTTTATAACTGTCGAAAAGTTTTGTCTCATTACTTGATCTCTGAATGTTTATTTTTTTCGATTTTTGGCGTATATGATCTCGAAGTATAAACAAACAAGTTTGACGGTTGAATCGTTGAAACTAGTTTTGGTGAATGCATATGCCATCAAAACAATATATTCACTAACAATTAAGAGTTTATTTATACGTTCGTTAAATATAACATAAGATTTTGTGGTATCCACTAGTGTAAATATTTTATATTGAAGATCAAATTCAGTCATTGTATTCATATAGGGTCAAGGAGTGTAGCTGTAAAAATCATCAAAATCGGAGTTAAAATAACCATTAAATCATGATTTTTCATTTATAACCGTAAAAAATTTTTGTCCCGTTACTTGATCTCTGAATGTTTATTTTTTCCGATTTTTGGCGTATATGATCTCAAAGTATAAACAAACAAATTTGACGGTTGGATCGTTGAAACTAGTTTCGTAGAATGTGTATGCCATCAAAATAATATATTCACTAACAATTAAGAGTTTTTTTTATACTTTCGTTAAATATAACATAAGATTTTGTGGTATCCACTAGTGTAAATATTTTAAATTGAAGATCAAATTCAGTCATTGTATTCATATATGGTCAAGGAATGTAGCTGTAAAAAAAACATCAAAATCGGAGTTAAAATAACCGTTAAATCGTAATTTTTCATTTATAACCATCGAAAAGTTTTGTCCCGTTACTAGATCTCTGAATGTTTGTTTTTTGTGATTTTTGGGGTATACGATCTTGAAGTATATACAAACAAGTCTGATGGTTGGATCGTTGAATGGTGTGTGTATATATATTTATTTATTAAGTAGCTTTAAATTTATTTATTTTGTACGTATAACACTTAAGAAATTGAATAGTATATATATTTATTAAGCAGCTTTAACCTTATTTATATTTTAAATTGTAAAATAAAATATTTTTATTTTTATTATTCATAACAATTATTTTTATAAATATTGTGCTACGAACCAATTTTTCGTCTCTCAAAAGTTTGCGCGACCAACAGTTTGTCGCGCAAAACTCTAAAAATTTGGACGGGTACCAAAAATGGGACGAGGGATTTTTTTTTTTTAAAAAAATTTAGACTTTGCGCGACCAATATTTTTTGTCGCTCAAAACTTTGCGCGACCAATATATATTTTTCGTCTCGCAAAAATTTGGGCGCGTACCAAATATCGGACGTGGGAATTTTTTTAGACTTTGCGCGACCAATATGTATTTTTCGTCGCGCAAAAATTTAAAAATTTTGGCGGGTACCAAAAATGGG
This sequence comes from Prunus persica, assembly GCF_000346465.2. Lineage (NCBI taxonomy): Eukaryota > Viridiplantae > Streptophyta > Magnoliopsida > Rosales > Rosaceae > Prunus > Prunus persica. The sequence goes on along the minus strand of NC_034011.1, from coordinate 15,086,481 downwards.
ACGCGGGGATTTTTATTTTTTTAAAATAATTTTTTTAGACTTTGCGCGACCAATATTCCTATATTCGTCGCGCAAAATATTTTTTTTAGACTTTACGCGACCAATATGTATTTTTCGTCGCGCAAAAATTTAAAAATTTTGGCGGGTACCAAAAATGGGACGCGGGGATTTTTATTTTTTTAAAATAATTTTTTTGGACTTTGTGCGACCAATATTCCTATATTTGTCGCGCAAAATATTTTTTTTAGACTTTACGCGACCAATATGTATTTTTCGTCGCGCAAAAATTTAAAAATTTTGGCGGGTACCAAAAATGGGACGCGGGGATTTTTATTTTTTTAAAATAATTTTTTTTGGGCTTTGCGCGACCAATATGTTTCGTTGCGCAAAAGTTTGCACGACCAATATTCCAATATTTTTCGTCGCGCAAACATTTGCGCGACCAACAATATTTTTCGTCGCGCAAAGTGATACGGTTTTTAAAACCGAAATAACTCCTCCACCATTTTCTCAATGTCTTTCTCTACTCTTACCTCTCCTTTCTCTTTCCCTCTCCCCAAATCCCACCATTTCTCTCACTCACTCCTCTCACTTAATCTCTCATCTCTCTCTTCACTATCTCTCACTCTCTCTCACTCACTCTCTCATCTCTCTCACTCACTCTCTCATCTCTCTATCACTATCTTCTCTAATTCTCTCACACTCACTTCTCCCTCTCATTATCACTCACTCTCAATCTTGCCAAAAGGTATATTCTCTCCAAATTTTAAATTTTTTTCATTAATATGTGTTTTTGGAGTTAATTTTGAGTTTGTGTGGGTTTTGGGGTTGAGTAAAGGGGAGGCATTAGAGTTTGGGTTGGATTTGTGGTATAACAATTTTAGGGGAGATTATGCCTCCTTTTTTTTTTTTTTGGTTATTTGACCATATTTATTTTTTTGTAGGGAATGATCGAGACTTTGACGGCTAAAGTTGAGGATTAGGAAGCTATCAAAACATATTCTCCGCCACTACCACCACAATACGCTTGTATTAGGATTTTATTATTGTACTTTGTTAATTTATGTGTACATTTTGAATATTATATATATATTTATTGGATAATTTGATCACTATTTTTCATATGTAATTTTATTTTGAATATGTCAATTTAAATTAAAGTAATTAAAAAAATCATACAATTAAATTAAATTTAAAAAGTAAAAACTTGAAAAAATTAATATCAATTTAAATTAAAGTAATTTTAAAAAGAAATCATACAATTAAATTAAATTTAAAAAGTAAAAATTTGAATAAATTAATATAAATTAATTAATATTAAAGAAATAATAAAACAAAAAGTCAAAAACCTTGCGCGACAAAATATTTCGTAGCGCAAACTATTAAATTAGTTTATTTTAAATTAAAAAAATTTAAAACAAAAAATATTTCGTCGCGCAAATATTTGCGCGACGTTAGTATTCGTCGCGCAAAACTCAAAAAATTTGGGCGGGTACCAAAAATTGTACGCGGGAATTTGTTATTTTTTTTAAATTTTTTTTAAGACTTTGCACGACCAATGTTTTTCGTCGCGCAAACCTTTGCGCGACCAATATATTTCGTCGCTCAAACCTTTGCGCGACCAATGTGTTTCGTCGAGCACAACTTTGCGCTACCAATATTTTTCGTCGCGCCAAGTCACTTTGCGCGACCAATATTTTTTCGTCGCGCAAAGTCGCTTTGCGTGACCAATGAAAAAACTTCGTCGCGCAAAGGCTTTCTTCACGATCTTTGCGCGACAGATTCTGCGCGACGAAATTTCTGTCGTGTTGAAATTTGTGCGACTACAATGTATTTTGCGCGACGAAATTCTCTTCGTCGCGCAAAGTGTAAAATGTAGTAGTCTGGGTAGGCAAGTTGGTGGAAGAGAATCTTTTGGATATATCAAACAAGATCAAAAAAATTACCTTCGGACGAAGGGGCAAAGAAAATTGGCATATGGAGAAGCAGGAAGCTTACTAAAGTATTTTCAGAATTAAGCATTGGAAAACCCCTTTTTTTTTATGCTGTGCAATTAGATTGTGATGAGCAAATTACGAATATATTTTAGGCCAATACGAAGATGATTGTTGATTATGGTCAATTCGGTGATTTTGTGTGTTTTGACACCACGTACAAAACTAATGAAGCAAATCGTCCATTCGAAGTGTTTGTGGGATTCAATCATCATCGTGAGATTGCCATTTTTGGAGCAGCATTGTTGTACGATGAGACTGCCAATTCATTTATATGGTTGTTTGAAACATTTTTAGAGGCCATGTCCAAGAAGGCCCCGAAAACCTTATTTATTGATCAAGATGCTGCGATGGCTAAGGCTTGTGCACAGGTGATGCCTGATACATATCACAGGCTTTGCACATGGCACATAATGCAAAATGCCATGAAACATGTAAACAGTTTATTTAGGTGCACAGGTGGAGTTAGGAGCGTTTTAACACAATTTATGGATTACTGTGAGGAGGAAGATGAGTTCTTAGTTGCTTGGGATTCAATGTTGGATGAATACAATATGTGTGGACATCCTTGGTTAGAAAGCATTTTTGATTTAAGGAAGAAATGGGCAATGGCATACTGTAAGTGGTCTTGGTCTGCAGGAGTAAAAACCACACAGATAAGTGAAAGTTTTAATGCTACCTTAAAAGAGTATTTGAATGTGGACCATGATGTGGTGCAGTTTTTCCGATATAAGGAGTTGGAAGCAGAGTAAGCTTTATGTCAGAAGTTACCTAAGGTGACAATACCTGTTTCAATGGTGGTTAAGGCAGGAAATATTTATACAAAAGCAATATTTGAGGATTTCCAAGCTCAGTATATCAAATCACTTGAATTAGACATGATATCTTGTGAGGAAGATGGTGATGATTTGGTGTATACAGTTGTCCTACATGGTAACTTGAAAGAGCGACGTGTTAGAAAACAGAAAGATGGTGATGTCTCTTGTAGTTGTAGGTTGTTTGAGATGAAAGGTTTCTTGTGCAGCCATGCACTGAAAATTCTTACTAATTACATGAATGTCAAAGAAATTCCTAACCAGTATATTTTAAAAAGGTGGACAAGAAAAGCAAGATCTGAAAGTGTGAAAGATATGCACGGATGTGACATCCAGACAGATGTGAAACTACAACAAACATCTCGATATAGGTCTTTATGTTCCATGTTTACCAAGATATCATCTCGAGCTGCTGAGATTGAAGAAACATATAAGATTTCTGTTAGTCATTTGAATCAACTAAGCAAAACCATTGAAGACATTTTAAGTTCAAAAATGGATGGTTAAGTACATGATAAGGATGGCCAAGGGTCACCTTCCACCATAGTGACAGATGGTGGTAATGAGGCATGTTTCTTGGATAGTGCAAAAGTTATCCAAGCAAAGGATTAAAGAAGAGGGAAGCCTCCCGTGGAAGAAAAAGAATAAAAAGTTGTTTGGAGAAAAACATAGCTAAGAATAAAAAATCATCTAGTTCTCATTCGTCACAGGTATTTTCTTCTTTTACATTCAAAGTTCAATTCCAATATAATAATTTTTTTATTAATTTAGTTTTTAGTTTGTATATAATGAACAGGTGCATCTCCAAATGCAACACTTAAGAGACAATAACGTATGTCATCTAGCTACACATCTTGTAAGTATCATTTATTTAATTTTTGTTTTCATATCATGTTTCTAGTTTAAAATGTTACTGTAAAACTGCATAGGCACAAAATCATGGGGCACCTAATACAATATCATGGATGCCTTACCGAGAACCTCAACATAGTTTCCAACCATTACTTAACCCTGCAAGTTCCCCTTTACAATTTCAAGACTTGCAAGTTTCAAATGACATTGTGCAGAGTCAGGTATATTAAGATTTATAATATCCTTTTCATAAGTCACGGTAAGTTTTATTATTTATTATAATCAATTTTCATAACTACCTTATACAAGCTATGAACTTGATGATCGATAAGCCACATACAGCTTCAAATGTTGATCAAACTAGAGATGGCATCTGGAATCATGGTGTAACAACCCGACTCCAAAATTTAATGTCTATTTTATTGATGTAAAGTGGAATTATGAATTTACCCTTGGGGTAGGGGTAAATTCGTTATTTTCTTATCAGAAAAGATTTTGGGACCACGACTGGTATTTTTGGGTAGGTGGTACTAAGACGAATTCGTAGACACGCGGTAGGCTTGAAACGGAGTTGTAACGACGATTTGGCGATCAAAACATTAACAGTGGCAAAACTGTAATTATTTCAAAAAGTTTGGTAAAAAAATCAGATTTTTCACCTCAACACTCTCTCTTCTCGTGCGATCAGTTTTCTCTCTCTCTCTCTCTCCTCAGTCTCTCTCTCTCCCCGACGCCGATTCTCTCTTTCTGCGATTCTCCCAGCACCGGCCACGGCTAGGCACGCCACCAGTCCTGATCGACTCCCCTCGACATCTCGGTCAAGACCTGCCAGCTTTCACCGTCGGAAACCACGAATTCCGGCCACGAGCGCGACTGGTTCGAACCGAAGCTTTCCCGTCCCCCAAACCCGGTGAGTGAGGTATGGTTTCTTCCTCTTTTCCGAGTTCTAGCTGACTAATGCATAGGCTTGGACCGATTTGTTGTCTAGAAAACCGATTTGAAACCTAGGTTTTGGCCGGATTTCAAAGTGAAATTCCAGCCAGTTGCCTTCCGAATTGGACCTTCATGTAGTTGAATGAAGTGAACCTGACCTTGAGTAGAAGCTAGGATAGGAAGGGGGTGTGGAGTTTTTCCGTCACCGGAATTTACTCTATACACCCACGCGTGTGGCGGCGTGTGGGTGAGGCTGGTAAAGTTGCAATTTGAACCGATGAGATCCTTAGGTTGTCACGAGTGCATAGGAATTCGCGGATCTCAATTCGGACGTCGTTTGACTATCGAACGAATTTTCGCATATTATGCATTATCCGGGTTTGATAGGTTTTGACCGTTAGATCTTTTTCCAATTAAAATATGTTATTCTAAGTATTCCTAGGACCGTGTAGGACTTCACGGATTATGAATCGGAGCCCCAGATGTTCCGATTCAATAATGCAAAGTTTGCGGGTTAGCGATAACCGCACAATCATGAACGATTCCTAAACCGGTAAGCGGACCTTAGGATACCTTCTTCAACGTGCACGTACTGGGAATTTGGGGATTTAAGTATTTAATTTGTGATTTCCGCTTCGAAGTAATTTTATATTAATTAAGGGTTTGTATCTCGAAATAGGTGCTCCGACTGCACGTACTCAGCAGGCAGGACCCTCACGTGGTCAAGCAGCGTGGGAATATTTGTGAGTGGACTTTGTTTTCAATCATATGCATGGTTTTATTGATGAAAGATTTATACATAATGTTTTAATGGTTTATTGAATATATTATTTTCATGAGTTGGATTTGACGTTTGTATAGCGCTTTGGCAATATATTATGGGTTTGGCATTTTTGGGTATCGAGAGTGTATTTTATAAGGATTTTGGGGAAGTATATATATATATATTGAAAGGACCCGCCCCGAATTTTCTCAAAACTCGAAACGAACCCTTTGGAATTCCTAACATCACTCCGATGCCAGACCCAATTACTAAAGACCGAGACTTCCTGCCGAAATTTCGGCAGAGTCTCCCCTATAAATTGGACATTTTCCAAAATTTATACCTGCATGAAAACGCATTTCATATTCCCAACTGGCAGCATGCACAATATAATTCATGCAATTCACACAAATGGCCTTCGGCCTTCCAATAATTCTTAAACGATTATCAAACAATTCAAATACAATTTATGACTAATATTTAGTCTGCGGCTGCACCTAATAACCTTAGGCTGCCTACGTACCCTCCTTGAGGGATCAAGCCACACGTAGTTCTTCCATAAAACCCACTTCCACACATCGGCGATACCTTATTTCATTTCTCTGTATTTCACATATTCTCCCCATACGCCGGTACAACCAACGCCACGTATGGGGCCTGTCAACACGCCGGATAACCTACGCCACGTGCGACCATGCCACACTATCATAATATCTCCCCATACGCCGGTACAACCAACGCCACGTATGGGGTCTGTCTCAACGCCGGATAACCTACTCCACGCGAGACCTGCACATCATATCACATAACTCCCCATACGCCGGTACAACCAACGCCACGTATGGGGTCTGTCAACACGCCAGATAACCTACGCCACGTGCGACCTCAACACAATATCACAATAGCTCCCCATACGCCGGTACAACCAACGCCACGTATGGGGCCTGTCTCAACGCCGGATAACCTACGCCACGTGAGACCTGAACAGCATATCTCATATCTTCCCATACGCCGGTACAACCAACGCCACGTATGGGGTCTGTCCCAACGCCGGATAACCTACGCCACATGGGACCTAATTTTCACTTGGTGGTGCTTGTAGTGAATCCAAAATCCGGGGAGGTACCTACAGTAGTGCGTATAGCACTTCAAACTGACATTCTAGACTCTGTTGTACCCTTGTACAACCATATATAATTATATAAATAATTCTAATATTGTGTAACCCTCCACAATAGTATAGCTCCCGATAATCCCTCCTGGAAGGGTGAGATTACTCCGGGAGACTCACGGTCAACCAAGGGTCAAACTACCCTAACCCTGGTCAAACGGACCTGCAGAACCCACGACCTCCAATTTCCGATCCGAAAGTCTCTATGGGTTCTACCAGGTATAGGACACTTGTCCTGCGAGTTTGGTTCAGATCAGACGGTCGGATTTCTCACGATCGCACGATCTGACGGTTAATATAAAATATAAACTTTAAATTATTATTCGGAACATCCGGGGCTCCGATTCACGATCCGTGAATTCCTACACAATCCTAGAAATACCTAGATTAACATATATTAAATTTGGGACCATCCAACGGTCCCGACCTATCGAACCCGGATAACGCACACTATGCGATTATCCGTTCGATAGTCAAACGACGTCCGAATTGAGATCTGCGAAATCCTACGCACTTGTGACAACCTAAGGATCTCTTCGGAACACATCGCTACTTTTTCTATATTGAACTTATTACGATATTTTTGTGTGTAGGAGTTACATTGGAAGTGGAAAACATAAAAGATGAAGATATCGATTTGTCCATGTTCAAGCAAATTGTAAAGAGAATTGTTCGTGGACTTTATTAAAAAATTAATTTTGAGATTATTGTAATTATAAAAGAAAAGTAAATAGGGAGAATATATAGAAGACAGAACCGTTAATAAAAAGAGCCTATTCCATAGCATTTATAACCATTTAACACCCACTATCCTCACCATTTATTTTCCATTTATTTTCCACTAACTCTCAACCATCAACATCTCTTTAATCCATTTAATTCATCACTTAATCCCTTCCCTACCCTCCATGGATACATTAACCTTCCACATACCTCTCATTGCCCACTATAAATAACTTGTCCACCCTTTTTGCAAAGACACACCATTACAATTTTTTTTTCCATCTCGTTCAAAGAGTTAAATTATGTTTTCTTTGTAATGAATTCCAAAAACTCTAGCTAAGGATAAATGGAATGTTCTTTGAGTAAGTTTGTGAATTGTTCTTTGATCCCGCATATGGTATGAATTGCTTATTTTTTTAATTTTTGGTTGTTCAAAATTTTCATAATTTTTTAGTATAATTGATATTAAGTGCTAATGTTTTCATGAGTTTACTTGTATTTCCTCATTGTTAAGAATTGACTTAATATTATTTTCATTTAAAAAAACCAACATTAAAGAATTCAATATGTTGAACAATATCATTGTTAAAAGGTAACATTGAAAAATTAAATTGATTTTAATTTTTTTTATCTTCTGGTCAACATTTCTCTATGATAATTTTAATTGATATAATTTGAGTTAAAGAGAATGAAACATGTTTTACTTAAAGAGTTAAACCTTGATGCCTTGGTATTTTTATCATTGATATTTCGATTTCAAACTCAATCTCTATAATATTCAAATCAAATCACCTTTTCATTTTTGTTGTTGTTTTCATTTTGGTACGTTTAATTGTGACTTTATGTTTAGACTTTTTCCTATATGCTTATTGAGGATAGGATACTTGGACTTCCAAGATTATTACTACCCAAAAACTTGTTGCAAAGTCCAAATTTTGTATATTCAAGGAGCAGATAGTAAAAGTTCTGAATAAAAGTGACAACAAAAATGAAAATGTAATTTGATTTGAATATTGATGAGACAGAGTTTAAGATCAAAATATCAATGATGAAAATACAAACGCACGAAGGTTCAGTTCTTTAAGAAAAATATGTTTCTTACTCTTTAATACAAATTATAACTTGATTAAAATTATCATAAAGAAACTTTAATCAGAAGATTAATAAATTAAAATCAATTTAATTTTACAATATTTATCTTTTATCAATGATTTTTTAGAAAAATTGAACTACTCAATGTCGGTTCTTATAAATTAAAAGAGTGCTAAGCTAGTTCTTAACAATGAAAAAAATACAATTGAACTCATAAAAAGATAATAGCACTTAACATCAACTATACAAAAAGAACACGAGAATATTGAACAACCAAAAATAAAAGAAATTATAGCACTATTTCATACCATATGCTGGATCAAAGAACAATGCAGAAACTTACTCAAATAACATTTCCTTTAACCTTAGCTAGAGTTCTAGCAACTGACTACAATGAAAACATATTATTTGAAAGATATGGAGAAAGACATATGTCGTAATGGTTTGTCTTTGCAAAAAGAGTGGACGAAAAATTTATAATGGGCAATAAGGTAAGTAGAAGGTTATTGTATTCATGGTGGGCAGTGAAGGGATCATGATGGATTAAATAGATTAAAGAAGTGTTGATGGTGGAGAGTTAGCGAAAAAGAAATGGTGAGGTAGTGGGTCTTAAATGGTTATGAATTTAATGCCATGGAATAGGCACTTTGACATCAACGATTTTGTATTTTATTTTTCCTCTTGCTGAAGGGAAGTGTTTTCTGTTGTTCCAATTCTTGTCCACACGTAATTTTGTGATTCACATGTGAAATCTTGCTCCCACAATTATATTTTCAACCCACAAATTATGAGTTCTCCATCATTTATAAGCAGGTAAACAATGGATATCAAAGTTGAATAAGAACACAAATTGCGATAGAAAATTCAATTATCTTTTTATGCTTCTCACATTACTTCTCTATACTATTCCCCTATAATACATAACCAAAACGAAGATATATAACATAACAAGGATTTAATGTGATTGTTATTTCACTGAGCACAATTCAGATATGATCATAAACGAAGCCAAATCAAGGTCTTTTATACATAACCACACAAACATATTAAAATAGCATAGATTAACATGATTTTTATTTCACTGAGCACAATTTAGATATAATTAAACGAAGCCAAACCGCGGAGAGGCGCTTCTAATATGTCCGCGAGTCTACATGGATATTAAACTTGAACCTTGGACCTTGCTTGAGCCCCTTGCAAATTTTTAGACTTTTCAATATTACCCCTCCCCTGAAAAATTCCTGGATCCGCCACTGTCTGCGTAGGAATATTGTCTGTGGCTTCAAGTATCATCTTAAAGGCATTTTCCATGCAGGCCTTGAATTTGTCGGGATCAATAAGGCCATTTTGAGTTCCGATGGCAATCCTCAGCTTTCCCATATAACTGACTACTGTTACGATAAGGTCCTGCAAAACCATTAATCAAAACATTACAATCAGACTATGAAACTGATTGTATGATACTAGAATATGATTATGTGGTATAACCCGTGCACGTGTTGTAACATGAATAGACGATATGATTAAGATTTCCCTTGTTCTACAACTATCCAAGGACCGGACATGGGAAGGACTCACCAAAATTAGGAAAAAACCTCTAAGTACAAGGACACCCCATCCCAAACCTCAATGTCACAGCCCATCGCAAGTCGCAATAATAAAAGACTAATATCAAACTGGTCACTGTAATATTTATCTTGCGGATCACTGTAATTATGTGATGTGTATTCTAAGAGAACCGTGAAATATAATTGGCAAATAGACAGTAATAAGTATTAACCACATACCTGCGGTATACCTAACACCATAAAGTAAACTCCTCTAACTGGATGATCCGCCAAAGCCATTTGCTCCGCTGGCCCTATCATATTTGATATCATGAGGCTCGAGTTCTTCAATCTGTTGTGCATGTATCTTGATGCTCCCTGCAACACCGTTACCAATTCCAAAGGAGGAATATATTATGTTATATATTCTTCTAAGTATGTAGGGAAACAAATACATTATGCTACAAGAAAAAACATTAATAGCGACTGGTATGATGTGACAGATGAGTTGGCTAAAAGCACTATTAGGATCTAAGGGCACAATAGGTACAAATAATCATGTGTTAGCTATATTAGGACCTAAGCTAACAGTGTTTTTAGCCACCTCATTTTATGTCACGGATGTCAATGAATATTAATTATGTTTTTTTTGTAGTGAAATTAATTTATTTAGGAATGATGGCCACCTCATAGCCTCTAATTTTCTTCACGATTTCTAACATCTTGTTGTTGATGTAAACAGCAAAAGAACTTCTCTTCCTCTTTATAAGCTTTTGTGCTTTGAACACGAAGTCCAGTGGGTTTGAAAATTCAGTTAACTTGGGCATGGTCACCGGCATGAAGGCCATTCGGTTCCCCCACGGCATCTCGGAATCCGGTTTGTTCATCTCTTTGATCGGCTTGTAATCACCTTGAGTGATCCTGGTATTGACCAAAACCAAGGCTGTGCAACTTGCAGTGCTTGATTTTTGGCTCTTCTCTTGCATGTACAGTCGAGTGGCAAAGAACAGTGCTCCAGATATCACATCATTTACCGTCTGCCACAACAAAAAAATGTTAATCACGAGATACATGAAAGAAGTCAGTACGTACAACATTGTAGAAAAATATTTAAGTTCACCATTTAATAGATTTCCATATTTACGGTCACCATTTAATGGGTTTCCGTGTAGCCACCTTCTCATTTAGTACTACACGTGACTTGGTCTTTGGTGGATGATAGGTCACAACACCATGTGGTGTTACTACTTGTGCTTCTTAGTACATTAGGGTTCTTGTGATTTCTCAAAATATGATTGAGATGAAAATATCGGGTGGGTGAGAAAGAGGACGAACAAGGCTGGGAAAATTAGTAAAGTAAAATAAGGGTAAAACATAAAGAAAACGAACTAGGTAAGTTGAGAGAATGTCATGCTTAATAAGTTTGTTACCGCGTTGAGCTTGGTCTTGATAAGTTTGATTTCATCAAGGGAGAATGTGATGCTTGATACTGTCATTGGCAGAAACTCAACTCCGTAATTCCCAGATCTTATTGGTGTGCGATCATCTTGAAGCAAAGAGTTCCAGCTAAAATCTTTCACAGTGTCAAAAACAGAGGCAAAAGTCTCAGACACGTCCCACCTGAAAATACTTTCGCTGTCACCACCCGGCTTTGATCCCCGGCGCGAAGGAAAAGTTAACGGAAGAGGATTGTCAGCTCTTTGAAGACAAGAAAGCAGAGCACTCATAAAGGAGTAGCCATCACCAAGGGCATGGTGAAACTTGAATATTAGGTTACCAGCTGCACTGCTTGTTGGGTACTTGACTATATGAACTTCCCATAGTGGTTTGTCTTTTGGATATTGTTCAAGTATTATGTTTGAAATATAGTCCTGAAAATGATCATCATAAGATTTAGGCGACATTCCAGATGGAAAAATAGGAACATGGACGTGATCTCTAAGCTTCACTTCAACCCTCTTCCATTGCTTCTCTCCGTTAACATCAACCTGCAGGTTTTTCAGTATTTTTTCTTAGTTTCCTTTTAATCATATGATAAAATGCTCATCATATAATTTTTAAATTGACCGCATGAAGTATTAAAACAAAACTACATCCAAAGTTTTAACTGAAAACAAATATGATATCTACTCGTAATTAATTATCCAAAATAAGTACAAATGCACAAAATGCATGTGTTTTTCTTTTTCTTCTAATATAGATTGAAGTATATATATATATATATATATATATATATATATATATTCATATGCACCATAATAGTCTAATAAAGAAAATTAACCATATGTATGTATATATATATGGGAATCCTTTCTTAAAGGATCGATTTTGTATCTATAAGATGCTTTTGTTATTGACAGTTTATCTTTTAACGACGAATATTTTGAGGAATTTCACAATTGAAGCAAAATATATATATACATATTAGGGTTTACAGTACAAAAGAATAGAGAGGGAAAAAAAAACCATGATGGAAGAGAATCGAGGGCTGATATTGAGGAAGACATCCTGAAGGAATGACAAGATCTTTGATTCATTGATTGGAATCTCAAATTCCAAAACACCAAGAATTGACATGGATAGCACAGAGCTATTGAGGCATTGGCCAATAGGACTCACGGGCTCATTTCCATGCACCTCATACTCCATCCTAATTTGTGTTTCTTCTTCTTCTTCTTCTTATCTAATTTGTGTTTTCTTGAGCTCTAGGTAACTCAATTAGAAGTTGTAGTTTCGTTATATTTGGCTTGCATATTTATAGGAGGTCCAGACTGACCACTGTACGCATGTTTTTTTTAAATGAAATGCAAAACTCACTACATGCATGTTCCTTGACATTTCACAGTACAAAGGGGCCCATTTTGATATTCAACTATTATGAATTTGGCATGCAATTAGGGTTTCTTCCTCAATATCAGCCCTCGATTCTCTTCCATCATGGTTTTTTTTTTCCCCTCTATTCTTTTGTACCGTAAACCCTAATATGTATATATATTTTGCTTCCAACGGTGAGTGACCACTACAAATCTCTTGGACTCCTGTGGTCCAAGAGATCGGGACTGTATATATATATATATATATATGCATGCAAAACCTTTTCTAAAAATCCGGGGAAAATCTCAACCAAATTCATTGAACAGATAATTGAAAATTCTACAGATATTCTACTTATTTCATTTATTAAGAGGAGGCAAACTTTGGTTCTTCTTCTTTTAGAAGTGTGGATATAAAAATAATCTCGGTGAGGTGGAGCCTTGGCCTAGAATCTAGACAATTAGCGTCATTCTTGGTGTGGTGTGGGCGTTGCATAGCAGCCACATGTCAAAAGTGCAATAATGAGGATGATGATGATATGAATCTAACTTCTGGAAGCCGAACCCTTTCGGTGCGCCTTGTGTACTTCCTTGTGATAAGTACTTACCCTTTGGCTGAATTCAAAGTGAGATACTATTGGCAGGGACGAACTCAGGATTTTAAAATGGGGTGGACTAAATTTAGGTACTAAGAACATCCACAATCATGTTCTCTGTTTTTTAGCTAAATTTTAGTTAAAAACATATAAAAGTTATTTTAGGAGCTCTCTATAAAATTTAAACTCCAATCATGCTCTCTAGTTTAGGGAGTCATCAATACTAGATTTTTTTTTTAATTGGTCCATCTCTATTAAAAAAATAATAATAATAATAATAAACATTAATTAAAGGTTTGAAATAATCATTAAATAAAGAAACATTAAATTATAAAGAGCCACTAGGAGTCCTTTCTCTCTCTTTAGATTTAGGAGCTCTTAGAGGTCTCCATATTGAGAGAAGCTTACATGACGAATATAGGAACTTGGTTCACTTGAAGGTGAGTGCAGCAGCAACAAGAGCGTGTTTTTTTTTTTTCCCTCTACATGCAAGGGTAGGATGGTGCTTTTTTTGTTTTTGTTTTTTTTTCTACGTGCTATGTGAGAGTTATTTTTTCTGTTATTTTTCTTTTACTATGCGATGTGTGAATTCACACCACCCCCCCTCCTCCCCTTTTTTATTGACCACGTGTTGTGCACAGAGGAGAACTAAATGGAGAAATTATACAATATACGGTATCACCACGTCAGCTGGTGATACTTCCACTCAAGATCTGCCATGTGTCTTTTTTGAAAAGAAAATTAAAAAGAATTTACACATGGACTTTGTTTTACAAGTTTACCCCTCAACATTAATTACCCTAATCACTCTCCCCCGTGTTCCTTGTGCTATTGACACCACCTAGCCGTCTTTGCATCTCCCTCGCCACCCAGTCATCTTCCCTCCTCCCTCACCACCCACTTGGCCTTTCCGTGCCTCCTATTCTTAGTAAAAAGTTAAACGTATTTAGAAAACCCAGAAATCTTGAAAATCAATGCAAACCCATTAAACATAAAACAAAAATCTTCAAAATCTCCTATGACGACAACCCACTAGTGAAAGAAGGGTATGTTTGATGTTGATATTATTGGAGGGGGATTGCAGCGAAGGGACGACAGTGCAAGGTAGGCAGATTGCCGATAGGGGAAACTGCAAATTTTATATTATTTTATTTAGGGTAAAGTTGGAAGACAAAGTCCAATAGTGAAAAAAATTAATTTTCTTTTAAAAAAAGACACGTGGCAGATTTTGAGTGGGAGTATTACTCGCTGACGTGGTGATACCGTATCACTCTATAATTTCTCAACTAAATGAGGTAGATTATTTAAATTGGATGAGCTAGGATTTTATTTTTTTGGCTGGAAAAAAGGTGTGCCAAACTAAAGGTTCGTCCCTGGGTGAGCTAGGATTTTATTTTTTTAGCTAGAAAAAAGAAGCCACTTGGGCTACAGGTTTGCCAAACTAAAGGTCCGTCCCTGACTATTGGAGACAAATTGAACACGAAAGTCAAACCTTTGGCAAATTGGCATAGTATACGTGCACACCGGTTCGACACCTGAAACCTATTTAGGCTATTTGACTCATAACCAAGAACTTTGCAAAGAAATGTCCTTCAATTTTCCTTTCAATGAGGAAAAGCTAAATTGCAACTACTCCTAGACTTAAGAGTCACTTATGGTAGGTGTACCATCAATTAAGCTTTAATTAATACATGTTAATGAGATTTAACTCACAGTCACGGTATATGACATAAAAACAAGAATAAAGAGATTAGGAAAAAAAAATATATCATATCATATCATGGAAAAATAAGTTCATATCTCAACCATCATTTCACAAAAAGGCAAATCCATTTCTTCAAACCACCATAACCCGGTATGACAAGACCCGGCCCGGAATTTTTCGAAAACCGAAGCAGACCCCGTCTTTGTTTCGACATCAACCCGATGCCGGGCCTACTTACTAAAAACCGAGTCTCTCTACCAAAATTTTGGCAGAGTCTCCCCTGTAAATTAAGCAAACTCAACAAAAATTTCAACCTGCAACATACATAAAATAATCCCAATAGCAGTATGCTTTCATAATACAACAAAACATACTAAATGGCCTTCGGCCTCACAAGTAAATTCTATCATGGGCGATAACAGAGCATCTACTGAATTTAGTTTACAACAACAGTTGAGTAGAAGAAATTACTCATATCTTAACTAAGGAAGTTCACAGTTCAAGCCTCGTACGCCATTTGCACACTTTCTGGGTGACTACTGGCTGGGGGGCGCAAAATAGAAACCATGTGAGTGAACAAAAACAAGATTTGCATTTAAAACAACATAGTAACCCCACCGTATAAAAATAATGCTCAAGACATACAGATTCACAATTCATAATTTAATTACTCAAAATATATTTCATTAAAACTCTTTAAAAACACCAATCACTTCATCCATAAACCACATTCTCACAATCTTGCTGCTCCTGCCAACCCACTGATAAACTCTAATTTCTTCACTCTCACAACTATATATATATATATATATATATCAGTCCCCTTCTATTGAGGGATCTCTCAAATTTTTATTTGAGGGACGCCCTTTAGGATACCCTACCATTTTTTTCCCAATGATCCAAACCATCTATTTTTTAGGTCTTCATTCATAGATCATCCTTACGAAAAATTAGACAAATCGAAAACCGTTTCGACATCCAATTGTGTCTTACAAAATCAATGAATGCGGTGCTTCAAGAAAATACTAAAATTTCAATAACTCAATTGAGTGGTCAAATGATATCTGATTCAAGTGATTTTTTGTAGAGATGATCTTTGAATGAGTATCTACAAAATAGACGGTTTGGATTAGTGAAATACAATCCGGAGTGGGGCCTACAAGGGGTATCCCTCAAATAAGCTTATTTGAGGGATCCCACAATGGAAGCTCTCTGTATATATATATATAACTATACAATATACTCATCACGCTACCTAGGTACCGGGGAACCAATCCAACCGAGGGATCGTTTAACTAGCCCGCAGGATTTTCAGGTACTATCCTGCGTCTAGGGATGAGCGGTCCAACCGGGGAACGAAATTCCATAGCTCACACACCGGAACATCCAACGCCATGTGTGATGATCCCAAACAATATACAGAATCTTTCCATACGCCGGAACATCCAACGCCTCGTATGGAAAGTGTCTCACATGCCGGAACATCCAACGCCACGTGTGGGAAGTCTAACAATTGGGGAAGGTACTTACATAGTGTAATCACCCAACTTCTCTCAACAACCCCTCATATTCAAGTTCGTCCACAACTCACCTCAACAACCCAAGTATCCCACCTATAGACACTATATAACTGACTTCCCCAAAATCCATATAAAATATACTCTCGATACCCAAATATGCCGAACCCACAATATATTGCCAAAGCGCTATACAAACATCAAATTCAACCCATGAATATAATATATTCAATAATTCATTAAAAATATTATGCATAAATCTTTCATCAATAAAACCATGCATATGATTGAAAACAAAGTCCACTCACAAGTATTCCCACGCTACCTGACCACGAGAGGGTCCTGCCTGCTGAGTACGTGCAGTCGGAGCACCTATTTCGAGATACGAATCCTTAATTAATATAAAATTACTTCGAAGCGGAAATCACAAATTAAATACTTAAATCCCCAAATTTCCACTACGTGTACGTTGAAGGAGGTATCCTAAGGTCCGATTACAGGTTTAGGAATCGCTCACGATTGTACGGTTATCGCTAACCCACAACTTTGAATTATTGAATCGGAACATCCGGGGCTCCGATTCATGATCCGTGAAGTCCTACACGGTCCTAGGAATACCTAGAACGACATATTTTAATTGGAAAAAGATCCAACAGTCAAAACCTATCGAACCCGGATAACGCACAATATGCGAAAATCCGTTCGATAGGCAAACGACGTTCGAATTGAGATCCGTAAAATTCTACGCACTCGTGACAACCTAAGGACCTCATCGGTACAAAGTGCTACTTCACCACCCTCGCCCACGTGCCGCCACACGCGCCGGCAGCATGTAGGTGTGTAGAGTAAATTCCGGTGACGGAAACACTCCGCACCCGAACTCACCCTTCCTACCCTAGCTTCTACTCGAGGTCAGGATCACATCTTTCAACTATGGGGAGGTCCAATTCGAACGGCAACTGGCTGGAATTTCGCTTTGAAATCTGGTCAAAACCTAGGTTTTCAAATCAGTTTTCTAGGCAACAAATCGATCCAAACCTATGCAACAGGTAGCTAGAACTCGAAAAATGGATGAGAAACCTCACCTTATTCACCGGGTTTGGGGGGCGGAGATGACGGCACGACGGCAACGATTCACCGGTTCAAACTAGTTGAGATCGTGGCCAGGATTCGTGGTTTTCGACTTGAAAAGCTGGCAGGTCTTGACCGGGACGTCGAGGGGAGTCGATCGGGACCAGTGCCGTCAATCGGGGTGGCCGGAATTGGTGGCGGGGTGGTGGTTTCTGGTTCGGTGAACTGTAATGGGGAAGGGGAAGGTCGCGCGCAGAGGGAGAATCGAGAGAGAGAGAGAGAGAGAGAGAGAGAGAGAGAGGTAAAAGTGAAAAATCAGATTTTTACTTTAACCCTTTTCGAAATATTTACAAGTTTGCCACTGAATTACTTTTGATCGCCAAATCTTCGTTCCAACTCCATTTCAAGCCTACTGCATGTCTATAAATTCGTCTCAGTACAACTTACCCAAAAATACCAGTCGTGGTCCCAAAATCCTTCCAGATAAGAAAATGATGAATTTACCCCTACCCCAAGGGTAAATTCGTAATTTTACTTTAAATAAATTAAAATAGGAATTAAATTTGGGGTCAGGGTGTTACACAGTAAACTCAATCCACATCACCACCATAACCTAGTCCACTCACTAGATGTATCAAATGGGTGTGCCGAGTTTGTCCGGCCCGACTCGTTTAGAGTCATCCCATTTAATAAACGGGTCATGTCGAGCCTGTCTCTTTATGAAAATCATCCATTTCAGCCCTAGCCAACTGGCCACTAAACGGGACGAGATGGGCCTACACCAAATTTGACCTATGTATTACATTTTATTTTTGTAGTTTCTTTTTACAACTTCATTGATTTTTTATATTTATAACAATTATGTATAAACAAGCAAAATTTATTATTTTGTTGAAAAAGAGGCAATAAAATTATTTAAAGTACATTTAAATCGAATATGACTACATTATTGTTTGAATTTTAAAATTTGAAACTTGAAAAACAAAATCATTATTTTATATATAAAGAAAACATTAATTTTTAATATATTAGAAAAAATAAATAAACTTAAATTTAAGATATAAATGTAGTAATATTATGTATTATTTTTCTCTAAAATAAATATAATGTTATAAATAAGCTTTAAACCAGCCGGCCCAACCCATTAGGCCTAATTACCTCGTCTTGGCCCGCTCAAAGATACGAGCCGTGTAACATCCCAACCCAATTTATTTGTTTTATCCAATTTATTTCTATTTGTAAATTTACAATTTTGCCCTTGGGGGTAGGGTCACTTTAATCAGTTTTTGATCCAGAAGGATTTTGGGGAAATGAGTGGACTATTGCGTAGAGCTCGCTCTCACGAGTTCGTAGACATGTAGTAGGCCCAAATCAGAGTTTTAACGAAGAAGTTGTGGTCAACGGAAGTGTAGTAGCACAATTGTAATTTTTTCGAATTGGATTATAAAAACAGATAAGCTATCTCTCTCTCTCTCTCCTTTGCGCGACAGTCGATTCTTCAGGCAGCAATTTCGTCGTCGTTTGACTACCAAATCTGACGATTCTTGTTGCAATGGAATCGTCTCTTCCTTCTCTACAAAACCTAGTACTTTTCGTAGCTCGAAACCACCTGGATAGTCGACGGTATCGAATGAAAGTTTCGACAGTTTTTTCGACGCCATTTTCTGCTATTTTGGTGACTGTTTACGTCAACCAAGGTATGGTTCTTCATCCCCTTGACGTGTTGTATCCTACACTTTATATGATAAGGCTGGAAGTAGAGAATGGTACACGGATAGATTATACAGTGAGAGAAGATGGAGCCTTGGTAACTGGAACTCGTCTGTGTGTACTCAAGAACGAAGACTTAAAAAGAGAAATCATGGAGGAGGCTCACTGTTTAGCTTATACCATGCACTCGAGTGGTACCAAGATGTATCGAACAATTCGGGAATACTATTCGTGGCCGCATATGAAGGGTGACATACCTAGGTATGTGAGTAGGTGTTTGATTTGTCAACAGGTGAAATCAGAGCGACAGAAACCATATGGGCTTATGCAACCACTTCTAATTCTTGAATGGAAGTGGGAACATATCACAATAGACTTCGTTTTCAAACTTCCACACACTCTGAGAGACCATGACAGAATTTGGGTGATAGTTGACCGACTCACCAAATTCGCTCACTTCCTACCTATCAAAGAAACTTATTCCTTGGTGAAGCTTGCTAAACTCTTTGTGGATGAAATAGTGAGGTTGCATGGAGCATTCGTGTCCATTGTGTCGAACAGGGATACTAGATTCACATCTCATTTTTGGAAGTGTTTACAAGAAGCTTTGACTCCTTATGAAGCTTTGTATGAGAGGCAGTGTAGGACTCATATATGTTGGAATGAAGTGGGTGAGAGAAAATTGGAGAAATTAGAAAGTATTTAAGGAACAACAGAGAAGGTAAAGGTGATCAAAGAAAAACTTAAAACTGCACAAGCCCGACAGAAGAGTTATGCAGACAACAGATCCAAAGACCTCGAGTTTGCAGTTGGGGATTGGGTGTTCTTGAAGCTATCTCCTTGGAAAAGTGTGATGAGGTTCGAGAAACGTGGGAACTTAAGCCCTCGTTATATCATACCTTATGAGATCACGGAACGCATTGGACCTGTTGCCTACAAACTTGCTTTACCTCCAGACCTATCTTGGATTCATAACGTATTTCATGTATCTATGCTACAGAAGTACATAGCCGATTCTTCTCATATCCTGGAACATCAACCCATGAAGTTAAGGGAAGATTTGACTTATAAGGAGCAACCGGTACAAATTCAGGATAGAAAGGAGCAAGTATTGCGCTCTAAAACCATTTGGGTAGTGAAGGTGTTGTGGAGTCAAACCGTAGAGGAAGCCACTTGGGAACCCGAGGCATAGATGCTGGCCAAGTACCCTCACCTCTTCGAATGGCAGGTACAAAATTTTGAGGACGAAATTTTCTTTAAGGGTGGTAGGTTGTGACACCCTGACCCAACTTTAACTGATTATTTAATTTATTTAATTGTGAAATTCAATTTTGCCCTTGGGATAAGGTCACGTTAGTCACTTTTTGATCAGCAAGGATTTTTGGGATTTGAGTAGCACAGTTGTGTAGAGCTCGTTGATATGAGTAGTGGGCCCAAATCGAAGTTTTAATGAAGAAGTTACGGTTAACGGAAGTGCAGTGGCACAATCATAATTTTTTCAAAATCGGATTTTTAAAAACCATTCAACCCTTCTCTTTCTCTCTCTCTCCTCCCCCGACACTCTCTCTCTCTCTCTTTGTCGCACATGGTAGATTTTTCGGAGTCGATTCCGGCTTTGGCCTGCCACCGTTTCTAACGAAACAACTTGCAAAATTTTCCTCTCCTCCTCTTCTACCTAACCAATTTCTCTGGTCAAAAACCAACATAGCGCCGCTAGTTTCGAAGGGAAAAACTGGCCAGATTTGCTGGCGACTTTTTCGGCTGCCTCTAGTCACGCCACCACTTGGATCAGGTAGCTCTCTCATCCCTCCATTGGTGGCTGACACCACCGTATCGAGGTCAAAAAATTATGGTTAAAACCATAATGGCTCGTTTGGTACGCCTCCCTAACTTGGACTGGCTTGGATAAAAAATTATCCCATGTTTGTTGTCATATGATTCTAGTTTTAAATGGGATTAATAATCTGGGGCTCACCAAAAATACCTTCTTAACTGAGCTTACTGAGACTCGTCTGTGAAGGGGGGACAAATAATCCCCTTCTCATCGCTCGCGACTTCCTCCCCTCTCCACGCCTTTGTCTTTGCCATTAGTTCCCACCCCACCACACACCTCGTCACAGCCATCACCTCCCACCTAAACACACCTCGTCACAGCCATGGCCTCCAATCCTCATCCATGTCAGCTGCTCTCTATCTCTCTCTATCTCTCTCTCTCTCTCTCTCTCTCTCTCTCTCTCTCTCTCTCTCTCTTTCTAAGTTTGCTACAAAACCCAAATGGAGGAAATAAATCAATTAATTTAAATTGCTTTTTCTTTTTATGAAATTTGGGAAGAACCTCATAAAAAAATAGCTAACTATCAAGCAATTCATCATCAAAGAACCCACCCAGGCAGAAGCCTCCTCAAAGAAGCAAATTCCCAAATATAGATTGTTGGGTTTTGGCATGTGGCTATTGAAGAGAGAAATAGTGAAATAGGAAAATGAGAGAATATAAAATTTTCAATTAAGAAGTAGAGAGACAAATAGATTGAGAAGAAGATGAAGAAGTCGCATGTTGGAAGAAGATAAAACAGTAGAGAATGAAAGAAGAAAAGTTAAAAAAACAAAACAAATAAATCCACTTGCCTTTTTGAAAAAAAATAAAAAAATAAAAAAAGTCAACAAATTTAGTCCTAGTCCAATCGCGCATCAAACACAGTACAAGTCTTATCCAGCTTATACCAAGCCAAGCCAATCCAAGACAGTCCCAATATTTAGTCTAGTCCATGATAATCCCGCGTACCAAACGAGCCCTAATTTTTCAGCTTCGATTCGGCTAGCTCCGGCCACTTTTTGGCCGTGGTCCAAGAACCAAAAAAGCTCCCCATGTTAGTCTGAACGTGTTGGTATAGGTATTGTTGGGTGTTTCAAGAATTTTTTGGTCATCGAAATTTTCTTAAGACATCCATGCGCTGCCGACACATGTGGTGACACATGGGCTATGGGGTGGTGGCCAATTGTGTTCTAAAATGTTCCCCATGTTGTCCCAAGCATGACGGTATGCTCGTATTTGAATTTGGTTATCGTTTGACGGTCGAACGGATTTACGCATATTAGGCAATATCTGGGTTCGATATGTTTGGACAGTTGGATCGGCTCCATGATCGAGAGCGATCCGATTGTTCGATTGAGACCAAACTTGCAGAACGTGTTTAGTAAACTTTGTTGAACCCGTAGGAACTGAAATCGGAGGTCGTGGGCCTCACAGGCCTGGTTGACCAAATTTGGGAAGTTCGACCCCTCGATTGACCGAGAATCTTCCGAGGTTATTCCACCATTCGAAATGCGTAGTTGGACCTTAGAAAATCCTCATTCGTCTTGCACACACACTTGAGTCCTAGGAAAACTAGGAGTTTGTTTTAAAGTTATCGTTCGAAGTGCTTTATTTTAATCTAGTCCTCGGGTTCTTCAATAGGTACTCAGGCTCAACGTGCTTAGCAAGCAGGACCCTCTTAGGGTCACACAGCTTCGGACTTTCTATGAGTGGACTTTGTTTTTAAATAATAATCCTTATTTTCAAAGGTGGAAAGCTATGCATATATTTACATATATATTGGGATATTGTGAATGTGGAGACTTGAATATTGTTTTAATATTGCTTTATGGTATTTTATGGAATTATTGGTATGTTTTTGGATACTTGAAGGTTGTCCTTATTTTGGGTTGACTTATTGCTATCTTGAGAGCTACTATCTATACTTTGAATATGTATAATTTGGGATTTGTGTTTTGGACACAAGTGATGTCTGGTTGTCTAGAGATATGTGTTGGGTACATGGGATTATTGGAAAGAGATTGTGGAATGGGATTTGGGTTATGGTTTATGTTAGTTACCTCCCCGGCACTTGGATATTTGGATTGGATACTTGGATATGTCGAAACCTGGGCACCCTTGATGGGGTGTTTCGTAGACCCTTAGCGGGGTAGTCTGCGCACGTAGGATTTGTCACAGACACACGAGTATAAAGGATTTTGCTGTGCATGCTAATGAGCCCAGTCCCCCGGTTGGACGGCTCGTTCCTTGGCCACATGGTCAATTGAGGATTCTTCCATGTGGTCTAGTTAAACAATCCCCCGGTTGGATTGTTTTCCCAGTACAAGTTTGGTAGTAGTCATACATATACAAGTAATTGGTAAGTGTAGACCTTGAAGATGTAAATTAGGTCTTTATTTTAGTAAAGATGAGATTTACAAGATTAAGGGCTCATTTTACAAGTTTTCGATACGAGGGTACCATAACGTTGGAAGGAGGATCCATAAACATGCATGCTACAAGAATTGGGTGGTGATTTACAAATTTATAGACCGGGTTTAGAAATTTAGGGTCCAACCAATCCATAATGTTGTAAATCTTCATTTTATAAGGCTATGGATCCACATTACAAGGAATTGGTAACTCCAGACCATGAGGATGTAAATTGGGTCCTTATTCTAGTAAAAGGAGGGTTTACAAGATTAAAGGCCAATTTTACAATTTTGGGACACGAGTGTACCATAACATTGTAAGGAGGATCCATAAACATGTAAGTTACACGATTTGGGAAGTGATTTACAGGTTTTCGCATCACGATTACAACATTAGGGTTCTTATAACCCTTAATGTTGTAATTCCTTATTTTACTATGATATGGATCCACATTACAAAGAATTGGTAATTGCAGACCATGAGGATGTAAATTAAGTCTTTATTCTAGTAAAATGAGGGTTTACAAGATTAAGGCCGAATTTACAATTTTAGGATACGAGGGTGCATAACATTGTAAAGAAGATCCATAAACATGTAGGTTACACGATTTGAATAGTGATTTACAGGTTTTTGCACCAAGATTAGAACATTAGGGTTCTCATAATTCTTAATGTTGCAAATCCTTATATTTACGAGGATATGGATCCACATTACAAAGAATTGGTAAGTTTGAACCATGAGGATGTAAATTAGGGTCCTTATTCTAGTAAAATGAGGGTTTACAAGATTAAGGGCTGATTTTACAATTTTTGGATACGATGGTACCAAAAAGTTGTTAAAAAGACCCATAAAAATATAAGTTACACGATTTAGGTAGTGATTTACAGGTTTTTGCACAATGATTACAACATTAGGGTTCTCATAATCTTTAATGTTTTAAATCCTTATTTTACAAGGATATAAATCCACATTACAAAGAATTGGTAAGTCTGAACCATGAGGATGTAAATTAGGGTTCTTATTCTAGTAAAATAACGGTTTACAAGACTAAGGCATATTCTAGAATTTTGGGATGTGAGGGTACCAAAACGCTGTAAAAAAGATGCATAAACATGTAAGTTACATAATTTAGTAGTGATTTACAGGTTTTTGCACCACGATTACAACATTAGGGTTCTTATAATCCTTAATGTTGTAAATCCTTATTTTACAAGGATATGGATCCATATTACAAAGAATGGGTAAGTCCGGACTATGAGGATGTAAATTGGGGTCCTTATTCTAGTAAAATGCAAATACTTCAATGATTAAACATAAATATATTTTGCACATTCATGGTTTGGTGTGTGATAATACATGAAGGATTCTTTTTTTTGGTATCAAAGGCAATTGCCAAACAGGAGACAAATTACCCTTAATCAATTCAAATGTTTCTTTTCGGAAATAAACTTATCCAAATATTTAGTTCAATTTTATTTTGTATTTTCAAGATGTTGGAGCAAAAACTAGACAGATAGTGGTAGGACCAACTTATAGATTATGTGAATGATCGAGGGATCAGATCTGCCTTTAGTAAACGCTCTCTCTTCGTCGGTAATGCTGAATCTATGCTAAAGAGAGAAGAAAATAGGTGAGACCTAAGGTTCTAGTGTGGTATCGGTTGAAGGCCCTTCGATGCTAAAGTTAGCTGAAGGAGAGGTGAGTTAGCTTATTGACAATGCAAAGGCATGTGTATCAAGTAGTTGGGACTACTTTGATTGTCAATTGCACTACTGGAATGCAAATTACACTTCCTGTTTGTCAATTGCATTGACAAATCACATATTGTATTTACATTTTCAATTAATTGTGCATAGATAATGACAATTACTTGACTGAAATGCAAATGGAACTGCTTTGTTTGTCAAACTACAATGCAGATGGTACTACCTATTTGTCAATTACATTGACAAATCACATATTGTATTTACTTTCTCAAAATTGAAAAGGCTTCCAATAACATGGCAATATGCATACACTAATCTCAAAATATAACTTTATGGTACAATGCCCATTCACAATGCTAATGGGATGATTGTTTCAATTCACATATAAACTATGATATAACAGTCAAATTTACTTTAAAAGCTTATTCTCAATCGTACTATATCTTCATCAAAGCCAACGTAAACTTCATTCATGTAATTGAAAGTATTGTTCAATACATTCACTTTATAGAACCAATAATTATAAATCTAAAATCTCAAGTCATTATGTATAAAAAAAAATACAATCGCCATATACAATGAAAATATTACAAATTCAAGTAGACAAATAAATGGAATCCAAAATAGTATATTAGTCTTGTACTTGGCCTAATTCTTTACCCCAACCTGAAAAACAATCACAAAACCATCAATAAAATGAATAGGAAGCATAAAGCATTATGCTAATATGAAAACAATTACAAAGTCATCATTGTAAACAAAAAAACAAACCTACAACATAATTAACCTAAATATCAAAAAGCAATATGCCAATTTGGGGTAGAGATTTGTCCTTTTCTTTTTTCTTTTTTTACTTTTTGGATTGTATAACGATCATCAATCTTGTAATAACCCGAACCTAATTTAATTTTGTAATTATTAATTTATTGGAGGACAAGATTAAAATACCCTAGAATAATTTATTAGGTTGAAAGTTGACTTTTTGACCGGGAAAGAATTTAGAAATTCCGATTGTACGAGTGTGTAGATCACGTCGAAACAAGGCTGTAGACACGTAGTGGGCTAGAATCGGAGTTATAACGAAGAAAATACAATCAAATTATGATGAGGGGCAAAATTGTAATTTTAGAAAATCAGATATTTATAAACTGACCTTCTTCTCTCTCTTTTTCCCTCACAGTCGCGAAAACTCCCTCCCCTTGTTCGACAACTCCAACCGACACCCTCTCCCCTTCGCAACCATCACTTCCGGCCACCTCAGCCATTGCCACCGGTGCCAAAGGGACCGGCCTACCTCCGTCGTCAACTCCTGTACACTCCATCGTCAACTCCAGCACACCCCGTCACCAACTGCAGCCCACCCCGTCGCCAACCGCCCCCAATGACTGTCGGAATCAGTCGCGAAAACCACCAGTTATTGACAGAATTTTCGCTGACTCATTCTATCTCTTTCGGCCACCAAATCCGACGATCAAGGTATGGATTTCCACCTATTTTTCATGCTCTAGCTGATGGTTGGATAGGATTGGAACAATTTCTAGTGTAGATAACCAAAATCACCAGTTGAATTTTGGCCGGTTTTCAATTTGAGATTCTGGCCACTTCCGGCTATTTTTCGGGGTATGTCCAAGAACAAAAGAAATTCCAAATGAGGTTTTACACCTAGGGTAGGAAGCTTGGCCAACGGTTTGGAGTTTTTCTGTTCGCTGGAATTTACTTAAGGCACCCACGCACTGCCGGCGCGTTGGCCTGGTAATGGACCGACATTGTGTCCTAAAATGATCTCCTGGTCCTCATGAGCGCATAGGTACTTTCGGATTCTGATTTGGTTAACGTTTGAACCCCGAACGGATCTCGCCTATTGTGTGATTTCCGAGTTCGATACGTTTGAACCATTGGATTGTAATCAATTTAATATATGTTGATCTAGATAATTCCAGGATCATATAGGATTCGACGGATCGTGAATCGGAGTCCCGGGTACTCTGATTCAATAATTCAAAGTTTAATTAAATTATAACAGTCCGATCACACGATCATGATGAATCCGATCGTCCGATTTGGACTGAACTTGCAGGACGTAGTTATTAAAATGTGTAGAACCTATAAGAACTCTCTGATCGATAATTGGAGGTCGTGGACCCCAAGGGGTCTTAGGTTGACCAATATGGAAGTTTATCGCTTATCGAGTCTCGAGTCTTTTCAGACCGTTCTAACCATGCAAAATGCTTAAGTGGGCATAGGAATTATCTTAAATTGGGGCACGCTCTTAGGAGACGGGGGTTAGGGTTTTGGGATTAAATATTTATGTTGAGTATTTTTATTGATTTAATATTTATGATGGCTTAAATAGGTACTCGGGCACCAGCTGACCCTCAGGAGGGACTTTTGAAAGGTCCAGCTAGCTTGGACACTCAGTGAGTGGACTTTTGTTTTATGCAATTAAGTTTCATTATTTGATCTTGAATAAGTATTATTGACTATTGCTTTCCAAGCATGATTAATTGGATTTAAATATTTTTATTTATTTATTTATATATTGCCATGTTTGAAATGCAAAGGGCTTAGAAAGTAAGAGTTGAGATGATTATCGGTTTGAATGGTTTGATGAGGAATAAAACTATAGTTTTTAAGAAAGGCATGTATTTTATTTTAAAAAACACCATGGATACCCAAGGTTACCTTCATAATAGATGTTGCCTTCGGAATAAAAGTTGCCTTCGGATAAATTGGTTGCCTTCGGTTTATAGTTGCCTTCTGTTTTGTCAGTGCGCTTGACATTTGCCCCACGAGTTTCGGACACGCCTGGACCGTGGGAGCGAGGAATGCGGATCAGGTTGACCAAATGTCTCCTGAGTCCAGCGAGGATTGCGGCTCGGGTGACTTCGTGTTTCCCGAGGCCTACGAGGACGTGTCGCTTTGGTAGCAAGAGGAATCGAAGGAAAATAAAGGAATTGACAGAAAATGAAGGAATTGACGAAAACTAAAGGAATTGATGGAAAATAAGGGATTTGACGGATAAATATGGGAATTCACGGATATAAAATGGGTATACCTAGGTGGTAGAGAAATATTTATTTTTCAACATTTAAACTGTTTGATGATTTCTGTGAGTGTGAATGATTATATAAATATAAATATGCGTGTTTGTCTTCTGTACGAATATAGTATGCAGAATGGGTTTTCTAACCGTTTTTGCAGTGGGGTTAGTATGTTCATATGCTATTTTCCAAACCTTTATTTTTTGTCCACTCACATTTTTCAATGTTTTGCGCCCCTAGGAATTAGGCGTGCACTAGAGCGCTACCACCGGGCAGTCTCCGCACCACACTCTCTCTCTCTCTCTATATATATATATATATATCTTGTGTAGGATTTCTTTTGAAATCATACTGTGCTATTGTAAATTCTTGAATTCGTTGCTTTGATGAATTGCCCTAGGACTTTTTGTATGGCCTGAGGCCATTTAATTTGGTTGAACTGGTTAGATGTAAATTGAATGCATGCTGGCAGTTGGGATATATATATATATGCTTTTGACAGGTTGAAATGTTTGGAATGATCAAATTACAAGGGAGGTTCTGCCGAATTTTTGGCAGAAGTCGATTTGGTAATAAACTCGAATTTTTAACTAGAAGGGCAATTTAGTCATTGTGCTCGGCACTCGCCAGGTGTTGGACACGCACAAGGTTCGGCTTGGATTCCAAAGTGGAATTTAGGTCAGGTCCTATCAAATCTTATAGGCTTTGAATATCAAACAAAAGGTTTACAGAAAGCAGCCAAAAGTTGGGACCAGCTTTAACCATTATCTCCAAGGCCATGTACAATTGCATGCTCTAGCTAGCTGTTGGGTAGGATTCGATCGATTCTTAGCGTAGGTAATTCGATTTACGAATTGAAATTTGGCCAGTTTTGGGATCGTGATTCCGGCCACCTCCGGTCAGTTTTTGGGGTAGGTCCAAGAACAAAACTGGCTCCAAATAGGGTGTTATACCTAGGATAGGAGTTTAGAGCCGTGGTTTTGAGATTTTTCGACGATGCGTAATCGCTTTGGGCACCCAGCGCTGCCAGCGCGTGGGCGAGGGTAGTAAAGTTGCACTTTGTCTCAATGAGATCTTTAGATTGTCACGAGTGCGTAGGATTTTGCGGATCTCAATTCGGACGTCGTTTGTCTATTGAACGGATATCACCTATTGCGCGTTATCCGGGTTCGATAGGTTGGGACTGTTGGATGGTCTCAAATTTAATATATGTTAATCTAGGTATTTCTAGGATTGTGTAGAAATTCACGGATCTTGAATCGGAGCCCCGGATGTTCCGATTAATAATTTAAAGTTTATGTTTTATATTAACCGTCAGATCATGCGATCGTGAGCGATCTGACCGTCTGATCTGGACTAAACTTGCAGAATGAGTGTCCTATACCTTGTAGAACCCATAGGAACCTTCGGATCGGAATTTGGAGGTCGTGGGCCCCGTGGGCCCGTTTGACCAAGTTTGGGTAGTTTGACTCTTGGTTGACCTTGAGTCTTTCGAGGTAGTTTATCCTTGCTAGAAGGATCATAATGACCCTAATGACTGGTCTTGAGCGTTGTTGAGCTGTGTTGACTAAGTTGGGATTTTTAGAGTGTTAATTTGTATATAGGAAACTTTTAGATATTATTTTAAATAATGAAAATTATGAAAATTCATGTTTATGTGAATGATCGTTGGTCTAGAAATAATATTATTTTTATGATTAATTACGTTGCAGTCTACTATAGACTGGTATCATTAAAATGGGAATACCTCTAGTATTAGTTTAGATAAGTGAGAGAATGTCAGTATGAAGTGCTATACGCACTACCCTAGGTACCTCCCCGGATTTTGGTTACATTACAAGTACCACCCTGTGAAAGTTAGATCCCACGTGGGGTAGGTTATTCGGCGTGTGGACAGGCCACATACGTGGCGTTGGTAGTACCGGCGTATGGGGAGATTACTTGACAATATATTGAGGTCGCACGTGGTGTAGGTTATTCGACGTGTTGACAGACCCCATACGTGGCGTTGGTTGTACCGGCGTATGGGGAGATATGTGATATGATGTTGAGGTCTTGCGTGGCGTAGGTTATCCGGCATTGAGACAGACCCTATACATGGCGTTGGTTGTACCGGTGTATGGGGAGATATGTGATATTATGGTGAGGTCGCACGTGGCGTAGGTTATCCGGCGTGTTGACAGACCCCATATGTGGCGTTGGTTGTACCGGCGAATGAGGAGATATGTGATATGATGTTGAGGTCTCGCGTGGCGTGGTTATCCGGCCTTAAGACAGACCCCATACGTGGCGTTGGTTGTACCGGCGTATGAAGAGATATGTGATATTATGGTGAGGTCGCACGTGGCATAGGTTATCCGGCGTGTTGAGAGGCCCCATACATGGATTTGGTAGTACCGATGTATGGGGAGATTATGTGATAATATGGTGAGGTCGCACGTGGCGTAGGTTATCCGGCGTGTTGACAGACCCCATATGTGGCGTTGGTAGTACCGGCGTATGGGGAGATAATGTGAAATACAGAGAAATGAATAAAGGTATTGCCTATGTGTGGAATTTGATTTTAGGAAAGAACTACGTGTGGCTTGATCCCTCAGTAAGGGTACATAGGCAACCTAAGGTTACTAGGTGCAGCCGCAGACTAAATGTTAGTCCTGTTGTTCTATTGAGGTTGGTTCGGACCTTGTCATTGGTCCTGAAATTGAGGTGAAAATGAGATGCCATCTTGTTAGGAGGTTTAAATTTTGTGCGTTTAATATTTGGGAATTTAGATGATGGAAATCGCATTTGACGTTCATAAATTTTTGAGTTTATATTTGCATTGTTTAGAGTTTGTTGGTAAATATTGCGAATTATTGGAAGGCCGATGGCCGTTTATGTGAATTACATGAAATTATATTTTGCGTGCTGCCAGTTGTGGATATAAAATGTATTTTATGCAGGTTGAAAATTTGGGCAATGTTCAATTTACAGGGGAGACTCTGCCGAAATTTCGGTAGAAAGTCTCGTACCCTTTTTTCATTTCGGGGTGATGTCAGGAATTTCCATAGGATTCGTCTCGGGTTTCGGGAAATTCTGGGCCGGTCCTGTCAGCAAGAATGCCGACATCTATCATAGTTATGACAAACTTTTAGCTAGATTTCACGCCTATCATAAGTCTACTGAAGAATCCAAGTCCGAAGCTGCCATGGATGCGTACAAGTTGGGCTACTTGGACTGCACAAATGGACATGATCCCTTCTACGCCATTGGAGATGAAGACATCAAGATGCTCTACCTTGACTTGCCCCCTGTGCAAAGTGAGGAGGCTAATGCTGCGAACGCCAAAGGAGCTGAAGAGGTTGTCAACCTGCTTTGAAGTATGGCTATGTGAAGTGCTATAATTATGATGCATAAACTTTCATGGCAACACTTTAGTTAAAGAAGTATGATCAAACATTTCATATGCATCACTATTAGTAAGAGAAAGTACAAGCTTTAACAAATTTTTATTTTTCAAAAGTTAAAGGAATTTTGTGATTTTGCAAACAAATATGAGTGAATTTATGAGCCCCAATTGCTTAGGAATAAAAAATTTTCATCAAAAGGGAGAGGACACACCTGGAATAGCTCCTAGAAACCTCTGATCGCGAATGGAATGGATCGTAATTGATTTGGAATGAAATTAGAACATTCTGGAAAATGGACCCTTAGCGACGAAAAATCTGATGAACACCGTCGCTGAAAACCTTTAGCAACGAAAAATCTGATGAACAGTCGTCGCTAAAACCCTTTTGTGACGAAAAAGCTTCATATTTCTGGCCAAATTGCAGCTGGCCTTTTTTGGGTTTTAGGCCACTTTTTTAGCTTCAAATCTTCCTAAAACATCATGTAAACCACTTGAGACCCCAAAACCTGTTTCAAATCATCATATTAACCATTCTAAACATGTTGGTGACTTCAAATTTACCTGAAAAACATCAAAAAAGAAAAGAGGTAAAAATTTTCATTTTGACCAAAATAAGAACATAATAACCTGTTTTGCTATTTTCTGGGTTTTAAAGTCATCTAATGACCAAAACAACTTCTGTAACACATCTGCAGCATCTTGCAATCATCTTGGGACTAGAAAAAGTCGAGAAATGTTCTTCGAAACACAAAATCCTTTCTTTGGAACATAAAATCTTTTTTTTTTTTTCTTTTTTTCTTTATGACTCAAAACTCAATTGACAATAAAAACACAAAATTCCACACCCCCAAACCTAAACTAAACATTGTCCTCAATGGTTAAATTAAATGCATGTAATGAGTAGTAAAGGCATAGAAGGATGAAAAATAAAATTGAACAGAAAGGAACGAAGGTACCTAGTTGAGTTGCCTCCCAACAAGCGCTTGGTTTATAGTCCCCAGCCTGACTTTTGGAATGATTTCACCCGGGATCATGGAGAGCGAAGGTCTTCTTTTGTTGATTGCAATTTTCTTCCAAGTATATTTGCAAAGTAAGGGTTGGTGTGGCAATGGTGCTTGGGATGGCCTTTGTTTCCAATGAGTTCACCATTTTGTGCACGCGTGTGGCTCTTCTCCTACCTCTATCTTATGGACCAAACTTTCTTTTAGTGGATCTTTTGGGTAGTCCGCAATTGTGGTCGAGCAACATGATCTACTGCTTCTAAATGGAAACAATACTCCGAATCAATGGGATACTTGGTTGCATCAAAAACTTTGAATTCCATCTCTTGATCGGCATCTCATAGGATCAAAGAACCTTTTTCTACATCAATTATTATTCTTCTAGTAATGAGGAATGGGCGGCCTAAAATAATTGGAGTGTCGACATCTTCTTCTATATCCAAAACTATGAAATCAGTTGGGAATATGAATTTATCCACCTTCACTAGTGCATCTTCAAGAATGCCGTGAGGATATGTAAGTGATCTATCCGCCATCTGCAAAGAAATATTAGTTTTCTTAATTTCCCCCAAACCAATTCTTTTAGCTACAGACAAAGGCATTAAATTAATACTAGAACCTAGATCACACAATGCTCTTTGAAAAGAAATAGTGCCAATTGTGCAAGGAACAAAAAAATCTCCTTGGATCCTTTCGCTTAGGTGGTAGTTGACTTTGTACTACTGCGCTACACTCCTTTGTCAATTCCACCATCTCTGTATTTTCCAAACTTCTCTTTTTTGCTTAAGATGTCCTTGATGAACTTTCCATAGTTCGGCATTTGGTCTAGTGCTTCACCAAATGGAATGGTAATTTTCAATTTCCTAAAAATTTCAAGAAATTTGGAGAACTGTGCATCCTTCTTATTTTTCTTCAAGCGTTATGGAAACGGAATTGGCGGAACTTAAGATTTTGGATGGTGTAGAAATGGGGCGTGGCCAAGTGGTAAGGCAATGGGTTTTGGTCCCGCTATTTGGAGGCCGAAGCTGTGGGATGTTGCTCAATTTTTGCTGAATTTTCTGCGGAGCTTACAACGGCAAGTAGGCTATTTTCTTCAGGTTTTTCTATATCTCTCAACTGCTGGTGGTGCTTTTCCACGTCCAAATCTACAGCGATTTTGATGGGTCTCCCATTTCGAAGTATGATTGCCTTCACATGTTCTTGAATCTTCAGATTAATCTCGGGTTGGCTTGGTAATACTTCATGATTTCTTCCACTCAATGCATTAGCTAGTTGACCCATTTGAACTTCTAAATTTCTGATGGAAGCAGCGTGGTTTTGTAGGGTCGTCTCCGTCCTACTCATGATTTGATTTGTATTTGTGGAGAGCTATGCGATTATGTCTTCCAAGTTATTTTTCTTCTCTTGTGGTTAAAAACCTGGTGGTTTTTGTACGTTCTGATTATTGCTCAATGAAAAATTGAGGTGCCTTTGCCATCCCGGATTGTATGTGTTGGAGAATGGATCATTGCCGGGACGTCTATAGGTAATCACCATATTGGCTTGTTCTTGTAGAAATTCTGGAAAATCAACCCCATGAGGACAAGATATGGTGGCATGACCGGGAACAGCACAAATGGAGCAAATCTCTTGTGTTGGTGCTCTTCCATTCATAGCAAGCAAGGCGTCCAATGTACTGGTCATAGCGTCAACCTGCTCTTATTTTCGTGATAAAATTCCTTGTGTCATCTCCAATTGGCCTTGCTCTAAAATTCCTCCGAAAAGTTGATTTTCCCTTAAAAACCTTTTAAGAGTGCAGAAAAGCTGAAAATCAGAAAAGTAAAGTAATAAGCCATTTTTAAATCTAATTCTCCTACAAAACCTAAGTAAAAAGAGTACATAAATGAGTATATTTATGGACTTATCAGCGGTAGCTGAACAGGATGGAGTATAAGATGATGCAACCGATGAGGTGGTGGCAGATGTCATAAACCAGGCATGCGGAGCTGCTGAGAACGTGGTTGATCAGGTGGATGCTGAAGAGGCTGCATATCAGGGATCTCCTGCTGGCATTTCGGAGTAGACAAAGACTCCTTATTTCTTTTCAGCTTTTGTAGTCTGTTTTTTTTTATAGAATAATTGGTCTTGTTTGACCATCTTCTTTTGTTTGAACTTGGCCGGTTGGTCACTTTGCTATGGAAATTTCAGTCTTTATCTTTTCAACTTCAATTTTCATATTGTCTTGAGAACTGCTTGAGTAACCAGCTAGTGTCTTGGTTGTACATTTCCCTTGGGACTTTGCCAAAAGTTAGGGTCCCCCTTGAGTTACTCCAGGCGTGTTCTGCATTTTCCAAAAAAACGCTTAAGACGCTTCTGGTCACTGCCCTGCGTCTCCCTTAGGACGCTGCTTATGGATAACTGTATGACTATCCTGCCCTTTTAGGAAATGGATAGGAACCTGGATACCTCCCTTAGGAAATTCCTGGCGCACCCTGCGGCTCCTTTAGGACGCTACTTTTAGGGCTGCGTCTCCCGAAGGACGCTTCTGGTCGTCGCCTTGCGTCTCCCTTCGGATGCTTTTTATGGGCAACTGTATGACTATCTTGTCCCCTTATGAAATGGATAGGAACCTGGATACTTCCTTTAAGAAATTCCTGCCACATCCTACGTCTCCCTAAGAACGCTTCTTTGTGGGTTATGTCTCCCGAAGGACGCTTCTGCTTGTCGCCCTGCATCT
Source organism: Prunus persica (assembly GCF_000346465.2). Classification (NCBI taxonomy): domain Eukaryota; kingdom Viridiplantae; phylum Streptophyta; class Magnoliopsida; order Rosales; family Rosaceae; genus Prunus; species Prunus persica. The sequence goes on along the minus strand of NC_034011.1, from coordinate 15,051,102 downwards.
CCTGAAGGATGCTTCTAGTTGTCGTCATGCGTCTCTCAAAGGACGCTTCTAGTTGTTGCCTTGCGTCTCCCGAAGGACGCTAATTATGGGCGACTGTTTGTTTTTTTTTGGGATACTCTGGAATAAGAAACTAAACTTTTATTGATGTTCATGAGATTACATCGCTTTATTCGAAGTGGAAATAACTGAATAAAGAAATCGAAAACTCCAGCAGTTGCTTCCCTTTTTCAGAAATGTGCAGTACTCAGTCATCTGTTGGGGATTGAGCAGGTAGAAGGAAGCGTCATGGATAGTATCTTTGGAGGTGGCAGGCATTCCATTGTCGCGGAATCTCCTTCCTTTCTGTGGTGTCAAGCGTATAGCTTCCTTTTCCCCCAGACCGGCTGATTACGTAAGGGCCTTCCCAATTGGGTTTCATCTTTTTAGATCCTTGTCTTTGTGCAGTGATGAAGGCCTTTCTTAGCAAAAGGTCACCTAGTTGAAATTGTCTGAACTTGGCTCTTTTGTCGTAGTAAGACTTCAACCGCTGTTGATAGGAGACGACTCAGACAATGGCCTTCTCGTGCTCGCCTTCAAGTAAGTCAAGGTTGAGCCTCATCTGCTCGGAGTTCTGCTTAATACTGCCAACTTCAATGCCTATAGAGGGGATAGTGACGTGAGGAGGAATGATCGCTTCAGTTCCGTAGGCGAGGGAAAACGGGGTTTAGCCAGTTGATCTTTGCTTGGTGGTACGATAAGCCCATAGTACTCCAGGGAGCTCATCTACCCATTTTCCTTCGGTGCATTCTAACCTCTTTTTTAGACAATCCAATATTATCTTATTGGATGCCTCGGCCTGGCGGTTGCCTTGAGGATATCTTCGGGTAGATAGATGCTGCTTGATGCCATACTTTTTGAAAAAGGCGGTGATCTGCTTGCCAATGAATGGCGAGCCATTGTCAATAACTAGTGATTGTGGCAAGCCAAACTGGCATATAATGTGTCTCCAGATAAATCGTTCCACATCGGCTTCTTTAGTAGAGGATAGAGCTTTGGCCCATTTAGTAAAATAATCAGTGGCGACAATCATCATTTCTTTATTGGCAGGTGCCGCTGGCATGGGGCCTACCAAGTCGATGGCCCATTGCCTGAAAGGCCACAGACTGTTTTGGAGATGGTAGATTTCGGCAGGCAGATTAGGAACTGGTTTGTACCGTTGGCAGCAATCACATCTTTTGACATATTTAGTGAAGTCATGGCGCATATTAGGCCAGAAATAGCCTACATTTAGACCCTTCTGGGCGAGTGACCTGCCCCCAGAGTGGTTGCCACACTCGCCATCGTGAATTTTTCAGAGGACCTCAAGTGTTTGAGGGTATTTTATGCAAGTGAGATGAGGGCTGGAGTATGATCTGCGAATGAGCTTGTCGCCTTGCATGTAATATCTCGCGGCTTTCTGTTGGACCTTCCTAGCTTCGAACTTATCCGTTGGCAGATTTCCATTCACTAAGTAGTCAATAATGAGGTCTTGCCAGCTGGGGTCTTCATCGATCTGCATTGAGTCGATTGGCTCTATTTCTTCGATGCTTGGCCAGTCAAGGTGTTCAACTGGGATGGAGCATCTGAACTGGGTGACCAGTGCTGATCCTAGGCTCGCCAACGCATTTGCATTAGTGTTCTCTGCCCGTGGAACTTGTTGGATGGTGAAAGTGGGGAATTCTTTCAAAATTCATTGAACTTTGTCGAGGTACTGGACCATTCTTGGATGCCTTGTCATGTACTCGCCTAAGGCTTGATTCATGATCAGTTGGGAGTCTGAGTAGATGGCTAATCTCTTTATCGACAGTTCTTTCGCTAGGCGCAATCCTACAAGCAGTGCCTCATATTCTGCCTCGTTGTTTGAAGCAGAAAAGCCTAGTATGATAGCTTGTTCCAACAAAGTTCCGTCTGGGGTGATTATGACGATGCCTGCCCCCGCTACTTTGTGGGGGTAGGTGTCGCCTGCTTTTTCATTGCTTTTCGTGACCATTTTCTCTTTTTCGGCTATTGGAGTAAACTCTACAACAAAATCTGCTAAAGCTTGGGCTTTTATAGCAGTCTTCGGTTGGAAGAAGAGGTCGTATTGACTGAGTTTGATAGCCCATTTCATGAGTCGCTGAGAAGTGTCGGAGCTGTGGCGAATCGATCTCAAAGAAAATTCTGTCATGACAATTATCCGGTGTGCTTGATAATAGGGCCTTAGTTTTCTCACAGAAACCAGAAGCGAAAAAATAAGCTTCTCTATTTTCAGATAGCGAGTCTCTACGTTGAGGAGAGCTTTTGAAGTGTAGAATACCAGATGTTGTGCCACCAGCTCCTCTCGGATGAGAGCTGAGCTGACAGCTGAGTCGGACACCGCCAGGTAGATTTACAAGTCTTCGCCTGGTATCAGTTTTGAAAGTAAGGGAGGTGAAGTTAGGTAGGTTTTTAAGTTTTGAAAAGCTACTTCACACTCGTCATCCCACTTGTCTTTGTGTCCTTTCTTCAAGGCTTTGAAAAATCGCCTGCACTTGTCGGTACATCTTGAGAGGAATCGGTTGAGAGCTGCCACTCTACCCATTAGACTTTGTATCTCCTTTGTTAGCGGCTTGATCGAGCAGCCTTTTAGATAGGATAGCGAAAGAAATGTCTAGCAAGCGGGGTTGGGTACTCCCGTATCCCCCGCAGCAGCCATGTGGCAGGTGACTTCATGTTGAGTATAGCCTTGATTTGATTTAGATGTGCCTTAATTCCTCTTTGGGTGACTAAGTATCCTAGGAATCAGCCGGACGAGACTCCAAACGTGCATTTGCTTGGGTTCAACTTCATGTTGTATTTTCGGAGTCGGCTGAATGCCTCGGCAAGGTTCTTGATGTGGTCTGCTCACTCAAGAGCTTTGACTAACATGTCGTCTATGTAGACCTCCATAGTCTTGCCCTTGAAAATTTTGTTCACCAGCCTTTGGTAGGTTGCTTCGGTGTTCTTCAGCCCAAAGGTCATGACTTTGTAGCAGTATGTACCTCTTTCGATGATGAAGGAGGTCTTTGCCTTGTAGTCTTCATGCATCATGATTTGATTGTAGCCGGAGTAGGCGTCCATGAAGCTTAGCAGTTGATTGCCGGAAGTTGAATCGAAGAGCTGATCAATTCTTGGCAGTGGAAAGTTGTCTTTAGGGCACGCCTTATTGAGGTCGGTGTAGTCGACGCACATTCTTCATAGGCCTTTGTCGTTCTTTGCTACTAGAACAATGTTTGCCGGCCATTCTGTGTAGGAGACTTCTTCAATGAAACCGGCAGCTAGAAGCTTGTCGATCAAGGGGGCGAAATTACATCTCTTCTGCACTACAGGCTTGATAGCTGGGTTGATGTGTAGGCAATGGCAGATGATTTGGGAATTGATGTCAGGCATGTCGGATAGTGACCATGCAAATACGTCTTTGTTGTTCTAGAGAAAGGCTGCAAGCTCTGCCTTTTCCTCCTGGCTTAGGAGGGAGCCGATCCGCGCTTTTCTCTCTAGCTTGTTAGGATCAAGGGGTACTAGCTCAACGTCCTCCTCGGGCTTCCATCCTTCTTCAGGAGAGACCTCCAGAAGGATTCCTTCGACTTGGTCCTAATTCTTTGATTGCTATTGGGGAGTAGTTATTCCCTTTCCTCTTTGGTTTGCTCGGCCCTCAAGAAGGGGATCTGCTTTCTCCTCTGCTTGTTTTACTCCCTTTAGATATGCCTAATTCATAGGGAGGAACTATGTTTGCTTGCTTCTCTTCAGCCCTTGAGCTGAGCATTTCCTCGCCATTGCCTGATCGCTGTTGATCTGGCCGATACCGCCCCCAGGGATTGGATAACTGATGTGTGGCGGAGGTGCCGACATTGATCTTGCTGATCCATGGTTTGCCCAGAATGCCATTGTATGGTGCGACTTCATCAATGACTAAGAATGTTTGCGAGCTGATTACAGGTGGGGAGTATACGTCGAGATCTATTATGCCCATGGTAACCGTTGTTGTGCCATTAAAGCCAGTCAGCGACTTGGCTGATTTGTTGATCTTTGTCTATAAGCCCATCTGTTGGATGACTACCAATTGTAGAATGTTGGCTGCACTGCCCTCGTCTGCATGGATTCGGTCAACCATGGCCTGAGCAATTTCAATGTTGATGACAAGGGCGTCGTTGTGTGGTTGATCAAGGCCGATTAGATCTTTCTTTTGGAAGCCGATCACAGTGGGAGACTAGTAGGGATCTGGGAGATCATGGTGGCTTATTTGATCTTTCTTTTCTTTTCTTTCTTGGTCAGTCCGGACTCCTCGGAGTTGGCTAGGATTGTGTTAATCCTTATGACCTTCTGGGGTGGCTCCTTGGCGGTATCGCGGTCCTTAATCTGCTGGATGGCCTGCTTCTTGATGAACTCCGTGCAGTGATCTTCTCTCACGAATTCTTCGAGGTGCGCTTTCCAAGCAAAGCAATTATTCATATTGTGCCCGTGTGTCGCATGGAAAGCACAATACTTTCTGGTATCCCTTTTATTCGGATCTCCTTTCAAGGGTGGCAGTCTTTTTACCAAGGTTTGTCCTTTACTTGGGCTAAAATTTGATGTATAAGGATGAAGAACTTGGTGTAGTTCTCTTTTGTCATAGCGTCTCCTTATGGGCACTACCTGTCTTTGTCTTTGTCCTTGTCCCTGCTGCCAAGCCTGTCTCTTCTTTGGTCTGCCCGCTTGGTCGGCCGATCTTCCTACTCAGTGGACTTCTTTGCGACGATTCAATCGTCATCCCAGAGTGCGTAGCTTTCCGCAGTCATGAAGACCTCTGCCAGAGTCTGGCTAGGAGTGATAGTCAGCTCGCGGTATAAGTCATGTTCTGCTGGAAGACCTTTCTTGAATGCAGAGGATGCAATTCGGTCATCGCACCCTACGATGTTGGCCTTTTCTGCTTTGAATCTCTTGATGTAATCTCGAAGGGATTCGTAGGGCTTCTTGCGCAGGTTGTACAGGTAGTCAGGGTTCTTCTTTATCGTCCGATAAGAAGTGTATTCTTTAGTGAAGACGTAAGTAAGCTCTTTAAAGCTGCTGATTAATCCGGATGGCAGGGTATGGAACCAATCCTGAGCTGCTCCTCGCAAAGTCATTGCAAACACTTTGCACATTAGCGAGTCTTCAGCTTTGTAGAGGATCATAAGACTCTTGAAATGCTTCAGATGGCTTTCGAGATCGGAATCCCCTTTGAAGCATATGGCTTTGAGAATCGTTTCAAGTGAGCAGCTTGCTCGATTTCAGCTGTGCAATGTGAGGAGTTTGCTGGGTCTACCTCAACACGTAGTGCATCTTCAAAATTTTCGCCAATCTTTAAGTCTTGAAGTAGGTTATTCACAAGCTTCTCAACTTCTTCTGCACACATGCCTGGTCGATCACGTTGATGACCTTCGCGATTTAGTTGATGCTGATTGACTTCTTCATTGGTTTGCGAGGGTCGACCTTCTTGGTTGCGCTACCTAGGCGGCATGTTGGTAGACTGCGTTTGCTAAGGATTTTCTGTAACTTGGCGACGAGAATTGGTTCTTCGAGAGCGAGCAGTGGAGCACCTTTCTTCACGGTCCTCATTGTGTGGGCTACCAGGTTGACCTTCCTGGGGGCCTAGCCTTTCGTGAATATTTCTCTGCGAGCAGGCAGCGGAGGTCAACCTGGTAACCCACACAATAAGTATAGAGGGGCGGATGGCTTAGGTGCCTTTCTTCACGATCCTCGTTGCGATGGTTGTCAGTTTGACATCCCTGGGAGCCTAGCCTTTCATGAACATTTCCCTACAGACCTAAGCGAGCATGGATGTTAGGTCTTAGGCCCAGCCTATCGAGCATGTTGGTCTTTAAATTCAATCTGGATGGGAGACTTCGTCTGCTCTGAGTATGGCTTGCAAATGCTTGCGACATGTCGGCAAGCTGATCGCGTTGTTATGCATCTCCTTGTCTACTTACTCTTACTCGACCTGCTTGGTACACATCGAACTGCCTATCGGCGAGTTCATCCATCCTTCTCTCTTCGCCCTATTGTCCAAGGCCAAGGTTTTGAGCCAAGTTTATTTGGTTGAGGAGCTGCTTCATCAAATTGTTTTGGTCGTCCATTTTCTGAGTTAGCTGGTCAACGCTCAGATTAAGGTCTACTTGACTTCGTGGATAAAGAGGAGAGAAATGTGTGGAGCCCAATTGCACACGAGCTAGGGTTTCATTGGATGTGTACGTGGGAGCATGCGTCAAGCGTGGAGGCAATGGAGGGAATGCTTGAAGTTGCTCCAAGATTGGGCCAAAGTTGGCGGTGGTAGTGAGCCCACTTTGATGTGAGGTTCCACCATGCTTGACAACGGTACTATGAAGGTGGCTAGATCCAGCCAGGGGGCCTTGAGATGGTACGACGATGGTAGAAGCCGGTGATGTGGTCCTAGTTGCTAGTCCGGTGGGTGGCACGATGGTTCCAGTCACATGGGGTGGCTGCTGTGGTGTGGCAACAAGGGTTTGTTGCAGGGTTCATAGCGGTGAGAGGCGATGGAGCCGCCATGTCAATCGCGGGATGGGAGGAGTAGCTTTGGGCCGTCACGAATTGAGACATCGTGGTAGTTTTGCTCATCGTGCCCTAGCTTCCAAACGTGGTTGTTTGGAAGGCTTCGGCACGCGTTGAGTATAACTTGTGCTCTCAATGAAAGCACCAAATGTTTGTGCAAATAATCTCGCGGGAGAATATTCGCTTCTAGATCCTTCAACCTTCGATCTTCCTTCTCTCTCTGCCTCGATTCCTGTAAAAAAAGATTTGAGTAAATAGACCACACCCCGGGGTGTTGGCCAAAGGCCCTCCGATGCCTAAGTCAGTTAGAGTGTTTATAGGAAAACAATAGCTAAGCAAAGGGTACGCAGTTGTATGTATGGTGTGAATTGGGCGATCGGAGCCGTGTGTGGTGGCCGGAGCCGTGTGGAGAAAATATGGAGAGTGGAGAGGGAGAGAGAGCTTCAGGTATTTTTCTCGGGTATTACGAGTAGGTTTAGATGTAGGTTTAGATGTACCTTGAATGATGAATGGGGTCGTCTATTTATAGGAGCATCGGGGCTAGGGTTTCATGGAGAATATGATGAGTTTATTCTCTACCCAAATTCGTAGGGATCGAGTTGGACTTAGATAATATATGATTTAAAGATATTATCTCTTTTTATGAAGATAATATCTGAATTAAATGATATTATCTCTTTTTATGAAGATAATATCTGAATTAATGATATTATCTTCTCTTTATTAGGATAATATATGAATTAATGATAATATCATATTAATTCATATATTTATCCCAATTAATTAATTAGCTAGATAAACTGGTTCAATTAATTAATTTAAGAGATAATCTTCTTTTCCACATGGCGTGCTGTGATTGGAGACGAAAATACTTACTCCCACAATCAGCATTTATCAACTATCTTAAAATGACAATACAATCAAAAGACTAAGAAAAACAGAAACGAAATTATATCCAATTAGTTCATGGAATGAAGATTCATAAACCTCTAAAACTAGCCATTCCATAGCAACCACTTGACATCTGCTGTACACATTGCTTCCTACATGGAAATCCCTTTTCCACACATTGAAATGGTCATCAGAAAGGTCTATTTAGAAGGTAATTATGATGCGTCCTGCTTTGACATGTCTCAATTACATTGTTATTGAAGTACCAATAGGGGGTGTGGGTTAGCTTTAAGTTTGACCTCTAAGAAACTTCGCAGTTTCTCTAATACATTCATTTCTAGACAAATCACTTGCAGCAAAAAATAATGATAATAATAATTAGTGCTGTTTTCGGTTCGGTTACCGCACCGATCAACGGCAACCAGTTACCATCTGACACCCTTCGGAATGAACATTCTGCCTACCGCAACCGGTTTCACAGGTTGCGGTTTACCGCACTACGGTTGAACCGCAATGTCGGCTAGTTCAGTTCAGTTGTGGGCTTACCGTGAAGCCCAATTTGTTTTCAGTTTCAAGCCCTGTTTTGCAGATTTTGCCCAATTTGTTAAAGCCTTTTTAGTTTCACGCCATTTGTTTCAACTTTCAAACCTTTGTTTATACTAGTTTTAGGCCACCTAACTTTTGTCATTCAAAACTTTTGATTATCAAGCATCATATCATATCATCGAATTATGATACATAAGTAAAACTTAATAAGAAGTTACAACTCTCAAATACAAATTGAAGTGCAATGAAAACTTTAATAAGTTACAACCCAAATAGAAAATGAAGTGCAATGAAAACGTAATTAAAATTAAATTACAACCCAAATATGAAATGATTAATGAAGTGCAATGAGAATATTTAAAATTAATTACAACCCAAATATGAAATGTGCAATGAAAACTTAAATTGTTACAACAAAGTTTGTGGAACAAAACAAACCATGGTGTCTCTCACAACTCAAAATTTGATGAGTCTCAAATAGTAGGTAATGATAATGTGGAATCAAATCGAGGAGGTAGTGTTGTAGAAGTTTGAGTACCGGCCACATCTAGTAAAAAAACAAGCAAAACAAGTAAATTATGTTGAAAAACCAAACATGAATGTTAAAAAAAGAAGATAGAAACATAATTTATTTAAAACAAAATAGTAGATTATGTCTTACTTGCTTCAAGTATTTCAAGTTCTTTATAGAATGCAAGCTCTTCATCCGTTGGTTCCTTGTAGAAGCAAAATTCATCCGCCCTAAGCCAATCACTAGTACTAGCCTCTACCATTTTAGGTGTCAATGAACTTTTAAAAGGATCAACAATCCTCTTGCCTAGGCTAAAGGCATTCTCACTAGCAACGGTTGAGCTTGGGATTGTAAAGATATCCTTGGCAATCTTTGAAATTGGATATCTACTCTCATTGCCTTTCCACCAATTCAAGAGTTTGAAACCTTTGGTAAAAGGGTTTTCAAAAGGGTCGGTCAAGTATTTATCCACTTCATTGGATATTTCCACAAGTTGTTCCTCCTTCCTTTGTTGCACAAGTTGATGAAACATTTTGGTTTGAACATCATGATAGCCTTCAAGATCATTTCCAACATTCTCATCTTCGCCTTCATTCATTGGTTGGCTCACTAAGCCATCCGCCCCTCTATACTCATTATACAAATTGAACAAGCATGTTCTCACTTCACGCACAACCTCATCTATCTTGTTATCTTCGGCCTTGAGATTTTGGAAGCTTATCTTAAGCATTTGAAGTTTAAATCTTGGGTCTAGCACTAATGCTACAAAAATCATCTTGTTCACATTTTCAAAACTCCCTCAATACTTGTCAAACTTCTTCTTCATTGATGAAGCCACCCTTTGCAAGATCGCATCTCTAGAATCACTCATTTTGAGTTCAATCTCAACTTGTAAACTAACCAATTCATGGAAAATTATATTGGATGTAACCGTTTTGGTTGCACTTAGTTTCAAGGTTGTGTCATAGAATTTCTTAAGAAAGTGAACAAATGAGATTGACTTCTCCCAATCTTCATTACTCGGAGGACCCACTCTCTTCATCCCATCCTTATCTATCTCCTCAAAGTAAGCTTGAAAAGCTACATTTTCCGCCGCCATCCTATTGAACACGATCTTGTACTTGAAAGCACAATCAAGCATTTTATAGGTTGAATTCCACCTTGTCGCCACATCCATTGGCACATTTGCCATCCCATCTATTCTCATCTCCAAGGAATGGTCCCTAAAAGAATCTAACCTTGATGGGGATGAGTGAATATATTTTACACAATTCCTTATCCCCTCGATTGAGCTAAGAAGCTCCTTCAACCCATCCTTAACAATCAAGTTAAGGATATGACATGCACACCTCAAGTGCAAATACTTCCCATCAAGCAAAAGGTTATTGAAATCCTTCATCCTATTTCTCACATACACAACCGGCCCATCATTTGCCGAAGCATTGTCAACCGTAATGGTAAACAATTTTTCAATCCCCCAAGCATTCAAGCATGCACATAAAGTCTTGCCTATGTCAATACCCTTGTGACTGGTGATCTTTGTGAAATTGATAATTCTTTTATGCAAATTCCACTCACTGTCCATGAAATGGGCTATGACTACCATGTAGTTGATGTTTTGGATCGAAGTCCAAGTATCAGTTGTGATACTTACCCTGTGATTACCTATCACACTCATTATTTTGGCCTCCTCAACTAAAAACAAATCCCATACTCCACAGCTATCTTTTGTCTATTAGGGATCTTGAACTTAGGGTTTAACTCATACACAAACTCCTTAAACCCTCCACCCTCAACATGCCTAAAAGGGATCTCATCCCTAATGACATACCTCACACATTTGGCTTCACACCTTTGTTGATTAAAGGTGTGGGGAACCAATTGAGCTTGACCGCGCATAGTGACATTTGTCAAGATCGATTGAGTTCTATCTCCACTCTCAAAAAGAGGAGAGAGCTTGGATCTCTTCTCTAGGTGATTTCTTATACCGGTTGTCCCATTTTTCCTAGAATCACCCGGCATCTCTAATTTGCAATAGTTGCAAACTGCAAGTACCTTATTGATCCCATTATCATCTTTCTTGTGGACTTTCTTGCAGTGTTGCCACACCACAGATATTGGGGGTTTCCTCTTCCCTCCCACGATACCTGAGTCTACTTGTGATTGGGTTTCGGTTTCTGTTTCTATTTGGGATTGGGATTGGGGTTCTGTTCACATCCTGAGGCATTAGTGTTGGATTGGCCAGACTCCATCTTATCCTAAAAACAAAAGACACCATAACGAAAAACAATCACACACAACCTAACCAACCAGCAGACTACACACAGGAAACACAAGAACAACCTAACCAACCAGCAGCTACAAAAACATAAAAACACACCAATATATTTATACAAAACCTAACCAACCAGTAGCTTCAACAACATGTTCTCACACCAATATATTCATACAAAACCTAACCAACCAGCGGCTACAAAAACATAAACACAAATAAATAAATAAAACACCAGCAGCTTCAAATCAAAACAAAAACAGATTCTTTCAATTTCAAATTATGCTTCAATTGTGATTTTGATTTATACGTGAATTTAAGCTTTGGCACAAAAGCAGCAGCAGGAGCTCACACTAGCTCTCTGTCCATAATTAAGAGAAACAATATGTACCAAAAAAAAAAAAACCCTAATACAGATTACAGAACCCTAAAAACTCTAACATAAACCCTAAATATCGAAACCCCCACTTAACAGAAACCCCTATTCGAAAATCCCCAATTCATATCCTAAACAAACCCTAAATAAAACCCTAATTAATTTCATCCTTTACAAACTAACAAATTAGCAATTACAGAAACATAAAGAGAGAAAGAGAGTGGCGATAAGAAAGAAGAGAGAAAAAAGAAGAGAAAAAGAGATGGACAGAGAGGCAATCCAATTCTTTTTTTTTTCTTACCAGATATCGGATCGGAGGAGAGGAGAAACGAGAACAAGAGGAGGCGAAGACCTCGTTAACACAGAGGCGAAGATGTCGCCAGATCGAAATAGAGGAGAGAAGAGAACGACCGGAGAGGAGAGGGTTTGAAGGGTTTGGCTAAAATGAGTTGAAAATGAGATAGAGATCGAAGGGTTTGGCGAAGAAGAAGAGTTCAGGTGATTATGTGTAGCCGGTTCTAGTATAATCCCATAGAACTCTCCATTATAACCAATCAAATTCTAACATGTGTAATTTAAATAATAATTAATAAATAATATACATATATCGGTTCGGTCGGTAACCGGCGGTTTGGGGAAATTTGATACTGCTTCCGTGTCTGAGACGCTTCGGCTCGGTAATAAAAACCGGACCACCGTTGACTTTCCGATCATAGCGGTTTACCGCCCGGAACAAAGGGTCAGAAACCGCCGATTTTTGGTTTTTTGGGTATAACCGCACATACCTAATAATAATAATAAAGTTGGAGACTTTTATTTCACTATAAGCCAGCGACCAAAACCACGACAAGTATAAGAGCAAGGGAGCTGCCTTGTAAGCAGTGTCCACCACATGCTTGAAAGAAGGCTTGAGAGGAAGAGGCATGTCGACCCAAATGCCATTCGCAAATGACAAGCGGGGCCTACCGCTCAGGGACCAGTCGAAGAAGATGATGGAGATGAGCTCGGCCGTGAAGGAGTTGAGGTGATCCGCGGACTTAGACTTGAGGAAGGAGAGCAGCTGGTCTTGTGTGGGGCCTTTCGACCCGACGATGATCAGGCTGAGCACCATGTGAATGGACAGCGGCGAGTAGACCAGGTTCGATTCCTTGCCCTTAGTCTGAGGTAGCTTCTTGGTCAGTCCCAAAGCGACGTCGTTCTGGTTGCGGATGCTTTCTCTTAGATCCATTGTTGCTGTGCGCATGGTCGGATGAAATTTCAGTTGTTTACAGCCTATACGAGACGAGCTTAGGATGTAGAAGAGAAGGAGAGGAGTGATCTCTATGAAAAGAAGGCGTGAAGAGGAACCAGGATAGGAAGGAGACGACGCACCAAGAGAAGAGAAAGCGTGAAAATAAATTGGGGTATTTTTGGAAGTTTGTAAAATTCATTAAAACCCAGCACTTCTCAAATCCGATTGCCGCATAATCAGAAAATGAAAGCAGCTCATTAGCTGCTTTCCTTTATTGCTTTCTCACACAACAATTTTTAATAACAAGTGATTTTCTCTTAGGTTACCAAACAGGCTGAGCTTCCTAAATTTTTTTTAAAATCACTTATTATCCCAAATCACAATGCCAAACGGGTACTAAATAGAATTTAAAGTTAAGATTTATGATCTCCAAATTCCATGTTTTTTCCCACGCGGAATTTCTATGGTTTTTTTAATCCAAACACAGGAATTGGTTCATGTCAATTTAGAAATTCTAATTTTTGTCAAAATCGCAAGTTTATTTCCCTCATCCAAACGCATTGTTAAAGAATTAAACCTTGATGCCTTGGTATTTTTATCATTGATATTCCAATTTTAACTCAATCTCTATAATATCCAATTCAAATCACCTTCTCACTTTTGTTGTCGTTTTCATTTTGGTATGTTTAATTGCGTCTTTGTGTTCAAACTTTTTCCTAAATGCTCATCGAGGATAGGATACTTGGACTTCCAAGATTATTATTACCCAAAAACTTGTTGCAAAGTCCAAGTATTGTATATTCAAGGAGCATATAGTGAAAGTTTTGAACACAAAGAAGCAAGTAAACGTACCAAAATAAAGGTGACAACAAAAATAAAAATGTAATTTGATTTGAATACTGTTGAGATTGAGTTTAAGATCGAATTAGTGATGGAAATTCAAATGCACGAAAATTCAGTTCTTTAAGAAAGACATGTTTTTTACTCTTTAATCCAAATTATAACTTGATTAAAATTATCACAGAGAAACTTTAATCAGAAGATTAAGAAATTAAAATCAATTTAATTTTACAATATTTGTCTTTTATTAATGATTTTTTAGAAAAATTGAACTGCTCAATATCGGTTCTTATAAATTAAAAAGTGCTGAGCCAGTTCTTAACAATGAGAAAAATACAATTGAACTCATGAAAAGATAATAGCACTTAACATAAATTATAGTAAAAGAACATGAAAATATTAAACAACCAAAAATAAAAGGAATTAGAAAATTTTCATCACATATGCTGGATCAAAGAACAATGCACACTACAAGAAAATCAAGTATTTATGGAGGGCATATATTGGGCGCCGTAAAAAAAAAATTCCTCTATTTTTAACGGCGTGCACTGATTTTTGTTATGGCGTGCCAGCAACGTGCGCCGTAATACCATTTATGGCATTCTTTTTTATGCATGCCATTACCATCATTGGCGTGCTCGCCGTGAAATCCAATTTTTTCCCTTGAGGTTTTTTCGCGTGCCACTCTTTTTTTCACCAAACATGAGTTTGGTGCTTGTTATTCTTTCCAGAAACCCTAGTATACTCTCTCCAACCCTAACCTAGGGATGGCAATGGGTCGAGTAAGGGCTGGGTATGACAATACCATCCCCATCCCCGCTCTCCACCCCCGTCCCCATCCCCCTTTAATAGGTTTCGGGGAATCCCCCTACCCATCCCCATCGGGGGACTATCTCCCATACCTGCCCCGAATCCTCAATTTTTTTTCCAAAAAAAAAAATTATCATACATTTTAACATTAAGTTTCATATTAAATTATCATTCAACACATCCAAATTAACTATAAAGTTCAACTCCACTATTCAAAATTACATCAATTCAATTTGACAAAACACACACACACACACACACACATATAATCCAAATCTTCATCATGATCATATTACAAATATTGAAATCTCACAAAAATAAATAAGTCTACATTTTGATAAAAAGTAAGTACAAATATTATAATTACTAGCCTCTCCGCACGCGTTTCCGCGCCTGCGAGAGGATTTTTTTAAAAATTAAAAAAATTATTTTAGAATTAAAAAAAGATAATGGGTAGTTGTGTTTCAGAAAAATAGGATTCATTATCTAATTTTTCTTTTAATTTTAAGTTTTTTTAATATGAAAAAGTGTGAATTTGCCATATTATCCTCTTTTAATTCTTATTGTTTGGATTAACCAAGGGCATTTTTTGGTATTTTGAATGTTTCACTATTCTCTGCCTTTTGCTTTATATATATAGATAAACATAAGGTTTTTAACTATAGATGTCCCTGAATTTTGCCCCCAGTTGCAATCGGGTCCGTGAACTTTTTTGAGGCAATTACATCCTTTAACTTCACAAGTTGTTCCAATTGGGTCCTGCCATCCAAGTCCGTTTATTTGTCTGTCAAAATGAGGGGTAAAAGCGTTCTTTTGAGCTGCATTGGTAATTATTTTAAGGGTTTTAAACTATGGACATCCCTGAACTTTGCCCCCAGTTGCAATTGGGTCCGTAAACTTTTTTTTTTTTATAGGCAATTACATCCTTTAACTCGACAAGTAGTTCCAATTGGCACGTGTTCTTGTTGTAAGGGGTATATTGGAGTTTTCACGATGACCAGCTCCATGTCCACAAACCTATTCAACCCCACCCTCTCGCTATCATGTGCATTGTTTGCTGCCCTCTTCTTTGCAGTCTTCTCCAATACAAACTTGAGGTTCCTCTTGAAATTCTCAAACCTCCTCTCACTCTCTCCAGCATGCATATACACCTTTCCATGCTTTTGCTTCCAGAGCCTAAAGAGCTCCACCACTCTCTCTTCTACAGGGAAGTTGTTGAGCACTTCATTGTGCTCCACTATGGAGTATTCACTTGGGAGGCTATTGCAAGAAGAGAAGCATGCTAGCAAAAGCAAAAACAATTACCTCTGCATCTCAAAAGGACGCTTTTACCTAGGCCTGTGCTGTTATACCGAAAAAACCAAAAATCGGCAGTTTTCGACCGTTTGTTCCAAGTGGTAAACAATTACCTCTGCATCTCAAAAGGACGCTTTTACCTAGGCCTGTGCTGTTATACCGAAAAAACCAAAAATCGGCGGTTTTCGACCGTTTGTTCCAAGTGGTAAACCGCGTTGACCGGAAAGTCAACGGCCGTCCGATTTTTATTACTAAGCCGAAAGGTCTCGGACACGGAAGCGGTATCAAATTTTCCCAAACCGCCAGTTAACGACCGAACCGATATATATACATATATATATATATTTATTATTTATTATTTATTATTTAAATTACACGTGTCAGCATTTGATTGGTTATAATGGAGAGTTCTATGGGATTATACTAGAACCGGCTACACAGAATCACCCGAACTCTTCTTCTTCGCCAAACCCTTTGGTCTCTCTCTCATTTTCAGCTCATTTTAGCCAAACCCTTCGAACCCTCTCTTCTCTGGTCGTTCTCTTCTCTCCTCTGTTCCGATCCGGTGACATCTTCGCCTCTGTGTTGACGAGGTCTTCGCCTCCTCTTATTCTCGTCTCTCCTCTCCTCTGATCCGATATCTGGTAAGACAAAACTAAAAAGAATTGGATTGCCTTTGTCTCTGTCTCTCTGTCTATCTCTTTTTCTCTTCTTTCTTATCGCCTCTCTCTTTCTCTCTTTATGTTTCTATAATTGCTAATTTGTTAGTTTGTAAAGGATGAAATTAATTAGGGTTTTATTTAGGGTTTGTTTAGGATATGAATTGGGGATTTTCGAATAGGGATTTTTGTTAATTGGGGGTTTCGATATTTAAGGTTTATGTTAGAGTTTTTAGATGGTTTTGTAATCTGTACTAGGGTTTTATTTTTTTTGGTACTTACTATTTCTGTTAATTGTGGACAGAGAGCTGGTGTGAGCTGCTACTTTTTGTGTTGGTGTGAGCTGATGCTGCTGCTTTTGTGTTAAAGCTTAAATTCAGGTATAAATCAAAATCACAATTGAAGCATAATTTGAAATTGAATGAATCTATTTTTGTTTCGATTTGAAGCTGCTGGTGTTTTATTTATTATTTATTTTCTGTTTTTGTAGCTGCTGGTTGGTTAGGTTTTGTATGAATATATTGGTGTGAGAACATGTTGTTGTAGCTGCTAGTTGGTTAGGTTTTGTATAAATATATTGATGTGTTTTTATGTTTTTGTAGCTGCTGGTTGGTTAGGTTGTTATTGTGTTTTCTGTGTGTAGTCGTCTGGCTGGTTATGTGGTGTGTGATTGTTTTTCGTTATGGTGTCTTTTATTTTTAGGATAGATGGAGTCTAGCC
>NC_034011.1:14867371-15034014 GCF_000346465.2 Prunus persica | reverse complement strand
CAAGCTCTCTCCTCTTTTTGAGAGTGGAGATAGAACTCAATCGATTTTGACAAATGTCAATATGGGCGGTCAAGCTCAATTGGTTCCCCACACCTTTAATCAACAAAGGTGTGAAGCCAAATGTGTGAGGTATGTCATTAGGGATGAGATCCCTTTTAGGCATGTTGAGGGTGGAGGGTTTAAGGAGTTTGTGTATGAGTTAAACCCTAAGTTCAAGATCCCTAATAGACAAAAGATAGCTAATGGAGTATGGGATTTGTTTTTAGTTGAGAAGGCCAAAATAATGAGTGTGATAGGTAATCACAGGGTAAGTATCACAACTGATACTTGGACTTTGATCCAAAACATCAACTACATGGTAGTCATAGCCCATTTCATGGACAGTGAGTGGAATTTGCATAAAAGAATTATCAATTTCACAAAGATCACCAGTCACAAGGGTATTGAAATAGGCAAGACTTTATGTGCATGCTTGAATGCTTGGGGGATTGAAAAATTGTTTAGCATTACGGTTGACAATGCTTCGGCAAATGATGGGGCGGTTGTGTATGTGGGAAATAGGATGAAGTAACCTTTTGCTTGATGGGAAGTATTTGCACTTGAGGTGTGCATGTCATATCCTTAACTTGATTGTTAAGGATGAGTTGAAGGAGCTTCTTAGCTCAATCAAGGGGATAAGGAATTGTGTAAAATATATTCACTCATCCCCATCAAGGTTAGATTCTTTTAGGGACCATGCCTTGGAGATGAGAATGAATGGGATGGCAAATCTGCCAATGGATGTGGTGACAAGTTGGAATTCAACTTATAGAATGTTTGATTGTGCTTTCAAGTACAAGATAGTGTTCAATAGGATGGCGGCGGAAAATGTAGCTTTTCAAGCTTACTTTGAGGAGATAGATAAGGATGGGATGAAGAGAGTGGGTCCTCCGAGTAATGAAGATTGGGAGAAGTCAATCCCATTTGTTCACTTTCTTAAGAAATTCTATGACACAACCTTGAAACTAAGTGCAACCAAAACGATTATATCCAATATAATTTTCCATGAATTGGTTAGTTTACAAGTTGAGATTGAACTCCAAATGAGTGATTCTAGAGATGCGGTCTTGCAAAGGGTGGCTTCATCAATGAAGAAGAAGTTTGACAAGTATTGAGGGAGTTTTGAAAATGTGAACAAGATGATTTTTGTAGCATTAGTGCTAGACCCAAGATTTAAACTTCAAATGCTTAAGATAAGCTTCCAAAATCTCAAGGCCGAAGAAAACAAGATAGATGAGGTTGTGCATGAAGTGAGAACATGCTTGTTCAATTTGCATAATGAGTATAGAGGGGCGGATGGCTTAGTGATCCAACCAATGAATGAAGGCGAAGATGAGAATGTTGGAAATGATCTTGAAGGCTATGATGATGTTCAAACCAAAATGTTTCATCAACTTGTGCAACAAAGGAAGGAGGAACAACTTGTGGAAATATCCAACGAAGTGGATAAATACTTGACCGACCCTTTTGAAAGCCTTTTTACCAAAGGTTTCAAACTCTTGAATTGGTGGAAAGGCAATGAGAGTAGATATCCAATTCTTTCAAAGATTGCCAAGGATATCTTTGCAATCCCAAGCTCAACCGTTGCTAGTGGGAATGCCTTTAGCCTAGGCAAGAGGATTGTTGATCCTTTTAGAAGTTCATTGACACCTAAAATGGTAGAGGCATTAGTGTGTACTAGTGATTGGCTTAGGGCGGATGAATTTTGCTTCTACAAGGAACCAACGGATGAAGAGCTTGCATTCTATAAAGAACTTGAAGCCCTTGAAGCAAGTAAGACATAATCTACTATTTTGTTTTAAATAAATTATGTTTCTATCTTCTTTTTTTAACATTCATGTTTGGTTTTTCAACATAATTTACTTGTTTTACTTTTTTTTTTACTAGATGTGGCCGGTACTCAAACTTCTACAACAATACCTCCTCGATTTGATTCCACATCATCATTACCTACTATTTGAGACTCATCAAATTTTGAGTTGTGGGAGACACATGGTTTGTTTTGTTCCACAAACTTTGTTGTAACAATTTAAGTTTTCATTGCACATTTCATATTTGGGTTGTAATTAATTTTAAATATTCTCATTGCACTTCATTAATCATTTCATATTTGGGTTGTAATTTAATTTTAATTACGTTTTCATTGCACTTCATTTTCTATTTGGGTTGTAACTTATTAAAGTTTTCATTGCACTTCAATTTGTATTTGAGAGTTGTAACTTCTTATTAAGTTTTACTTATGTATCATAATTTGATGATATGATATGATGCTTGATAATCAAAAGTTTTGAATGACAAAAGTTAGGTGGCCTAAAACTAGTATAAACAAAGGCTTGAAAGTTGAAACAAATGGCCTGAAACTGAAAAGGCTTTAACAAATTGGGCAAAATCTGCAAAACAGGGCTTGAAACTTAAAACAAATTGGGCTTCACGGTAAGCCCACAACTGAACCGAACCGGCCGATATTGTGGTCCAACTGCATCCTGCGGAATCGGTTGCAGTAGGCAGAATGGCCATTCCGAAGGGTGTTGGACGGTAACCAATTGTCGTTGATCGGTGCAGTAATAGATTTGAGAGGAAATTATTTCAAATCCTTATCTTGTTCTCTCAGTTTGACTCTCTCTCCAACAGCCTCTCGTTCTCCATTCCCTAGCAGATTAGCCTCCACTCTGAATAGGTAACAACCCCCCTTTCTCTTACTCTCTCTTTCTAATAGTGAATGTGAGGATTTGGAATTTCAACTTGGCATTGTAGTTTAGGCTTATTTGGAAATTGAATTAGGTTATATTATTTCGCTATTCAATTGTAAGTCCCAAAAATATGTTCGGATTTATATAGAAATTGGGGTAATTTTTGTGAAATTATATTGTAGTTTTTTCTTTGAAAGATATTTTGCTCCAATTTCTTTTCCCTGTTTCATTATTGTTTTACTTTTGATTTTTTCCATTACAATAGAGTCATGTCTGGCAGATAACAGGTGTTCAACTGATGGTCTGGATCTACCTTAAAATGGTGCCCCCAAGTGTTCAATGAAAGGTCTGAAAAAAGAGAGTTTGATGCAGGTGCTTTGTTTTGATTATGAATATGAATTTTTTTGTTGGGCTGAGTATTCCATGTTTTCTTAGTCGGCTTATAAACTTTAATGTGTTCCTGATTGTCATCACCATGGATATATAGCTGCATAATCTCTGGTGGTGTTTCTAATTTTTGGGACTTTTGGCATTTAGTCTTGCACATTTGTTTTGCCTTGAAATGAGAGAAATCAGAAATCACGTCTGGGATGAGGAATCTATCTTGTAAAGAAGTATATGACATGGTAGTAAAATTTGGAAATTCGATTCGAAGTTGGGTTGGACGATATATCATCATCTGTTCTCATTGGCTAATTTTTTTATTTTATTCAATACTTTGCAAAGTATTGTCACATGAAATTTATGCATACATTATGGTTTAATATAATTATGGCAGATTGCAGGGAGACAAATGTGGTATATGCATGATGTCAACTGCCCAGAATGTTATTTCTTTATGACCAGTTTGTCAAATTCAGGAATATCTCCAATCTGCAATGTGGTAAGCTTCAATATAATTTGTGTTCTTTTTCTAAAGCTGTTGCTGGCTAATTCAAATTAGTCTTTCTCTGACTTTACATATTATCTCCTCTGTGTGAAATACAGAAGCAATTACATACATGATTATATATGGCCTCTGCAGGTGCAAGGTTGGTAGAACAACAATCCTGTTAGTGTTTTGCTGTTCAACCTGGATTTTGGTATATAGTTCTGTTTAGAGAGAAAAAAAAGAAAATGAAGAATGCTATTGAATAACTGCTCTGCTTGCTCACAAGATCTGTGAGCAAGGCTTTTGTATATTCTCTATGTAAGTAAAAATGAGCTCACACGGCATGTACTACATGACCGTTAGCTCTGAGCTGGATTCACACAAGCATCAGTGAATCTCAGCCATCCATCTGTCTTAATTCTAGTGTGTCCAGGGCAATAATTAATTGATATAAGTATATTTGTTAATATGAAATAATGGTAGTGAGGAAATTAATTTTTTAAATAAAAAAAAAAAACTCAAACACGGCGTGCTTCGCAAGCCTTAAATGTTAATAAACGACTCTATTATGGCATGCAATGTGTGCCGTGAAAGCTATTTTATGGCACGTGAACCATGCCATAATTAGTTGTCCAAACTTTTATGAGAGCTCAATCATTGCATGGGTTATTAGCACTTGTGGCAAGCCAATACATGCCGTAAAAGAAAAATACTTTTTATGGCACGGCCTTTTATGGCACCGAGTAGCACGCAGTGAATGGTCATTTACGACGCGCATCGTACACTGTAAAAAGCCAATTTTCTTGTAGTGGCACAATAACCTGAGCTAGAGTTCTAGCAACTGATTACAATGAAAACATATTCTTTGAAAGATATGGAGAAAGAATTATGTCGTAATGGTGTGTCTCTACAAAAAGAGTGGACGATAGATTTATAGTGGGCAATGAATAAGTTGAAGGTTAATGTATTCATGGTGGCAGTGAAAGGATCATGATGGATTAAATAGATTAAAGGGGTGTTGATGGTGGAGAGTTAGTGAAAAAGAAATGGTGAGGTAGTGGGTCTTAAATGGTTATGAATTTAATGCCATGGAATAGGCACTTTGGCATCAACGGTTTTGTCTTCTTCCTCTTTCTGAAGGGAGGTGTTGTCTGTTGTTCCAATTCTTGTCCACGTGTAATTTTGTGATTCGCTTATGAAATCCTGCTCTCACAATTATATTTTTAACCCACAAATTATGAGTTCTCCATCATTTATAAGGATGTAAACAGTGGATACCAAAGTTGAATAAGAACACAAATTACGATAGAAAATTCCATTATCTTTTTATGCTTCTCACATGACTTCTCTATACTATTCCCCTTTAATACATAACCAAAACAAATATAATATAACATAACGAAGATTTAATATAATTGTTATTTCACTAAGCACAATTCAGATAAGATCGTAAACGCCAAATCGAGGTCTTTTATACATAGCCAACCAAACATATTAAAATAGCATAGATTAACATGATTTTTATTTCACTTAGCACAATTCATATATGATTAAATGAAGCCAAATGGCGGAGAGGCACTTCTAATATGTCCACGTAGGAATATTGTCTATGGCTTCAAGTATCATCTTAAAGGCATTTCCCATGCAGGCCTTGAATTTCTCGAGATCAATAAGGCCCTTTTGAGTTCCGAAGGCAATCCTCAGCTTTCCCATATAATTAACTACTGTTACGATAAGGTCCTGTACAATCAATAATCGAAACATTATTTCAATCAGACTATGGAAATTATTGTACAATACTAGAATATAATTACGTGGTATAATCCGTGCACGTGTTATAACATGTATCATGTATAGACGATATGATTAAGATTTTCCATTTTAGAGAATAAGATTAATAAATATCTACTGATATTAGAACATGTGAATAAATTATACAACGTGCCCTTATTCTACAACTATCCAAGAACCGAACATGAGAAGGACTCACCAAAATTAGGAAAAAACAACATGGGAAAAAACCTCTAAGTAGAAGCACACCCCATCCCTAACCTCCCTCCACCCCACCACAATGTCACAGCCCATCGCAAGTCACAATAAAAAAAGACTAATATCAAACTGGTTACATATAATATTTATCTTATGGATCACTGTAATTATGTGATGTGCATTCTAAGAGAAATGTGAAATATGTCAAACAAAGTAGGGCAAATATTCAAATATGTTCGTATATGCTCATACTGTTATTCTTCTCCAATATGGAGGTATTTATATAAGTATAAAGATGTGTTAACCCTAAATAAAATAGGAAATATATCTAAATTACAATAGGAAGTAAATCTCTATTACAATAGGACTAAATAATAATTGGTAAGTAACCAAAATTCTAATCAAATAAGGAACCAAAATCCTAACTAAGTAAGGACTTACCAACACTCCCCCTCAAGTTAGGCAAAGATATTTTGCACGCCCAACTTGACAAGCGAGTCACAGAACACTATACTTGAGGAACACCAATTGTAGAGAAGATCTTTCGTCAACCACGAGTGAAACAAGTGACAAACTAAAGCAAAGTTCGCAGCGGAAACACAAGAACAAACCCTAAAAAATAGGGCACATAGTAGAACACAGAAACCCTGTGAGCACGACAATAGGTAAGGCAGAACACAGAAATCCTATGAGCACGGCAGTAGATAAGGCAAGGTCAACGGGCGTGACCACAATGGAAACATACCAGCAAAGACATGAGCAACAATATTGGCACCATAACAGGCAGGAGCAACAATACTGGTACCAACAACAACAATACAAGGCACTGGCACCAGCAAGAACAACAAGGCATGGACATAATGCATCATCAACAGTAATCAACACTGCCCCCAACAAGAGTTATAATAGGCAGGAGCAATAACATTGTCCCTAGTAAGAGACCTAATAGGTATGAGCAACGGTACTGGCACCAGTAAATGACATAGTAGTCAACAGCAATAACAATGACAAATACTTCTATTATTGTAGAGACAACTTCTATTCACTCCCCCTCTCCCCCTGAAGAGAAGGGGTCGTCGGAACCATAAGAAAAGTGGCACTTAAGAAACAGAAGCTGACTGATGCTCAGATGTAGAAAAATCAGTCATGGCAGATAGGTAGCTGAATTGCAACGGAATAAATGAGCAACGGTGTCACTCCCCCTCAAATCTGACGATGTATGAGAGTCGAGATTTGGAGAAAGCAACACCGAAAAATAAAGTTGCAGCACCCAAATAAAGTTGCATCTATCTCTCCATCAAATCCGACACTGGTAAAGGGTCGAGATTTAAAAGAAGAGAAATTGAAATAATAGTAAAGAGACTCAAACATGCCAGTCTCATGTCAGAAACAAATGCAAGAGGGGAAGGTGGTAGCATACGGCTGTCCCATGAAGAAAAAACTTCAGAAAAGGAGAATAGTAAGGGAGGAAATCCAGCAAATCATGAACAGAGACAAAGACAAAGATAAGGTGCTCAAACTGAGAAGCGGAAAGGTAACTCAAGAGAGCAGCCAAAGAAGACAGAGACTGGCAGAACAGTCAAAGGAAAGGCTCGATGAGCGGTGATGAGGCTTGCGGAGGAAAACAACGGCTCGGTGAGCGGTGACGAGGCTCACGGAGTAAAGAGACTTGTTATGAAGTTTCAAAGATAAAGAAGCTGAGACATGAAGAAAGATAATCTGGCACACAAAGATGAAAAAATAAAATTTTTGGAACAGTAGCAAAGAAGCATGTGAAGGCTAGGTGCGGTGAAAACACATATGAGAGGATGAACAAAAGATGGTGACTATACAAGATGAAGACCCATGATGGGTTATGAATGAGGAGTGCCAACGACTCTCAATTTGGCAGAGGTTATTACAGGTTAGGAACTAGGCTTTGATACCATGTCAAACAAAGTAGGGCAAATATACAGATATGCTTGTATATGCTTATATTGTTATTCTTCTCCAATATGGAGGTATTTATACAAGTACAAAGATGTGTTAACCCTAAATAAAATAGGAAATATATCTAAATTACAATATAAAATAAATCTGTATTACAATAGGACTAAATAATAATTGGTAATTAAGTAACCAAAATTTTAATGAAATAAGGAACCAAAATCCTAGCTAAGTAAGAACTCGCCAACAAAATATAATTGGCACACAATAAAATTCCGCAAATAGACAGTAATAAGTATTAACCACATACCTGCGGTATACCTAACACCATAAAGTAAACTCCTCTAACTAGATGATCCGCCAAAGCCATTTGCTCCGCTGGCCCTATCATATTTGATATCATGAGGCTCGAGTTCTTCAATCTCCTGTACATGTATCTTGATGCTCCCTGCAACACCGGTACCAATTCCAAAGGAGGAATATATTATGTTATATATTCTTCTAAGTATGTAGGAAAACAAATACATTACTCTACAAGAAAAAACGTTAATAGCGACTGGTATGATGTGACAGATGAGTTGGCTAAAAGCACTATTAGGATCTAAGGGCACAATAAGGTACAAAATAATCATGTGTTAGCTATATTAGGACCTAAACCAACAGTGTTTTAGCCACCTTCTTTTATGTCCGGGATGCCAATGAATATTAATTATGTTTTTTTGTAGTGAAATTAATTAATTTAGGAATGATGGCCACCTCATAGCCTCTAATTTTCTTCACGATTTCTAACATCTTGTTGTTGATGTAAACAGCAAAAGAACTTCTCTTCCTCTTTATAAGCTTTTGTGCTTTGAACACGAAGTCCAGTGGGTTTGAAAATTCAGTTAACTTGGGCATGGTCACCGGCATGAAGGCCATTCGGTTCCCCCACGGCATCTCGGAATCCGGTTTGTTCATCTCTTTGATCGGCTTGTAATCACCATGAGTGATCCTGGTATTGACCAAAACCAAGGCTGTGCAACTTGCAGTGCTTGATTTTTGGCTCTTCTCTTGCATGTACAGTCGAGTGGCAAAGAACAATGCTCCAGATATCACATCATTTACCGTCTGCCACAACAAAAAAATGTTAATCACGAGATACATGAAAGAAGTCAGTAAGTACATTGTTGTACAAAAGTATTTAAGTTCACCATTTAATAGATTTCCATATTTAAGGCACTACTACAAAAAAGCAAAAAGACGACGGTAAATCACCGTCGTGTATTCGGTTTTTCAATGGTCGTGGAATCCACCGTCATCTTTTCCCTCATAAACCACGACGCTAAATCACCGTCGTTGTTACAATATACAACGTCATCAACAAATACAAAACGACGTCTTTGTACTGCAAAAAGATCTAAAAAAGCAGTCGAGGATGAGAATAGACGACCAACTCTCTAAACAAACCGTCGTTAAAAAGGAAAAATATGACACATATTAACAGAACATGGCCGTAAGATAGACATACAACGACGAAAATTAAAATAAGACGCCGTTAAATATCATTTTCACGACAATAAAAAATATGTCGTCTTTAAATACATTAGAAGACGACGTTATTGATACCTACTACGTCGCCTATATAAAAATAACCGTCGTAAAATAAATTTTCCACTTCGATTTTTCTATAAAAGATGACGTGGAAATAGTTGTCAGTGTCATTATTTACGACGTATGTATTTATAGAGTAGACGTTGAACAACGAAACAACGTCGGTTACAAATATATGAGAGTCGTATTACAAAATTTATACGTCCTATTTTCATAAACAAACAACGACGATAAATATTAGACGTTGTTAAATAAAACAACGTCGAAAACAAATAAAAACAGACGTGTTTAGTCTGCTAAAGTTCTAAAAAATAGTCGAGGATGAGAATAGACGACCAACTCAAACAAATCACCGTCGTTAAAAAGGAAAAATATGACACATATTAAAAGAACAAGGCCGCAAGATAGACATACAACGACGACAACTAAAACACTACGCCGTCAAATAT
The DNA here is from genome assembly GCF_000346465.2 of Prunus persica. NCBI lineage: Eukaryota > Viridiplantae > Streptophyta > Magnoliopsida > Rosales > Rosaceae > Prunus > Prunus persica. The sequence continues at coordinate 15,024,460 of NC_034011.1, read as the reverse complement.
AATTTTCACGACAAGAAAAAATATGACGTCTTTAAATACATGAGAAGACGACGTTATTGAAATATACTACGTCTCTTATTTACAAACAACCGTCGTGAAATAAATTTTCCACTTCGATTTTTCTAAAAAAGATGACGTGGAAATAGTTGTCAGTGTCATTATTTACCACATATGTATTTATATAGTTGACGTTGAAATGTGAAACAACGTCGGTGGCATTTATATAGTCGACGTTGTATTTATATGTATTCATTACTCACGACGCACTTATTAATATAGACGACGTTGAACTTCTAAACAACGTCAGTTCCAAATAAATGAGAGCCGTATTACAGAACATATAGACGGCGTTGATTATGATGAGAGCCGTATTACAAATAACGTCGTTTAATTGATATTAGACGGCGGTTATAATGAATTACCGTCGGAATTCATTTCGTTCCTCTTCGTTTATAAAAGAACTTGCGACGTGGAAAATGTATGATGACGTCGTATTTTTTAACGTTCAGATTATATATCTCGTTTTTTAGACGTCGGTATTATGGGATTGGAGTCGTGTTATTTTGAATTACATGGCGGTTCTTAATCCTTCCCCGACGTGATATCCTGAATAATTGCTTCACAATAGCGTCGTGGTTCTTCATTGTTACGTTGCTTTAAGACGTCGGTAAATATGCTGAATAACTGGTTCACAATAACGTCGTGTTTTATTTGAACGTAGAAAGTGAAGAAATCACATTACAATATATTACAAAATTAATGTCATACACTGCGAATTACATAAGCATCATTCAATCCATATATCTTCACACCCATCTCGAATATTTTGACCGCCTAACTCACCCACCAGTTCATCAAATGTGTCAACATTTGGCATCCCTCTAGTAAATGGCTCACACTCAATTATCACATCACCTAAGACTTCATCACCAATAACATCATTATATTCTCTATTAGGCATTGATAACACTACCGATCAACCACGATGCATCGGGTCGTCAACAAAAAATATTTGTTTGACTTGAGAAGCCAAAACAAATTGGTCATTCCTATGTCCAATTTTACTCAAATCTACAAGGGTAAATCCAAGTTCGTCGACTACAAGACCAGAACTATCTATCCAATCACACCTAAAGACTGGGATTGTAAACTTTTGGTAGTCAAGGTCCCAAATTTCTTGAATGACACCATAGAAACCCATATTTGAGAGAATTGGGTTTTTATCCTTGGCACTAGCAACTTGCATGGTATGTGCAAGTAAATAAACTCCACTATTTTGAGTTGTCCGCACATCATCTTGTGCCTTGATATTGAATTTAATACCTTTAATAAGATAGCTCCTATATAATGGCACTGCCATGTTTGGACCAGCTGCTAGCCACCTTAAATTTTCTGATACGCCATGATTGTCTTCCTCAAGTTCACTTTGAACCTGCAAATTAATCATATATCTTAATTCAATCTAACATAGAAATAAGAAGAAAATTAAAAGAGAAATATGTTATTCAACAACATATACCTTGAAGCGTAGCCATTGAATGAAAGTGCTATTGTGCTTATCCTGCAGCCACTTTGTTCTCTTTCTAAATTTTGGATAAGCAGTCTTGATGTGGATCATATGTTGCCTACATGACACGAAAAATTCAAGCATTACGGTCCCAAATATAGAAGATAAACATAAGAAATAATTTAAAATCAATAAGTTAAAGAATAAAACTCATACGTACTCGATATAAGGTAGGACTTCTTCCGTATTCTCCAAGACATATAGATGTGCTTGATTCAACAGGTCCTGATCAACTACGCTCACTGTGCAACCTGATAATGGCTTTGAAAGTCCCATCTTTTGGCTTGAAGGCACTCCAACTGTACTAACATCAGATAAATGCTGAGTACAAAACTCTACCGCTTCTTCAGCTATATACCGCTCAGCAATGCAACCTTCGGGACGAGTACGATTCTGAACATACCCCTTCAGCACTTTCATATATCTTTCAAACGGATACATCCACCTAAAATATACTGGCCCACAAAGACGAACTTCTCTGACAAGATGTACTACTAGATGAACCATGATATCAAAGAATGAAGGGGGAAAGTACTTCTCAAGCAAACACAGAGTAACTACTACATCTTCTTCCAACTTATCTAGCTTGGAAACATCAACAGTCTTTGCACATATAGCATTGAAGAAGAAGCACAAACGAGTTATTGCATACCTTGCAGGCTTCTCCAAAACAGAACGAATTGCCACAGGGAGCAATTGTTGCATTAAGGTATGACAATCATGTGATTTAAGGCCAAGAAGTCTTGAATCTTGTAAAGATACAAGATTTTTAATATTTGAAGAATAACCTTCAGGGACCTTCATACCATAGAAAGAATTGCAAACCTCTCTCTTCTCTGCTCTTGACAAATTCCAAGGCCCAGGAGGCAAACGAGTACGTCTTTCTCCATACTCGGGTTGCAAATCAGTTTTGACCCCCATGTTCAATAAATCTAATCGAGCAGCAATCCCATCTTTATTTTTTCCAGGGATCTCCAGCAATGTACCAATAATACTATCGCAAACATTCTTCTCAATGTGCATAACATCTAGGGCATGCCTCACAGGAAGGTATTTCCAATACTCGAGATCAAAGAATATTGATTTCTTCTTCCAACAAACTCTGTCACCATTTTCAACCATATGCAGCACTTCTTCTCCGGTTAATGGCTCGGGAGGTATGCCATATTCAGTTTTCCCATTAAAAGCTGCACGTTGCCTCCTATATGGATGATTGATTGGTAACCATTTTCTATGCCCAATGTAACAAATTTTGTGGCCATTTTTCAACCTGTGACTAGGTGTATCATCGCCGCATATTGGACAAGCTTTATATCCTTTAACAACACAACCAGATAAGTTTCCATAGGCGGGGAAATCATTAATTGTCCACATTAATGCAGCTCTGAGTGTAAAGTATTCTCCATTATGTGCATCATACACTCCTCTAATCCCATCCCACAAAGATTTTAAATCATCAATCAAAGGCTCCAAGTAGACGTCTATATCATTTCCGGGTTGTTTAGGACCGGAAATCAATAAGGTTAACATCATGAACTTTCGTTTCATGCACAGCCATGGAGGGAGATTATATGTAACTAAGATAACCGGCCAACAACTATATCTGCTACTTAGAGAACTGTGGGGATTGAATCCATCAGATGAAAGAGCCAATCTCAAGTTTCTCGGCTCATTACCAAACTCAGGCCATTTATCATCAAGAAGTTTCCAAGACGGGGAATCCGCCGGATGAGACATCTGACCGTCAATTGATTTTCTAGCAGCATGCCAAGTCAAACTCTTAGCTGTCTCATGTGATTGAAACATCCTTTTAAACCTTGGAATTGGAGGAAAATACCACACCACCTTCGCTGGCACACCCTCTTTCAAGATTGAATCTTTGCCTTCCTTCCACCTTGAGATACCACAAGTAGGACAATTAGTTGAATCCTCATACTCCTTCCTATACAAGATGCAATCATTGGGGCATGCGTGCATTTTCTCATAACTCAGCCCCAATGCACACAAAGTCTTTTTAGCCTCATACATAGAGGTTGGTATTGTATTTCCTTCTGGAAGCAAATCGCCTTGAAGTATCAATAATTCTGTAAAACAGACATCACTCATCCCATGTTTTGCCTTCAAATTATACAACTTCACTAATGCTGATAACTTCGTGTACTTTCTACAACCAGGGTACACTGGTTGATCTCCATCCCCAATCACATTGGCAAACTCATACGGATCGGAACCAAAATCACCAAAATCATTATCATCCATATCAATTTCTTCAGACACAAAACTGTACCTACTATGGCCATCATCTTCTTCAACATTTCTACTAGCATTAGTAGTTGCTTCCCAAGGTTCTCCGTGAAATGTCCAATTCTTATAGCTTTGGTCAATTCCATTAAAGTATAAGTGATCCCTTATAATTCCAACCCCAAACAACTTCAAATTAACACATTTAACACATGGACAACGGATATGTGTTGTAGTTAGAAGATTTTCTACAGCAAAGTTCAAAAATGCTTCCACCCCAAACTCATATGCCTTCGATCTTCTATCCGAGTGCATCCATGACTTATCCATCTCCGACACTATAACCTATTATCTATAATAAAGTGAAAATACAGGCAATGACCATCACTATAGTAGATTATACAAAGATCTAATAGCAAGTAATACACAACAGAGACGACGGGTTTTAAACAAAAACAGACGTATTTGGCATATATAGACGACGGATTTTCAACAGACGTCGTCTAAGATCCGACAAAATTAAAACCATTCCCAATTCAACATAACAGATAATGTAATCCATGAACCCATTAAACATAAAATCCATGAACCCATTAAACAGAAAATCCATGAACCCATACCTATAAGCACATTATTAACAGATCGCAAAGCATATACCTAAAACCCTTTAACAAAACAAGCAAGAAACCAACATATACATGAAACCAAGCATGAAAACAATAAATCCATTCCCAATTCAACATAACATAGGGTGATTAAAAGATCCGACAAAATTAAAACCATTCCCAATTCAACATAACAGATAATGTAATCCATGAACCCATTAAACAGAAAATTCATGAACCCATTAAACAGAAAATCCATGAACCCATACCTATAAGCACATTATTAACAGATCACAAAGCATATACCTAAAACCCTTTAACAAAACAACCTAATATCATTCAATGAATTTACAAGGGGAAGATAGGGTTTGTACTTACAGGTTGGACGAGCTCACAGATTCGACGGAGCCTGGAGAGTGCAACTTTTAATTAGAGCAGAAGTGAGAGAGCGAATGTTATGTTGCGCGAAATCTGAAAATTTTAGGGTTCAGGGTTAGAAGTATAAGAATAAGAGCCAAATGTAAAAAAATTTAGGGCGCGCGAAAATTTTTAGAGCGCGCGCTCTTTAAAACGTCGAAAGAAAAACCATAGCGAAAGTTCTACAAGAACCGACGTAAATGTAATATTCCACGACGAAAACACTGAACGTAACGCCGTTTATTTTGACGTTCATTTTTCGGATTAATTTTAAATTTATTTTGAATATTTTGATATAAAGACGACTAAAAAACCACGTCGAAGTTAAGAAATTGAAAACGTTGTAAATTATAATAGACGATTTACATATTAAAATGACGTCGTTTAAAGTGGAAACCATGTCGGATATTTTACTGCACGACGTAACATATGTATTCCACGACTCAACCACCGTCGTTAAGAATTAATACCCGAAACCCTAAAAACTAAATTATATAATTTTAAAAATTAAGTTTATAAAAGGGTTTATGGTTTTACAGCCTAATATATACCCTATACTACCCAAAAATTATACTTTAAAAATAAACCCCAATAAATAACAACCCTAATCTCTAAACCCTAGACTCTAAACCCTAAACCATAAAACTAGAAGTGATTTTATGACTCATCAAAACAATTTTGTTTTGGATGGTCATTTTAAATTTTTGTTATTCAAAATGAATTTTTTCAAGGTTTAGGGGGAAGAAAATATATCAATGACTTCATAGGAGTTGACTTTGCATTTTTCTGATTTATTTTAGATTTATTTTGAATATTTTGATATAAAAATAATAAAATATTCTTATCACAACAACAAGCCACGTCGGTGTTAATAAATTTTAGACGTTGTAAATTGTAATAGACGACTAAGTTGCTAAAATGACGTCGTTTAAATGAGAAACCATGGCGGATATTTAACTATCCGACGTAAAATATATATTCCACGACTTAACCGCTGTCGTTACAAAGTACTACCCTGAACCCTTAAGAAATTGAAGACGTTGTAAACCATAAACGACTCAATTGTTCAAAGAACGTCGTCTAAATATCCTTTTACGTCGGATTTGGTTAAAACGAAACAACAAGAAACGACGGCTTTTGACTTTATTACGTCGTTGGAAAAGTATTACACGTCGGTTACGCAATTTGTATGTTTGTTTTTTTTTTAATTTAAGAAAACCTCAACAAATTTTTACATTATATATTATAGACAAAATTTGTACATTATACATAAATATCAAGTGTTCAATAATTCCCCTATTCCAGGTGAAGGCAAACAAACTCTGACCATTCATTCCGGACTTCATCAATTGCTTCTTGGGGGTATGGCGCTTCCTGTTTTCCCTTGGCATACTGCATAAACAATGACTATTAGGGTTTATAAATAAAAAGAAATTCAATCACAGACGACGATATTTTTCATAACCGACGTACTATATCTATTCAACGACGGTAATTTTACATGGCCGTCGTTGATAATACAAAAAACGACGTAAAATGTATGAAGGTAATTTCTTCTTACCTTCTTTTCAAACCCCAAGGAAGGATCCATGATGATGTCCCTCATGAAGCGCATCACATAATACCCGCATTCGACATTGCTGGGTTGCTTTGGTGTGCCTGACAGAGTTTTCCAAATGACTGCCTTACGGCCTGGTCTGGCTATGTGAGAATTATAAATTTTTATAGCACTGTTCACAATGTTTTTGGCCTCTTCATCGACCACACGATTTCCTGGCAGAGGATCCAGAAAATAGACGGTTTCTCTCTTAGCTCTTACAATCAGCAAGATCCAATGACGGCTGCACAAAATTAATATAAAAACGACGGTTATTTACAATAACGACGTATTATAATATTTCACACGACGAAATAAAGTAGCAGTCGACGACATTTTATATTTATCACGACGATAAATAACTACCGACGTGGTTAGTAGTTTCAAACGACTCAATAAAATAAAACACCGACGTGGTTAGTTTATACGCTGTAATTTATTGAAAATCATAAAAACAAAATCCTGTTAAGGAGACTAACCCTGGATTGTAAGGCATCAGGAAAATCTGTTCACCGTCAGTCTTCTGAAGTCGAGCTGCCAGTAGGCGTGATCTGTCAGCTATTGTGCCAGAGCTGGCACTAACTGTAGCAGGGTCGATAAAGCCAACCATATTGCACATATTTGCTCTTTTCAAAACATCGTGCAAGTGCCTAAATATATAAAATAATATAAACAAGTCAGCACAAAAAAACACACGACGGTTATGTATAACAAAACGACATATTATAAAATTTCACACGACGTACTGAAATAGACAACGACGTTATAATATATTTATCACGACGGTAAATACTAACGACGTGGTTAGTTAGTTAAGACGACGCAATAAATAAACCAACGACGTATTATTTTAGAATGACAAACCTCATATATACAAAAAAACACAACGGTTATGTATAACAAAACGACGTATTATAAAATTTCACACGACGTACTGAAATAGACAACGACGTTATGATATACTAACGACGTGGTTAGTTGGTTAAGACGACGCAATAAATACACCAACGACGTATTATTTTAGAATGACAAACCTCATATATACAGCAATGACAGTGGCTCCTATTTCTTCCATGCCTGCAAATTGTGTAATATCTTCAGGCAGGAGGAAGGTATCGCGCTCTAGACCAAACACCTCCTTATCAATTGTAAAGTGCAGGGTCTTATCCTGAGGCACGAGTGTCGTTTTCACATAACGACAAAGGGAGTTTAAAGAAGATGGCGCCTCCATATTTGAATAATCAACAACTTTAATAACCTGTTTAAAGAAATAAAAAAAATGACGTGGTAATTCAATAAAAACGACGGTTTAAGGAATAAAACGTCGTCTGAAAATAATTTAAACGTCGTCTGAAGAAACCGTCGTGGTGAATAATTTATTACGTCTTAAACAAAATTCCGCCGTCTAAGTTGTAAACAAACGACGGTTCAAAGAAAAATATCGACGTCTGGAATTTTGAAAAACAAATAAAAAAGGCAAAGTTATGTGAACATACCTGGTCGTCATCTTCTTTCTCCTTTTCATCATGTTTTTCTTCTGTCTTCCCTTCATCTATTACGTCGGGAATGACTAACTCCGTCGTCTAAAAACCACAAAGTTTTAAAATAACGACGTTTAATGGCGTGTAAAACAAGTAAACTAAATACGACGTGGTATTGAAATACAAACGACGGTTTATGTTTAAAATCGTCGTGATATGTATTTCAAACGACGGTTTTATTAATAATAACGACGTCTAATGGTTTTTAAAAAAACAGAGAATTCAAAGTTCAGATATGTTACCTTTCCTTCCTGATGTTTCCCATTTTTGGCAGTATCATCCTCAAAATGCTGGGATCTCACATCACCTCCAGAGCAGCTTGCTTTGTCAGACATTGGATTTTTGGGACTTTGGCTAATTCTGGGTTTAAGCATGCTTGGATCAAAATTGGGAATTAATTGGGAAAGCTGACTTAGGAAATGCTCCCTCTCAGCCTCTACCAATTGTTTCGTTCTAGCCTCCATCCTTAAAGCCTCTTCCCTTGCCTTAGCCTCCATCTTTTTAGTCTCTTCTTGAAGGAGAACTCTTAAACTGTCCTTCAAACGGCCGTCAAAGCTCACTCTCTGTGGTTTGGGTAAATTGAAATATTGCCTTGGTGAGATCCCAGCACCTACTCCTCTGACTCTGCCTGGATGCTCGGGGCCCAAAGCCATGGTCAGCACATCATTGCTGCCAGAAACAGTGACTTTGCCTTCCGAGACTTGGTTTTGCAATTCATCCTAAAACAAAGATATATAAAAAAGTAAGAACAAAAACACACGACGGTTATTTATATACAAACGACGTATTATATAATTTCACACGACGCAATAACATATAAATTGACGTTATTATAATTTATCACGACGGTAGTTATACCGACGTGGTTATCTTTTTAAAACGACGAAATTAATAAACCACCGACGTCTTATGCTTTATTTACAGATAACAGAGGGATGATTCAATAGTCACACCTTTAACGACGTTGTTTAAAACATTTCGACGTAGTAATTTACTACAGACGACGCGAAAATGAACCACCGACATCTTATGCTATAATTACAGAAAACAGAGTTGTGATTCCTGATTTAGACCTTTAACGACGTTTTTTAAAATATGTCGACGTGGTAATATCATTCACACGACGCAAAATATAAAATAAGACGTAATAAGAATTATTCACAGTTTAATAAAAATTTAAAACAGAGTGAGTAGGCTTACAATTAATTTTGCTTTCTCTGCCACCTTTGGATCAGGGATGTTACCATGTTTGTCCTGTCTAGCTCTCTTCCATAAGGTAGATCGATCAATTTCTACCCCAGGCATGGTTTCCTCCAATTGATCCTCCAAACCAGCATATCCTTTTCGAGACAATCGATGATTGTACTCGAGTTTCTCCCTAATCTGTGCATGTTGAGAATGCACAGACTCAAAATCTTTGGATAACCTTGAAGCTACAAAGGCATTCCATTGTGCTTTCTCTATGAATTTATATGTTTCAGGGGGTTGGCTTAATCTCTCCCTGTCATTGGTGTATGGAAGGATATATTGCCTCGTTAGTGTAGACTTGAAATCCTTCCATTTCTTGGCAGCAGAAGTTAACACAGAGCTCTTGCCCCCTTGACCTACCACAAAAGCAAGGTCAACTGCTTCCCAAATCTGCTCCTTTATATCCTTGGGGATTTGAGCCCATTTCATGTCCACAAGTGGAACTCTGGAGCGTGCCAACACACCAATGTAGGACTGCATCTCACTATGTGCTTGGCCAATTCCTTTCCCCCTTTTATTGTACTCAACAATTGGCCTCAGTTTCTGAAGTTTTCTCTTCACAACACGAGGCATTGTGCTCATACCTCGACCAGACTTTGAATCATCAGAGATTGTTGTCGTGCTGGTTCGTTCTGTCTCAGCAGATGATGAAGCAAACTTCATCTTCTTCGAAGGCTTCACTTGAGGAGGTACCATTCCAAGGTCCTTACCTCCATTTTTCTTGGAGCTAGAATCCTTACTTTGGTCTTGGTGAGAAACCATTTTTACAGACAAAACTGCAAGTGAAAATATTTCAGGAAAAGTTTAAGAACACAAACGACAGTTATTAATAAAATACGACGTATGATATGATTTTAAACGACGTAATGAAATAATCTCAGACGTAATAAATGTTTAAAACCAAGGTAATTAAACAACGACGAAATAATTAACTATAAACGACGTGATAATTAACTATACACGACGAAATATTTATATAACGTCGTGGTATTGATGTTCACACGACGTCAGTCGTAATATACCGTCGTCTATATAAGGATCCAAAACCCTTCTTTCTTTCTCTGTGAATGTTTGATTGCAGATTTGATTTTTCTGAACCATGGTTCTTGTTTTCTAATTTGATAAAATACAAGGCCAAGAAAGAAAGTTTTGGAATCTTATATAGACGACGGTATTTTAATATGACGTCGTGGTATTAACATTCACACGACGTAAAACAATAAGATACTGTCGTCTATATTAGATACCAACCCTACTTTCTTTTTCTTTATATTTTATCAAATTAGGGAAAAACAAAAACCATTGTTCAGAGAAATCAAACCTGCAATTAAACAAGCAAATAAAAAAAAGACTATAATTTTAAAAACAACTTTGTCAATTTTCAGACGACGCTAGAACGACTGACGAACCGTCGTGGTCTACATATTTAACCACGTACATAAGAAGCTACCGTCGTCTTATTTAGTTGAGGTAGTTGTCTTCAAAGTTGGAAACTTTCCCTCTTTGTCTGTATATTTTATCGAACTTGGAAAGAAGTAAAATGATTTTGGCCAGAAAAAAGGTAAAAAGATTTTTCAAACAAAAAACGTATGAGCATGCAAAACAGCAACCAAAATAGTGAAAATGAAAGCTTACCTTTTGCGTGCAATGAAAGCAAGAGGAAGATTATGTTTAAGTTCAGAGACGACGAAGAAGACGAGAGGAAGACGATGAGATACTCTGACAGTGCTCTGACAAGGAAAAAAGTCTAAAAGTTTTCTCTGGGAGATTGAACTTTTTAATCGGGTTTGGAAACAGCGCATGTGTATGTCAGGTAGACGAAAAGTTGCTTACATATAAAACCATTTCAAAAAAATAATACGGCGGTTACATATAACTACGACGTATAAATTACAAAATACGACGATACATTCAACTTCGGACGTGGTAAATAAATACGACAGTAGTGTTGTAGGTACCGTCGTAGTAAACTCAAAAATTAAAGTACATAAGTAATAACTCGCGTCATGGTAGATTATTTAACACGTCGTTTTTATTAATTTACCGACGTGGATTTCTGTAATATACGTCGATCATACCGACGTTGATTTTACAATTTAAACGGCGGTTTTTTTGTAAGGACCACCGTTGGTTTTAAAAATTTATTCTATAAATTTGTCGCTTTCATTCATTTTCGGTTTACATTTAAGGTTCCAAGTTCTTCCTCTCTCAGTCTCTCACGTCTCAAAGACAATAATTTGGATGTCTTTCTCAAAGAGAAATTGAGCTTACTCGCATCAAATATATGTCCACAAGAAAAAGCTTGTCAACTAGCCTTCTCACTTCCTTGATCAAGCCTGATAGGACACTTAGTGCTTCTGAATACTCCTTGCTTTCCATCAAAAGAGATGCAAGCCTGGCCTCCACTCGCTGTCGAAGGAAAGTTCGCTTCTCAGGGAAATCTGAAGATCAGATGTGCCTGATCCTCTGCTTGATTTTCTTGCCTAAGAAGATCCGTCGGATTTGTGATAGCCTCTTCCTTTATCCGTAGAGCTTCAGAAGAAGAAGATGGGTTTCAAGAATACGATAAAGAATAGAAATGGCTTCAGATGGCCTCTAAAGCATGAGCAATTGAATCAGTAGTTGCTGGGAGATATGATGAAGACATTGTCAATGCTTTGAACTATACAAGTCCTGCAGAAAGATAAAGGACCAAACTGTTAAAGAAACTGAAACAACGGCGGTTTTCTGTTCTACCGTCGTCTTTTCTCGTCGTCTATATTAAGGTAAGATGGCGGTAGATTTATAATTACCGACGTAGATTATTTTGTTAAACGTCGTTAAGTGTACTACAACCGACGTGGATTTTATTTTTAAATTATAAATAGAGTTTTTTTTCTCGTATTCTTTCAGTTTTAGTTTTCAATTACAAAGCGTGATAAATAGATTTTTCTTTCCCGAGGAAATTTAAAATGAGGGAAATTAATGTTCTAGAATTTGTAAACTAACACGACGCAATATTTGCAAATCTGTGTCATCTGTTAAGATTATGATGTGGAACAGAGTTCCATCTGGTAAGATTTCGTAACCCTTGGGATCTCAGACAAATCTGATTATGTCGGCGGTGTTCTATATAAACCGTCGTGGTTATTTCAATTCTTGTCATTAAGTAGATCTACCGACGTAGGATAAGAAAATCAAAGAAAAAAATTGTTAACAAAAATTCTTATTAAGACGACCGTTAAAATTAAAGGTACGACGTATAAAATGAATAAATACGACGTTAAATTTTATTGTACGATTTAAAGATAACGTCGTAGAACTATACGATAATGACGTCGATATATTTATATTTTCCGTCATTGTAAATTAATTTAATACGGCGATATTTTATATTTTAAAGCCGTGGATTTGTTTGTAATTATACGGTGTCTTATACGAAAACCTCGTCGTGTTATTTTATGAGTAAAAACGGCAGTTTTTATTGAAATCGTCGTCTTTACTTTCTACGTCGGTCGATTCATAACTTCTGCCGTTCTTTGTTGGCATTGATTTTACACTGCGGAAATCTGTTTCAAATAGACGTCGGTTGTTTAATTATGTACGTCGTTGTTTTTGAACAGCCATTTGAATCTCCATTTTTTAGTTGTCTAAGGTTGTATTACACGACGGTGTTTTTAGAACCGTCGTCTTTTTATAAACCACGACGGTTTTCACTTAGACCGTCATTGTTTTCTGGTCGTCTTTTTCACTTTTTGTAGTAGTGAGGTCATCATTTGGATGTATATTAGGGTTTACGGTAGAAAAGAATAGAGAGGAAAAAAACACCATGATGGAGGAGAATCGAGGGCTGATATGGGGGAAGACATCCTGAAGGAATGACAAGTTCTTTGATTCATTGATTGGAATCTCAAATTCCAAAACACAAAGAATTGACATGGATAGCACAGAGCTGTTGAGGCATTGGCCAGTAGGACTCACGGGCTCATTTCCATGCACCCCATACTCCATCGTACGTTTCTTTTTCTTCTTATCTAATTTATATACGTGTTTTCTTGAGCTCTAGGTAACTCAATTAGAAGTGGTAGTTTCGTTATTTTCGGCTTGCATATTTATAGGAGGTCTAGGCTTACCACTGTACGCATATTTTTTTGGGAAATAGCTTAAAATGACACCCATTTCATAATTTTAATTAAAAATACCACCCCTTCCCAATTTTTGTACAACTATCACCTATAAATATAAAATTATTGTCCACTTATTGCTAATTTTTCACAAGTGCAGAAATTTTGGAGAGAAGAAGCTCACACAGCTCTCTCTCTCTTTCTGGCACAGCTCTCTTTCTCTTTGGTATCTGTCTATCACAGCTCTCTGTGTCTCTCTTGGCTCTCTCTATCTTGGCTCTCTCGCTCTTGGCTCTCTCTCTCTTGGCTCTCTCTCTCTCTAGCACAACTCTCTGTCTCTCTCTTTGCTCTGTTTCTCATAGCGCAGCTGTCTCTCTCTAGCTTCGTTATGTCTCTTTCTCCCCTATTCAATCTCTTGCTCTCTGTTTGGAATCACGAACCCCTCCCTTTAGCTATGTCTTCTGAATAGCTGCTTGCAACCTTGAAGCTTTAGTGGATTGCCGACCTCGAAAAGGTAGTGTTGATGGTTATTTTCTTAATATCAGTATTATGTGAAATGGGTTATAGTTTGATTGTTTGGGTTTGTGTTAAATTCGTTTTGGCTTTAATTTATTTGGGTTAGGTTTTGTTGAATATTCATGCTCATTCATCTGGGTTTGTACCAATTGCATTTAGATTGGTCTGGATATGTGAATCTTGAAACTTGGGATTTTCTATTTGATGTAGTAGATCTGTATAGTGTGATTCTGTTGTGTTCCTCTTATTTTACAGTCGTATTGCTATTATATTGCCATTATATTGCCATTATATTGCTATTATATTGTGGTTATATTGCTATTGTATTGTATGGTTATTGTGGTTATATTGTGTGAATGAAATGTTGTTTTGTCATGGTCAGAAATGGAGACAATTGTTATTCTCGTGTTATACAATGGAAAATGGGTCACCTCGAAGAAGATGTGCAAATACGAAGGGGGTGACTCAAAAGGCTTAATAGTTCGACGGACCATCAAATTTGCTGAACTGTTGGACCGTGTGCATCAGATTGGTAATACAAACAGCAGGGAAGACAAGGTTTGCTTAAAATTCTCAGTTTTGGTGGCCTCGAATGAGTGGAAGCACATAAAGATTGAGGACGATGATGATGTCAATTTTTTTATGAAGTACAATTCCGAGGTAACACCTTCAAAACTAGCTCCCTTACTCGTGAGTATAGAAGATAAAGGACTGACAAATGATGTAGTTCATAGTATGCATATCACGACAGATAGTAGTCGGATGGGTCCTTCTTCAGTTGCCATTGTTGAAAGCAATGAAGTCACTTGGAATAATACAAATGTCACTGATGTGGGAGGTGAAGTAGGGACAGATTTTGTGGATATGATTGATTTTAGCGAGGTGGAGGAGATGCATGGTGGTGATAATAGTACTGAAAGAAATGAAGTGTCAGTGTACTCTGCCCCTCCTAATTTGGGCTGCTTCAACACAGCTGCCCAATTGCCAATAATGCGTTTAGGAGGAGAATCTGAACCCATTCGTCAACATTATTGGAGTCAAATGGGTGAACAAAATCGGTACAATGCAGCCGGTGTAAATGATGAAGAAGCATATTTGGACAGCGGGTTTTCACGAAGTGATTGGAATCCGAAAATTACAGTTGGGCAAATTTTCTCTAGTAAGAAAGCATTGTTGACGGAGTTACAGTTGACGGCATTAAGAGGCCACTTTGAATTTAAGGTGCAATTCTCTTGCACTAAGAGGTTGCTTGTGGTTTGTTGTCAACGTCCATGCCCATGGCGGGTCCGAGCATCGAGAATTGGAGAATACAGCTTCATGATTCTGAGGTGTACAACTGTCCATGAATGTGATTTGAGGTTCGTAAGTGACAAGCATCGTCAAGCAACCGCAGCACTTGTAGCCACTTCACTTAAAAGGAAGTTGAAGGATTCTCGGACAATATACACACCAAATGACATTATGAGAGATGTGAAACACAACTTTGGTTGCACCATCCATTATTCGAAAGCTTGGAAAGCAAGGGAGTTAGCTCTATTGTCCATTAGAGGATCAGCGGAGGAGGCATATTATATCCTTCCAGCTTATTGCTATGAATTAGAGCGTATGAATCCCGGCACAAGAACACACATCCAAACTGATGAGAACAATCACTTTGTGTATTTATTTATGGTGGTTGGCACATGTATTAGAGGGTTCCGTTCTTCCATGCGCCCAGTGATAGCCGTGGATGCCACTCATTTAAAATCCAAGTACAAGGGTGTTATGTTTGTAGCAAATGCATTCGATGGTAATCGAAATATATATCCTCTTGCTTTTGGGATCGGGGATTTGGAGACGGATGCATCATGGCATTGATTTTTCACTAAACTTCATGAAGCCATTGGTAAGTGTCCCAATCTTGTCATTATTTCTGATCGCAATGTTAGCATAGAGAATGTGTGGAACAAAATTTTTCCAACTGCACAACATGGCATATGCTTTTATCATATGAAGGGGAACATGAAACGCACTTGCAAGTTGAAAAAGCGTGATCACATACTTATGCACTTTGAGCAGACTGCGAAATCTTATTCCATTACTGAATTTGATTGTCATTTTCGCAAGATCAAGCGAAAGGAACATGTTGCTCAATATCTTGAAGAGGCAGGGTTACATAAGTGGTCTAGAGCTCACATGGATGGACGCCGCTATAATGTAATGACAACAAATATTGCGGAGTCAATCAACTCAGTCCTTAGGTTTGCAAGGATGCTGCCAGTGGTTCATTTGATAGGGGAAATTGTTAATCTCCTTGTGAAATGGTTCACCGAACGTCGTGAGTTGGCTTTGAATTGCACAACAACATTGTGCCCCAATTTTGGAGAGAAGAAGTTGAGGAACAGGTTGGAGGATGCTGCAAGGATGAATGTGGTTAAAGTAAATAATGCACAGTTTAATGTTTTGGATGGTGATATGGACGGCCTCGTAGATTTGACGAAAAACAGTTGTAGTTGTAGAAAGTTTCAGCTTGAGCAGCTACCTTGCAAGCATGTAGTTGCAGTTTGCCGCTTCTTGAAAGTAAATGTATACGCAAAGGCTTCTCGGTATTACACTCGGAAAACCTGGGTGGATGCTTATTCGGATAGCATCTACCCTGTACAACCTCACGGAATGTGGGATATTCCTGAAGATGTTCGAACTCGAGTTGTGCTGCCTCCGATGGCAAGGGTCATGCCAGGCAGACGAAAGAAGATAAGAATTCCCTCGCAAGGAGAGGGCACCATTAGAAGAAAGTGCTCAAGGTGCGGTTCCGCAGGCCACAATAAAAGCACCTGTAAAAACAATATTCCATTGTGCAATGTATCTTAGACAATATGATTTGTGTTACTTTGGTAGGTCATGTAAACTCTACTTGTATCTTAGACAATATGATTTGTGTTTCGTGTTATGTTGAATGGGAATTCTTTTAAATTTGCATAATTTGGGTTGCATTGCTACAGCATGCTCTATTGCTGACAGATTGCTATTATATTGGACTTTTATTGTACTGGTATTGCTTCCAGATTGCTATTATAATTTGAGTGCGAAATTAAAGGGACTGGAATGTAATTCCAAATGGATCCAAATCATTAAAGTTCTTAGAATTCCTATATTACACAGTTAATGTGATACTCCGACTATACCTTCTTTTCTGATTACAAATTCGGCCGATGCATAGGCCAGATGTGGGGCAAATACAAGGTGAAATGTCCTATGTGTTTGACTACATATACTTGTTGAAGGAGCATTACGAATGTTAACCTCAATAGATTGCTCATGTCTTGCCAAGAACACTCTTGAATTTATGCAATGTGCCCAAGCCAGTCCCAAAGCTGGACTCACCTGTTTGCCTGATGTGTCCAGGGACTCCAAGTTTCCCAACCTCACCCCATTCACTTTATCATGTGGCCCAATAAAATCCACCACTTGGTTGGTGACAACCACCGCCAACCCAAACTTATTTGCTAAACCCTTCAATGTCCCAGATATGTTGAAGAACATTTCAGACCGCCGTTTCAAATCTGTTGGTGTTGTTTGATACTGTGATCGGAACAATGCAGCAATGGAATCAATGACAATGAGTTTCACAGGTAGGCGGGTGTGATCAATGGCAATAAATGCTTCTATGTCTCCAAGGACATGGATGAGTTGTTGAGCATCATGAACACCATGAACATATATGTCTTCCAATGGCTCCAACCTTATTAAGTTGGGGTATGATGCATGATAAAGGTTGCCTTGTTGTTGCAATCGACGAAATGGGAAGCTGAATTCTGTGAATATGTAGACGGAGGAGCCCCCTAGTCCGCCATTTGAGAGTGGGAGCTGAGCTCGTACCGTAAGTTGGAGACAAAGCTGCGTCTTCCCAGAACCACTCTCCCCTACCAATTCTGTTATGGAGTTGCAGGGTATCCCACCCCCCAAGCAGTCATCTAGTATTGGGCATCCAATGGATAATTTAGGGGTTGAAAGAGGAAGGAGCATGAGGTTTTGGGGTGTCATGTTTGTGTAATTTAGGGGGGGATGTGATGGTGCTACAAGGCATGCATTATATATATATATGTAGAGTTCATTTTGAAGGTCTGTACTGTAGGCCATATGTCTTTTAAGGGATGTATAATTCATCCTTTTTCCAGGTTGTAATTAATTTTTTGTTTATTTATTAGTATTTTTTTGGACCAAATAATTTAAAAAACATTATGATGCAGTACGTACTGTAATAGGATCATATTGTAACTCTATCATCACTCTATTGTACTCTTATTGACATAATATTGCCATTATACGCATGTTTATTGTATAGTTATTGCTGCTATATCGCCACTGAACTGGATACCGATAAACTGTATATGCATAAATACAAAAAGAGGCTTCATCATTCCATAAAATCCTATTTCCAAACTTACATAATACAACAACAGGCCACCCCATCGTTACATAATACAAAAATACGCCACCTCATAGTTCCATTTCCCTACTGTTGACAAATTCGAAGTTGCATACTCTTCAAGTGCGGTGACCGCGACGCATGAAATTCATGACCCCGGCCACAGTGATGTTGGCCCAGTTTCCTGCCAGATCCACTATTTTTGCAAACTTACGAAATAGTTCGAATCCGCTTTCCACTTCTTCTTGCTTCAACTTGGCCATTGCTTCTGATTCCTTGAATACCATAATTGCAGTGGCAAGGGCAATTTCAATTTTTGCTTTCATTGTCTTTATATGTAGGAGATGCATGCGCGCATGATAACGAGAGCGAATTGTGCGGTTTTTTATGACACCCCATCTAGCTTGGCCCTCCACAATTTTTGAAACTATGTCTGCATGAAGATTTTTCCAAAACATGGTATTGCCTCGACATTGCTGCATGCCATGGACCAAGTCTGCAGGGAGTGAATTGGGTGACTTGGCTTGTGTTTTAGTCTTCTCTCCTTCAGTAATTGAAAGCGTTGGGTTTGGTGTGAGGTTATGGTTCATGGTCTTCGATATTTATTGTAGCCTGGTGTACAACTTAATTGGAAAAAAAAGGGACTAAATGCGATGGGAGTGAAATCAGTGGGGAAGGTAATGGCTGTAAGCAGGAGTTAATGTGATGGAAGTTTTCATTTCAAACAGCTGGGTTGATTAATATAGGCAGGTTTTAATGACCTGGAGTAACTCAGAGAGTTATTGGCGGGAGGGATTAGGGGGAGTAATTGGCGGGAGGGATTGGCGGGAGTCTTAGGCGGGATAGTATTGGGCGGGAGTTATTACCCAGTTGACTGTATGCCTTTTTGTAATATATTTGTATGTTGGACGTTCCGAACTTGGTAATTTTCCCATTATGTAATTCAAATAAGGGATTTGCCTAATTGACCAACTCATTCAAATTGACCAATATGGTTATTGTCTTATTTCTCATTTCAGCAATCTCAATTCGTTTCCATTTTTTCATTCTTCATATTTTCCTATTTTCCATGTGTCATCCAATTTTCCAATTTTCCAATTTTTCATTATTTTTGCCTATTTTGTCCTATTCCCTATTTTCCTATTGTGCAATTTCCCAAGTTTCCTTTTGTTGTATTTCTAGTTTTCCAATTTTTCAATGTTCCCATTTTCCCATTATGTAATTAAAAAAAAGTTGCCTACTTTGCCTAATCCAGAAAGTAATTAAAATTGTCCAATATGGTAACTGTCTTATTTCCCATTTCCACAATTTCAATTCGTTTCCAATTTTCTTATTTTCCATGTATCCCTGTTTCCTATTTCCATTTTTCAAATTTTGAAGTTTTTGTCCAATTATCCAATTATCTTTTTTCCAATTGGACTATTTTCTAAGTTTCCTTTTTTTCCTATTTTCCTATTTTCCAAGTTTCCTTTTGTCCAATTTCAAATTTGCCAATTTTCCAAGTTGCTTTATTTTCCAATTACCCAAATTTTCTATTTTCCAAGTGTCCTTTTTTCCTTTTTCCAATTTTCCAATTTTCCAAGTGTCATTTAATCCTATTGCCTAGTTTCCTCTTTCCAATTTTTCCTTTTTTCCTATTTCCAATTTTCAATTTTCCAAATTTCCCAAATTTCCAACTTTCCATTTTTTCGTATTTCCGATTTGCCAATTTTCCTTTTGTTCTATTTCCAATTTTCCAAGTTTCCTTATTTCCCATTCTCCAAGTTTTCACTTTTCCTATTTTCCAATTTTCCTATTTTCCAATTTTCCAATTTCGCTATTTTCCAATTTTCTGTTCTGAAATTCGCAATAAATGCTTAGTTACATAGTCCTATTTTGGGTTGAAATCCACAATTTTCAATTTCCCATTAAGGTTTGGTTTTTTGTCGTTTGGAAGCCAATTTTATTGTTGTTAATGTAATGTTGTACTGTTGTAAATTACAGCCAATAAGTTAATGGTATAGTTTGCAATCACATCAATTGAATGCACCAACTAAAGACCCAATATACTTCATATAAGTTCGTACATATAACTGAACCTTCCTATACAGAACTACAACAGAGGCACCTTCTTAACAGGAAAGGTAATTAGTCTTACTAAAACGCAAATATTCTCCACTACAGCTAACCAATTGTCGTTTACAACTGGAGACTGAATCTACCTTTATTTGTTTTGTTGCACGCAACAGCTGTGAATTGTCCCCAGCAATACTTAAAGATGTCGGATGTACGCCCTCCAAACGAGCATGTCAGTTACCCAGGGGACCAACCGTGGCATGTGCCATTCCCATCTCCACCTCGGACTCCCAATCATGATCCCACTTCATCTGGAAGTGAGGCTGAGAGCAATGATCCGCTTGACAAAATCTCTGCCGTCAAGCACCACCTCCAATATATGTCAAAGGCAACGGATTGGTGGGAGAGTAAGTGCGATATTCATGGCCAAGTTATGGGAAACTTGGCCAACAAGTTGAACAAAGCATACGCTGGAGAGGTGAAGCAAACTCTAAAAGCAAAAAGTCAGAGCAAAGAGTTAGAGTCCTTGAAGTTGAAATTGGAAGAGAGAAAGAAAAATGCCGTCGAAAATTTCACACAATCTGAAGAATATAACCATGAAATGGTTGAATGTTTCAACAACGGCTTCGAAATGTTCCGAGATTATACTTCGGTCATCTCACCAGACTACAATTGGAGTGAAATTGATGTAGTTGGTGTCTGGCAGGTGCTGAATATGGGTGCTGAGGGAATGGCTCATCATAGCCTCGTGCATGCAGTAAGGAGAAAGGACAAAGACATGGATCTTTTGATGTACCTGTAGTAACGGTGAGTGCTGCTTCAGTTCAGCTCACCCGAGTACATGGATCTTTTGTTGCCTTCATTTTCCCTTCGCGGGCTAGTATTGTTAAGGTTCGGTGGCGATTTCTTTTGCATGTGTAAAATGTTGTCTGTAATGTGTATGTATTGTATGTAGATTGACTTAATATTGTAGTTATATTGTATTTATATTGCTTAATATTGTCTTTGTATTGCATAGATAGTGTATGCATATTGCCACCGTATTGGATGTATATTGTATAACTATTGGTATCGTATTGCCCTTATATTGCTCTAATATTGCCTCTATAGTGCACCTATATTGACCTAATATTGCTATTATATCGTATGTCAACGGCATGTGCTCTAATAAGTCTCCACTTCGTTAAAAGTAATCCTGAATTCAAATATGATGGACACGACAATTGTTATCCATCCTTATATTACCATGAATTGATTTGGACCTTTCAAATGATAGTTGGAGTTGCACATGGATTCATATTCAAAAGGAAAGTAATTCTCTCCCTCAATGAATTATCGTTCAAAAGAAGGCAGCTATCAAATTTTAGGTACAAAAATGCAACGTCCACGGTAAATTAATTGGGCACAAACCACATATTACAAAACCAGGAAGATTTTTGGCATGCTTCAAAAGAGAAGGGCCAAATACAACAGAAAAGAAAATCCATTCAAGCTTGTACAATAGAATGCACAATAACCCTTTTACATGTCCTTCCAACACCAGTGTTTTGCCTACTTTAGAGTCGCAGGAGGAGAGCATATTGCCATTGTGCAATTCGAGGGGGCTGTCAATTTGGAATGGTGGCATAAACATGTTTACTCCACGGATCACCTATATGGGACAGAGCTTCCTTCTTCCCTTGTCGTCTGTAGGTTTCAACTTCACACTTTTTATATACATGTATGAGAACTTGTGGCTATTTATTTATGGCCTTCTAACACTTGTCTACCATTCCAAAGTGGGTTGGAGACTTTTTGAGTTGAATGACTGGAAAGACTTCAGATGACAGAAACTAGAGAGTTTGAAGAAAAAGGGTTACCAAGAACAGCAGTCATGCCCACAAAATAAACTAAACATGCTATAAGCTCCACAGTAATATTTACTTCATCTCCATAATCAGAATATTGGGGAAAAAATACCACGGAGAAATACGTGAAATAAAAAACAACTCGGCAGTTACTGTGAGATTGTGTACATAAAACTTGGAACAACCAAACCAATTAAAGCTAAGCCATCTCATACGTATACCTACATCAAATAACAGTGTATGGTCATCTTGTTTAGAATATTGCAATCAACACTTGGTTGAGACCGACCTGCAAAAACAACTGGGTTAAGTACAGATGAAGCCATTTATGAAGGGCAGTTCCAGAATTAAGACCTATGCTAATTTGTAACTGCCACCGAATCAGTTCATAGTGCCAAATGCATCTACCGGGCACACAGATATGACCAGCCAAAAGAAAAAAAAGCAAAGTAAAAAAGATAAAAGAGGCATGCCATAAATGGGAACCTCAGCAGAAATCATCAGATATGCATACAAGCAGATTGAGTAACGCCTCACTAAGTAGAGGTCATGTTGGTAATCGCATGTTGTGTTTGCACACAGACATTTGGTTTTTGCAAACACAACATGCAATTGCATATTGTGTGTGTTGTGTTTGCACACAGACATTTGGTTTTTGCAAACACAACATGCAATTGCATGATGTGTGTGTTGTGTTTGCATGTGTGTGTTATGTTTGCACACGGACATTTGGTTTTTGCAAACACAACATGCAATTGCATATTATGTGTGTTGTGTTTGCACACAGACATTTGGTTTTTGCACACACAATATGTAACATTTAGTTTTACCCTTTTATTCTTATTTTCTTCGTTCAAACATGGTGGTGAGACAAGCTCCAAACCATCCCATCATATAAAGCAAAACTCATACAATATTTTAGATGCAAAAGTTATATATTTTATATAAATGCATCATCCGCATGGCTTGAAATTACAAAATCACGTTTACATATTACTTTCCACAAGCGCATAGACTAACAATAATAATAATCAACCAAGCAGCTGCGACATTCATCCTATTACGTCCATATTGATAATGTCAGAAGTTTCATCGATAAGCCTCATCAAACTAGAAGTTTTTTAATTTGAATTATGAATTCAGAACTAAAAGCTCATGATATGCAGAAAATGACATACATTGTCCACAATCGACTTTTCGATATATTTCTGCTCTAGCAATTTATCGTCCAAATTCTGGACTCTCTGTGTCAGGTGCTTCTTTGTGTTCTGTCCAGCATAAGAATGTTTAATACTGTGATTTCAATTGTTTATACAAATTGTATAAGTAATATTGATGAGTGCTGTAAATCTATTTGATGTTGGGAACAAACATGGTCCCATTAACAGAAACTCAAACAAAACAGGAAATTGTTTTTGTTTATACCGGAGATAAATGGCCTATGACAACCAAACACATGGACAGGATCGATTCTGGCTGCAGAAACGCCTTCGGCATGCTTCCTACCGAAGCCATCTATCTTGTCCCTTTTTACCATCGGACACGTGTCATGCTCACAATCCATGTCCACAGTCCCACATCGGAAATATGAGCATAATGCACACCTCCCAAGGCCTATATAAGAAGACCCCTATCCCCAAAAGGAGAGAATCATAACGAACGGTACGCTATCGATTGATCTGTCAGTTAACTTTACTAAAACCGTCCTTACTAAAGCATCGGAGAGCCTTCGGCCGGTACCACACTGGTACCCCAAGGACTTACCGAACATGACCTTTTTTAGGTACTTACCCTTCTGTAGTAGAACATCTACCGAGGACAGTCACCTACCGAAGGCCTAAAATCACTAAGTTGACGAAATACGTGCAGAACCACTTTTTCGCATCAACAGTTTGGCGCCGTCTGTGGGAAGCGAGAGAAATCAACCCACCATCTCCAAAACATATGGAGACCACCTTAGTACCTACGTGCCTATCGGAAGAAGGGCTACCGTTCGGTAGGCAAGGCGGAGCTAGCCCAGCGCTACCTCCATGCACTCCCTTCGGAAACGCCCCCGCTACCCAAACAACCGCCGAAGCCGAGCTAGTGGCCCAAATCGCCTCCCCACGGAAGGACATGGCAAGGCTTCAGCAACACAACCACCTTCTTTCGTCCAAAGTGGACGAAACCCAGCAGCTGCTCCACCAGCAGCACACGTAGAACATTCAGACAACTCACTCCTCCGAGAGCTTGCAGACCCCTCATAGGAAGAAGAGACACGATAAGGTAGCGAAGGCAACGCCCGCACCTTCCAAACAGTTGGTGGTCCCGGCACACCCGACATCGGATTAACGATCGGGAGGCAGAGAGACAGAGGTCTCCGATCAGGATTAGCGCTCGACAAAGGGACTCACAGATGAAAATCCTAGGAGACAAGTCGCCTATTCGGACGGTCAGAGGGCTGGACCCCGCAAAAGAGTCAGAATCCGAATATATCCCTTCCAGGATGCAAACTTCCACCTACCGTTCGGCAACGCCTTCACGGTACTTGGGGGTTGATTCCCCAAACCTACAAAGACGATCGAAAGATTATGATTCCGAGGAAATCCCTAGCTGAGACCCTATTGTCCGACTCCTTTTTCAGAAATTCCAGAAAATGGAAAACGACAAAGCTCGCTCCCAAGAACCGGAATGGGAAAAGCTTTGGCCCGGACCATTCACCAGGCGCATCCGGGACTCTCGGCAGGATAGGAAAGGGCAGCAACTGCGCATACCGTTCTATACGGGAACGGAAGACCCCTTAACACACCTCCACTCATTTCAGTCCGCCATTGGATGCAGGGGCCTGAGCGATAAAGGGCAGTGCCTGCTATTCCCATCCTCCCTTACTGGGGCAGCCCTGAACTGGTTCTACCGGTTGGAGCCGGAAACGGTAGACTCCTTCGACAAGCTGAAGCAGATTTTCCTCAATCACTTCATGATCCAAACGGACCGTCTTTACTCTGCCGATGATCTGTACACGATTCGGCAAAGAGAGGACGAACCGTTGAGAGAATACGCGGCGCGCTTCAGTCACGAGTACTCAAGGTGTCCGGAAACAGACGATAGGGCCGCCTACGGCGCCTTCAAGAGTGGCCTTCGGTCCTCGCATTTTCGATACCTAGTACACAGCAGCAACTGGCGCACGTACGACGAACTGATGAAGCAGGCGGCAATCCACGCCAAAGCTGAATACTTCAACTCGAAACCCGCGGTTTCGGCACCACGAGGAGATGCCGAACCAAGTGCTTATCCGGCAAAGGCGACACCCTACGAGAGAGTCGACACATACTCGGCAGGTCATAAGAGGAAAGACGACCGTGCCAACCGAAGAGAACACTCGAAGAAGGGAAAAGGGACTTATGGTCGCAACGACCACCGAGCGCTGCTGCCGAATCGTGACCACGGCAATGAAGTCTTCACTCTATTGAACACTACCTACGAGGCCGTCCTGATGAACGAACAAGAAATAATACCAAAGCTGAATCTACGAAGACCCAATTGGCAAGACAACCGGGATACTGGTAAATTCTGCCGATACCATCAGCACAACAGCCATAATACGGAAGACTGTATAAGCCTGAGAAAAATTGTCGAACGGTTGATCAGAGAGGGGAAGCTAGATCAGTATATCGCCCGGCAGCCACCGGCGCCGGTGCCGAACACAACTCGGCAGATAAACATGATAAGCACTATCAGCGGTGGCCCCACCATCGCAGGAATGAGCAACCGTTCAATGAAGCAATACGTGCGTGCCTCACAATTTCCTCAGGTATTCGGCATAGAGGTGAATCGGCACCATGAAACACCGAAAGTTCATTGGGAACCAATCACATTTTGTGAAGAGGAGGAAGAGGGCATCATCTATCCCCACGACGACCCGATGATCATCCGAGCAGAAATTGCCGACTACGATGTAGGACGGGTGCTGATTGATACCGGAAACTCGGTGAACGTAATTTTTACCGAAGCTTTTCGAGAAATGGGAATAAAAGACAGCCAGGTCAACCAGCAGTTGACACCTTTGTTAAGTTTCTCTGGGGACCTGGTCCAATCGGTCGGTAGTGTAAAACTGCCAATTACCTTCGGCACCGCGCCAAGGAAAATGACGGTATACGATCAACTCCTCATCGTTGACTGCCCGACGGCGTACAACGTCATAGTTGGACGAACGGCACTCACCAAGGTCAAGGCGCATCTTTCCCCCCACATGCTACTGATGAAGTTCCCAACCCCCAACGGCACAGGGGTTGTCCGAGGAAATCAGTTAAGAGCGCGGACTTGCTACGCCACGGCCCTCAAGTCAACCTCTTTCCAAATCCCCGACGAGACCATGTCTGTACAGGGGATACCGAACGGTACGGGACCCGTTGACGACCCTAGGGATGAGTCCCCGACTCCTCACACACAACCTGCCGAAGAACTGGAAACGATAACCCTGAGCGACGAGCAGCCCGATCGTCGGGTTAAAATCGGCACCAGACTCACCCCTACCCTCCGAGCGCAGTTCATAGACTTCTTACGGCACCATTCGGAAGTGTTCGCGTGGTTTTACGAAGATATGCCCGGCATAGACCCTGAGATCATCAGCCATAAACTCAGCATTTCCCCCGCTTATAAGCCTGTAAGACAGAAGCGCCGTTCGTATGATGCCGAACGATACGAAGTGATGCGCACAGAGGTTGATAAACTTCAAACCATCGGCTTCATCAGGGAGGCTACGTATCCGGTATGGCTGGCAAACTCGGTGATGGTCCGGAAGGGTACAGGCGGGTGGCGAATGTGCCAAGACTATACCGATCTGAACAAGGCCTGCCCGAAGGACAGCTTTCCGTTGCCACGGATAGACCAGCTCGTGGACGCCACCGCCGGACACGAACTGCTCAGCTTCATGGACGCCTATTCGGGATACAATCAGATATTCATGCACCCTCCCGATAGCGAACACACCGCCTTCATAACGGACAGGGGGTTGTACTGTTACAATGTCATACCGTTCGGCCTGAAGAACGCGGGGGCAACATATCAAAGGCTCGTCAACAGAATTTTCGCCAAACACATCGGCAGCATCACGGAAGTTTACATTGACGACATGTTAGTGAAAAGCAGAACTGCCGAAGAACACCTGCACAATTTGTCAATCATGTTCGGCATACTGAAAGAGTACCGGATGAGGCTGACCCCGATGAAATGCGCCTTCGGTGTATCTTCCGGGAAATTCCTCGGGTTCATGATTAGTCACAGGGGTATCGAAGCGAATCCCAAAAAAATAAAGGCAATCATCGATATGGAAAGGCCGAAGACGACGAAGGACATTCAAAGCCTTACCGGACGCGTGGCGGCCTTGACTCGCTTCATATCCAAGGCTACCGACAAATGTGTACCGTTCTTTAAAGCCTTGAAAGGGGGCAAACGGAATATCGTATGGACTGCCGAATGTGACAAAGCGTTTCAAGACTTAAAGGACTACATGGGCAAAGCACCCCTTTTATCAAAACCGCTACCCGGGGAGATTTTCTCCCTATACCTTTCGGTATCTAGCACTGCGGTCAACTCGGTATTGATTCGAAAACCAGAAAAAGCAGAGGTACCGATTTTCTATGTCAGTAAGGCACTCCAGAGTGCTGAACTTCGGTATCCCCCATTAGAGCAGCTTGCACTAGCCCTGGTGGTCTCGGCACGAAGACTTCGGCCATACTTCCAAGCACACGGGATCAAAGTTCTGACTAACCAACCACTTCGGCAAGTGCTCCAAAAACCAAAGACTTCTGGCCGATTGATCAAGTGGGCGGTCGAACTCGGAGAGTTCGATATACAATTCATGCCAAGGCCTGCCGAAAAGGGTCAAGCCATTGCCGATTTCATCTCCGAGCTCACCCCATCAACAGCACAGCCGACACCCAAGCCGGTAACCGAAACCGGAATACCGAAGGAAGTAGACGCCGAACGCTTCGACGCCTCAGCTCCAGTATGGATTCTGCACGTCAACGGCTCGACAAACCAACAAGGGTGCCGAGTAAGCTTGGTACTGACAACACCGGAGGGACTCAAGATCGAGTACGCCCTCCGATTCGACTTCCGAACCTCCAACAACGAAGCGGAATATGAGGCTCTCTTGGCCGGCCTTCGGTTAGCCAAGAGCATGAATGCAAAACAAATCAGAATTCACAGCAACTCCCAGCTCATTGTGAACCAGGTAACGGCAGACTTCGAGGCCAGAGACGCCTCCATGCACGCCTACCTTTCGTCCACCCATCAACTGCTCCAAAGCTTCCGAGCCTACGAGATCAAGAAGATCCCCATAAGCGAAAACAGCCATGCCGATGCATTGGCACGGCTGGCTTCGGCAATCAATGATAAAGTCGGAAGAAAGGTGCCGGTAGAGATTCTTACCCGACCGAGCACGGTAACCTCCGAAACATGCACCGTATGGTACGAAGATACATGGATGTCTCCTATCTACTCGTACCTGACCAACGGCACCCTTCCAGAAGACAAGGCCCAGGCCCGAAAGCTTAGGTACCGATCGGCAAGGTACACCGTCATCAACGATGTCCTTTACAAACGTGGCTACACAACTCCATATCTCAAATGCCTTACGGCAGAACAGGGGGACTACGTCCTTCGGGAGATCCGTAATGGTGTGTGCGGCGACCATTCCTGGTCCCGGTCACTCGCCCACAAAACCTTTCGGCAGGGGTACTTTTGGCCGACCATGCACCAGGACGCTAACTCGCTAGTGAAAAAGTGTGATAAATGCCAGCGTTTCGGTAGCATACCGCACATCCCTGCCAAACCTCTGACACCGATCGTGAGTCCTTGGCCTTTCGCACAATGGGGACTGGACCTGATCGGTCCGATGTCGCAGGGCAAAGGCCAGGTGAAATACGCAGTGGTCGCCGTCGACTATTTCACCAAATGGGTAGAAGCCGAACCTCTGGCAACCATAACGGCAGTAAAGATAGAGGACTTCGTCTGGACTCACATTTGTTGCAGATTCGGTATCCCATATGCTATCATTACCGATAACGGCAGGCAGTTCGATTCGGAACTCTTCAGGCAATTCTGCACCTGCCTGAAAATCAATTTATTTTTCGCATCACCAGCTCATCCCCAATCGAACGGTCAGGTCGAAGCAATAAACAAAATCATCAAGAAACTACTGAAACGGCAGCTGGACAAAGCCAAAGGAGCCTGGCCAGAAAAGCTTCCCGAAGCACTCTGGGCCATTCGGACATCTTACCGAATGTCCACGGGAGAGACCCCTTTCTCTTTGGCTTTCGGTTCGGAAGCCGTGGTGCCTGTGGAAATTGGCGAACCTTCCTACCGAACAGAAAACTTCGCACCAAAGCCGAATGAAGAAGCACTTTCTCTAAGCCTCGTCCTTCTTGAGGAGCACCGGGCACATGCCAGCCTTCGGAATGAAGCCTACAAGCAACGTGTCTCTCGGTATTACGACTCTCGGGTCAGACACTGCTCATTTCGAATCGGAGACTGGGTCATGCGGAAGGTATCCCTAGCAACCAAAGATGCCACGGAAGGGACTCTCGGACCTTCCTGGGAAGGACCCTATGAGATCATCGGTATCCTTCGATCGGGAACCTACCGCCTACGAGACTCCAACGGCAAGACCCTCGGTCATCCTTGGAACGTAGAACATCTCAAATACTATTTTAAGTAACCTAGCCTACGGTAGGACAAAGTTGTAACCTAGCCTACGGTAGGACAAAGCTGTAACCGATTGGAATGTATTTGCCCTTCGGCAGAGATTAATAGAAAGCCTTCGGCACTATTACTCCTGAACCTCTTTTTAAATTACTCTGCTAGCCCACGGCAGCCAATAATGGTGAGTTAAAGTTCTACAGCATCTTTATTAGCCTACGGCAATAAATGTTTTTCGAAATTGTTACCCTACAGATTCCATCGGAACTTATCAATTTCGAATTGTCCCTTTAACGTTATAAATCCTATACGGAGCCTTTCGGCGATAAGTACGATCGGCAATTTAAACACGGGTTCAGATTGTTCAAACAAAAGTAGATAAAAACATGCATTTGAATTAAAGATGCCATTGGCATCAATATGTTCGGTACACAGAATAAAGATAGAACAAAAAACTAATTCAACTATTACAAATAAACGGCAAAAGGCCCTCAGGCTTCGTCGCCGGCAGCAGCCTCGGCAGAACCAGAGCCTTCGGCGGCGTCCTCCCCCTCGTACTCCTCAATCATTTCCTCAGTTATCCCTTCCGGTAGAGGAGGAGGCTCAACGATGAAGTTCAGGTTCAGCTTCTGCCCAGGGTTGTACCGTTTGAATCGGTACAACAGGTCCGCCATCTCCGAGCCCACTTCCTTATCCAGAAGGACAGTGAACTCTTCAGACGAGCGGTACCCCCGGATAGCTGACCGAATGGCAGCCTCGATCTCCGCAGCCTTTGGCAGCCTCGGCATCCCTCGCTGTCGCCAGCGCCGCCTCTAGGAGACCCTTCATCTCCTCCACCTTCTCCTCCGAAGCAAGAACTTGCCATTCAGCAGACTCTTTCTCCTTCAGCAAGTGGGCATGCTCCTGGAGCGCTTTGCAAGCCTCGGCAACCTTGGCCCTGCCATCCTCGTACGCCTTCTTGGCACGCTCGGCAGCAGCGATGGCCCGCTTGACGCAGAGCCACAAGTCCATGGACGCCTGCACAACACAAACAAAGTCAGAAGCGTGCCCTACTTACAAAAATAAAAGAACGAAGGAAGAAAGACAATCTTACCGAAGCCTGAAGTCTGAAGGCGCGTCTAGCCTCCTCCCGAAAGAAACTTCTTCGGTAGTTCGTCGATCTCCGGCAGCTCCATCTGAGAGCCGAGGATCATATGGTTGACGACCTGGACCGTCTTCGCTGGGCAGGCAATGGTGACAGCCTCGGAAGGACCGTCCTCGTCTTCCACCGCAAGGACGGCCCTCGGGACCTCCGACTGGCGAGGGCACTTGGAGACTGGCTCGGCCTCCAGATCGACCGTCTCCGGCCGTTTACCGGCAGCCTTGGAAGCAGCGGCTTCAGTACCCGTCCGCCTCGGTGCGGAGGCCTCATCGCCGACTCGCCTTAGCATAGGCTCGGCACCCAGCTCCCGCGTACGATCGGCGAGAGTCTGATCCTCAGGATCCACCGGCGCCTGCCGAGCGAAAGCTTCCTCAGGCTGCGTCTTTTTCTTCTTACCCTCCAGGCCCGTCATTAGGCGCCTCCTGGAGGACTCGTTCATTTTCTTGGCCTCGGCAGCCTTCCTGGCGTCCGTCACTGGTCAAAAAGCTTTCGGACAGTCGGCAAGCAAAAGCCATACAGGAAAACAAAAAGAGGAGAAGGAATGATATACTTACTCTCGGCAGGGTTAACGAGGCCGGCTCTGATGAGGTTGTCGGTAAAGAGGAAGCGTGGGTAAACTCACTCGGCAGCAGGTACTCTCAGCCTCACTCTGTCGAGCTGCTCGATCTCACTCTGCTTGGGGCTCGGCTGCTTGAGTTTACCTGTCAGAAGAAGGAAAATTAATAAAATAAAGCAAGGAAAAAGAAGAGAGAAGAGAAGCCGGCCTATCAATCAGTATTTCGGGAACCTACCGGCAATCTGAAATGTCGTGGGTACCGAGAAGCGGAGGGGTGTTCCCGATGGCGATTCCCAATCGCCGGAGAGTAGCACCCGCCAATTCCTCCATGACCTTTGAGAAGTCGGCACCGAGCTGATAAAGTGCCCCCGCTCGGAAGCCTTCAGGCAGTTCGCTTGAACCCAGCCGCCGTGATCGGCGCTCTTGGACTTGGTAACGCTGTATAAGTACGAGAACTGCTCGTAGAAAGGCTCCCCCTCCTCGGCAATCCCGAACGCAGCGATCACCCCCATCAAGGCCACCCAGAAGTTGGGGTTGTACTGGCCGGGAGCGTACCCGATCTGAGCGAGGATCTTCTGCATGGCAGGTTGCAACGGCAACCGAACCCCTTGCAGAAGAACATCGGTGCAGAAGGTCACCTCGCCGTTCGCTGGGTCACTGAGGGACTCAACCGGGCTCGGTATCCTCATCCTCACCGAATTAGGGATGAGGTACTCGGCCCTAATCCTCTCCAGCTCTCGTTCGGTAATCTTGTTGGGCTCTAAGTAGTCGACCCCGAACAGAGTCCTCTAGGGCACACCCACCGGTATCCTAGGCTGCTCTCGGTGGATGATCGTCACCCTCGGCCGAGAGGGACCGACAATGCCCTCACCACGACCGGAGGTGGAGGCCTCAGGCTGATGCCCTAACGGGCCGACGCGGGTACCGTCCTTGTACACCGCGGCCAAGGGTAGCGGTTGCCCCGTCATCAGCCCCTTGCCGATGCCATGAGTGGGAATGGAGCTCACCTCCTCACCGAATAACTCAACATCGGTGTCTTCTCCACCCTCGGCGTCGAGGCTCAGAGCCCCGCTGGACGTATCCCATCCCGATGAAAACTCCCCATCGAACGCGTTGGGCTCACTGCCGAACGGCGATTCGGTGTCGGACATCTACAAAACAAAGAAAGGGAAGCTAAGGCCCGTGCCACAAACTACCCTACCGATACCTACATCGCTACCTATGGCCACAAGACTACCGAAGGAAAATCCTACTTAACGTTCGGCTAGCCTATGCCATGGAAAGACGTATAATTACATAAAGAGAGAATATTCTGGGGGTTGCGAACGGTATCTTACCTTTAGCGTCGGAAATCGCCTTGATTGCCGTTCACTCTC
Organism: Prunus persica; assembly: GCF_000346465.2. Taxonomy (NCBI): domain Eukaryota; kingdom Viridiplantae; phylum Streptophyta; class Magnoliopsida; order Rosales; family Rosaceae; genus Prunus; species Prunus persica. Next base: position 14,991,562 of record NC_034011.1, on the reverse strand, counting down.
GTCGAAAATCGCCCTGAATGCCGAGAACCGCTGTAAAAAAATCGCCCTGATTACCGTTCACTCTCTTCGGAAATCGCCTGCGCAGAGCTCTCGTGTCAAACTCACAATTGCAAAGTGAGCCTTGCGTCCGGAGCAACTTCTATTTATAGGGAGAGAGCTGTAACGGTACGCCTCGAAAGACTAAACGGCTCTTTAATGCGCCGTCAGACGTCCTTTCGCTGGCCACGCGTCACCCGACGAATGGCGCCGCCGACTGCACGCCAGGCACAGAAGACGAAGCGTCTCTCTGCCCTCTCGCCTCTCAGCATCGACGACCCCATGTGTCCCAGGTCAATCTCCCCCAACGAGCCTACCGAACGGCAGGACAACCTCCGAACCACAGTAGAGAACTAAATTCCCTTCCGAAGTACCTTCGGAAGAGAACTTGGGGGACTACTGTTTATACCGGAGATAAATGGCCTATGACAACCAAACAAGTGGACAGGATCGATTCTGGCTGCAGAAACGCCTTTGGCATGCTTCCTACCGAAGCCATCTATCTTGTCCCTTTTTACCATCGGACACGTGTCATGCTCACAATCCATGTCCACAGTCCCACATCGGAAATATGAGCATAGTGCACACCTCCCAAGGCCTATATAAGAAGACCCCTATCCCCAAAAGGAGATAATCAGAACTAACGGTACGCTATCGATTGATCTGTCAGTTAACATTACTAAAACCGTACTTACTAAAGCATTGGAGAGCCTTCGGCCGGTACCACACCGGTACCTCAAGGACTTACCGAACGTGACCTTTTGTAGGTACTTACCCTTCTGCAGTAGAACATCTACCGAAGACAGTCACCTACCGGAGGCATAAAATCACTAAGTTGACGAAATACGTGCAGAACCACTTTTTCGCATCAACAGTTTTTATTTTTTTTGGCATAGACAGCCGAAAAGAAACTTACAGCAATAGCCTCTGTCACGCTCTCCAGACGTTTATGCAATTTTGAAACAGCAGCATTCATACTACGCTTTGTCACATACAGAAGATCTGAGAATTTTAGACCCTAACCATTTGTGAAGAGCAAATATTAGATTTGCTTAAAGAAGACAACAACTCACAGAACCAATGGATGAAATAATATGAACATAAATATATCATCTGGATACCTTCCACCACATGTAACCATAACCCAATGCCCCCAAGGTAGCTGTTGGCATTATTAGTGATGTCACACCTATTAAAAAAATCAAAGAAAAAATATAACCAAGTATAAAATGTTTCTATTGCATTATGAAATACATACGTGTAAGGAATTAATCGTTTTACAACTTAACCAAAAAGTCAGGGCAGGAGCATGCATTCATTGAGTGGTTATAAGCAAGAGGAAAAAGCACAAAGCATGCTAAGAATTCATTCGAACACAGAAGAGAAAGTAAGCTACCTTGCAATTTGGCTGTCATTCCCCTTCAGGACGGCTCTCTGTAGTGACGAGTCTAGTTGCTGGACCTCAGCTGCCAGTCGGCGCACCTAAAACAAAGTAACACAGGAAAATTGATATCCATTACAAAAAACAAAAATTGAACACGAGAAAGCATCCTTCGACACTAAATTTATAGCAGTTTTTCCAATACCTGTGATGCGATCGCATAAAAGTCACCTTCTGATTGTTCTCTGGTTCCATTGAACAAAGGTTGCAAACAAAACAGAAATAAACACAAATCCATCAATTTTTTGAACAACAAGACACAAGCTCCGAAAGAAATAAACTATCTAACTTATCAAAATCCTAGTTTACCAAATGCATTACAAAATTAAAAACTCATACAAAAATAACACCAAATACAAATGTTCTGCGAGTTCCACTAGCAAAGCAGAGTACAAATCATGAAAATGGTACTTGAAGTTCACCGATCAATTTAGATAATTGACCATTCTTACGCAGGATGGTGCTAGTATACCCTGTAGAAAGAGAACAATCACTCAGATCGAATGCAGCTAAATACACAAGGAAACTAATCCAGTATGCAAGATGAAAGAGGAGTGATTGGTACCTACTCCAGCGAAGATCAGCAAACACAGTATGAGGTTCCAAATTCAAATAACAACATAATGCTAAGTAGAAAAGTAGAATTGCTGCCGAAATTATTTAAAACGAACTAAGTCAAAACTAAATGGAGAAATGTTAACAAAGTTGTATGCTTCAGTAAGTCCAGTAACAGATTCCCAAAACCACAGAGACAAAATGTGAACAATGGCTACAAAAGCATCCATAAAGAGCAATTATGTTTATATATAGAGGTGTACAAAATAGTTAACCTTCAAAATCGAAACAGTGTGTGTGCCATGTAAGGCAATTAGCCACTGCTTCTAGACTGTACAATATTACACCTCACAATAATAACTAAACCAACTAGCTCTAGCAAAAAGGCAGGATGACCATATAAAGTACCCCCAGCAAAGCATCTACGTCTGCATCTTCATATCAAGGAGTTCCTGACATAAATAATGAGCAAAGTGAATTCCCAAGTCATAAGTCCAGAGTGAGGTGAATTCACGGACATTTAGACATTTACCTCATAAATATGCCTCCCCCCTTAAACCCTCAATTGCAAGCTTCAGTCGGTAATATTTGATCTTCAAAGGGTCAACTTTATCTACCGAAATCCCAGCACTGAGATTCTCGATGAATTTGACGGTCATGATTCCGCAAGACGTACTGTGAGGCCAATAAGTTGGGAAATTAGAACTGCAGTTATGTAAAATTTGGATAAACTGCACTAAATTCACAAAGCTTACCCATCTCGTTGTTGTGGCACATCTGCAATGCTGCAAACTGAGAATGGCGTAAACGTCGACATCGTCAGCCCCTTTTGCTTAACCTCTTCAACCTCAGAATCTTCATAAAAGTGCATATCGTACAGCACTCGTGCCAGCGTATCGCTAATAGGGTGCAGAAGTGTAACCAACTTCGAACATTTGGTAAAAGCAACATAGGAGTCATACACAGTTGCAGTATGTCTGACGAAATCAATTTCGATTGCAACCCAGTGAGACCCTTTAAGATTATGCGGAAAATAGACCTTCCGGACTTTTGTCCAAGCTTGGCCATACCCGTGTTGCCACGTACCACGCACAAAGTAATGTATATTCTTCAGCTTGCTGGGTGGAAGTTGAACGGTGTTTGAAGCAGCTGCCTTCTTCGATCCACGTTTCTTGGCAGTCGGTTTGAACGGCTCTAGAAATTGCTACATAAATTGAAATGAAGGCATATTAGAAAATCACAATCGAAAGCAAATGAAGCAGTGAATGTAACATGGTAACATGTTTACCTGCAAGCAACAATCTGCCATTGTCCAGTCAGTTCCAAATACCAACGGATGAGAGAGTTGCCTTTTTCGGATAAGAAAGGTTGCCATGTCCAGGTGCTGAAAGTTAACACATATAACATGAGCACAATTTCATACAACTGTACACTTAAAAAAAGTGAGAAAACAATTGAATTATTGCAATAAAGTAGAGCTTTGTGTATTCTTACCCTTGAGCTAATCCATTCCGTTTCATCGATAAGTCTGTAGAAAAAATCAGCGCCCACTGAAAATAATTCCAGCTGCACCTCCGCACTACAAAAGGCAAACTTGCAACGGTTACTTTTGTAGTCATCTCATAATTCTAACTTTGTTGATGACAAAAATACACATGTATATTAAAGCAAACTCTACATTTTCTCATTAGTCTATGACTACATACTAGAATAGGATGAAGATTGGATTTCAAAGGTAAAGAATCCTAACCTGATATCGTTTTTCCAGGCAGTGCAAAACTGTATTACTGCCTTCACATCTTCAATGGGCACGGATTTTGATGGATCAAAACATGGCGGGGTTGCAGTCGCAGCCGACACACTCATCGTCCTCTTCTTCCTTAAAGGATCAGTAAATGGGCTCAACAATGTCTGCGCTGGGCGCTTCTGTCTGCACCCTTTACCTGCCACTTCTTTTTTTTCCACACTCGAACTACCTTCTTCATCACCATCCATACTAACTGTGGGTAGACTTGGAGGATTCATCGGACCTCCCGATGGCATACTCTTAGTCACTTTCCAATCTTCTAACAAAGACAACACTCTTTGGCAGATTTCGTCACACCCGGCCACATCTTCCGGGGTAGGCAGCTTCTCGGAATGTGCCTGCTCAGTTGCTTCATGCACTTGTAAGTGAGGAACTGAAGCGGCCATTTCTGCCTCTTCGACTACCATGGCTGCGGAAGGTTCGGTTCCATCACCGGGGACTTGTGTTTCCATTACCGCCGGTTCTGTAGGCGGACTAACATGGTCATGTAATGGACGACAAGTGATTGTCGCCTCCTTCATTCATATGAGGACTACTGAGGTCCTCATGTCCTTCCCCACCTTCATTCACCCCACCATTCCGTTTTTTCAGCTGCTCTATCTCCACATTAAAATAATGCTCCATTGAAGCCAGGGTGTTGCGAAAATCCTCCACACACTTTTTATTTTTTTCGAACTCTCTTTCAACTTTCAATGACTCATTCCGTACCATGTCTTCCAACTGATGCACTCTGTTGCGAAGCGCTCGATTTGATATGGCAACTTTGGCCAATTCATCCTTTGTCCTTTGAAAGTCACGCTTCAAAGTGCGTAACTCTCTGGACGCGACTGTACCCTGCATTCAGTTATAATGCAAGTGTTACAATATTTTCAAAATATATTGCAACAATACAGCAGTTATTTTCCTATTGTATTATGACGTATATCTTGGAAAAAAAATGTAATGCTTGCCTTAGAAGACGACAGAAGGCTAGCAGTTTCGTCAATGTCCTTATCTTTTTCTTCTACAGAGGCAGAAGTGCTGGTTTTTTGTTCAGCGTCATTGCCAAACAACTGAACAAGTTCTTCAGTGTCGTCAACACTGTCACCCCAAGTCCAATACGGCTGCTGCTTACAGATGGCCGGAGAAGTTGCACATCAACCTGCAATTTACACATACAATATACATATCAGTAAACTTATTATATTATATTTTCAAATGCCTAACATTATCATTAAAAACTTAACTAACCTCACGATTCTCGAATACTTGGCTCATTAGCTCATAAAAACGCAGCGAACTATTGGTCCTCCAATGTAATAAACGACGGATGTAGGCATTATCTTCGTGCACCACCAAATGTAGTGCAGCCAACGCTGGAAATACCTCATAAGCCCAAATCTGGTTTGAGGAATAAAACGTGAGTCACTGTAACCAAATGAAATTTAACTTCAACATGAATGGAAATTTGCTCACCTGAAGTGCATAGGCAAAACCTTTGAGGTGGTACTCTCTTGGTCTACCAGTTGCCGTTGTTTTTGCTTTCTTTTCAGATTTTTTTGTTTTTGCAACTTTTTTGGGCACTTTCACTCGCTGATAATCTGCACAAAGTGCCTCAGAAGTGACGCATTTGTCTTGGCATAACACACAGCACCCCATGGATACTTCCCAAACTCTTCAAGGTATGCCGCCAACTTCAAATATCGCATGTCAATCTGGACATGTTTTTCACTGCCCAACAGCACAAACACAGCAAAGTATACAAATCCGAGCTTCAATACATCGTCCGCATCAGCGCATTCGAGGAAGGCCTTTTCTAATTCCAAAAGGTTGACAGTTTTATCGTTGCCAAAGTACTTCCTTTTCAATGAGCAGTTCTCATTAGTGGGAATCGGAATAAATGGAAGGTTTCCAAACCTTAGCCCTGTCACGATGAAAAATTGCTGCGCCGTGAATTGGATCACCTTATTGCCAACGATGAATTTGATCCCGTTCAGTTGGGAAACTGTCTTTGGATCAGCTTTCCTCAGCAGCAAGCCGTGGACAATTGGCGAAGTCCACTTGAGGTCCTCAATCAGTAGGAGATGCCCAAAACAACTCTCTTCAAACCTTTGTAGCTGTTGTTCACTGAATTTCTCCTTTATCGTGCTGATTGCAGTCTTCGTATGGGATAGGGACAATGCTTTTCCTTGGAACTTTTCTTCCTCTGCAATCATCAACTTCATTTGAGCAACCATCTTTCCCTGCAAGCCAATATAATTAAAAAAAATTCAGTCCGTTGCAATCTAGACAATAACAAGCAATAAACAATCAGCACTTATCAACAGCCTATTATAGGATATTAAGTGGAAAAAAAAAATACAGAGCATAAACAAAACCCCAGCTATTTACAACTGACCTACTCATTCAATAGCTCAAAGCCACATCCCAAGACACCCAGTACTCTACCACTCTTGCATAATATAATATCTAAATACACATCTCAACACACCAGATAATCATGACACAGCTTCAGCTAGAATGGGAATGTGCGGTAGCACAAGCCTAATTGAGAACAATTCAAGACTAACAATAGAAATCTATCTGACTAGAAAGAGTTTTAAAAAAACAAGAAGACATCGGGAAAGAATTGATTGACTTCAAGGTATAATGTAATGGAACATCCTATGAATTAGTGGCAACCACAATAATGACTCCACTATGGCCCTCCTTTCAAATGTAAGAAAATGAATGAAATTGGCACCATCCCTTCAGTTTTTTCTTAACAAAATAAGAGGTTTGTATGTATTCTCTGCTTTATCGATATCAAAGATAAATTAATAAATAAACCATCAAAACTGTATAAAATGTTTGTTAGACATGTACAGTTACAAAATTATAAGTTCTCCTCAGAAACAAAGTTCTCTAAGTATCCATACACAAACAAGAAAAGCAAAAGCTTAAAGAGTTAGCTTATAGCAAAATCAATGTCCCCATTTCTCTAAACCACACCTACTGGTGGTAGGTTCCCATCTTCACTCATTTCCCGCTTTCTTTTAAGCAGACAATGATCAAGCACAAAAGAGCAAACTTTTAAATAACTCATATTACACCACACATAGTTCTAAAGAAAACTTATCCATATCCAATATGCAACCCCTAAAGTTAGTAAACAGAGTTATAAAAAAATATGTCAAATTAACAAGCATTATTCTCAAACAAAAAGTATGATATGGTTGGGAGTTTACAAGTTCAAAATGATATACACAAGTTAATTGTCTCAGACTTTAGATATCATCTTCAACAAAGAAAATAGATACCGATTAGACTTGTAAGAAGGTTAAATGCAATGGTTATAAAGACCCATAGTAAGCCACCAAATACCAATCAATAACTGCTACAAAAATCATAATCAAACCATAATAAACTAAAAATACAACAGCACTAAAATGCCAACACAACATCACTACATTAGCAATACAGTAGCAACAAAACAACAACACGACATCAATAGCAAAACAACAGCAGTGCAAGCATCAGTCCACAAAGAACAAACCCATTCACAGTTTCAAACAAGGAATCATCATACTAAGATCATTTCAGATAAACCCCAAAACCAATTTTAGTGAAACCCCTAAACCAATTTCAGAGAAACCCCTAAACCTTCAACCAATTTCGACCAAATCCCTGAACCAATTTCATAGAAATGCATAAACCCTAAACCAACTTCAGAGAAACCCCTAAACCTTCAACCAATTTCGAACAAATCCCTGAACCAATTTCATAGAAATGCATAAACCCTAAACCAACTTCAGAGAAACCCTAAACTGTAAGAAAATGACGATGAACAGTACCTGTTCAAGGTGAACGATGGAGTTCAGCTTCGATGAACAGATTTCGCTCGGAGAGGAAGAGAGAAGAGAGAGTCAGAGCTGAGCGACGAGAGATTGAGGGCTGAGCGACGAGAGCGTGAGAGCTGATCGACAAGAGATGAGAGAGTGAGAGCAAAGCGACGACAGAGTGAAGAGAAATTGACAGACGGAGCCAAGAGAGAGAGCTGAGAGAGAACTTCAGCAAAACTGATAGAGAACTTCAGCAAAAGTGATATGTGTACAATAAGGGGACAATAAATATATATTTATAGGTTATAGTTCCAATTTTTTTTTAAAAAGAGTGGTATTTTCAGTTACAATTATAAAAATGGTGGCATTTTGAGCTATTTCCCTCTTTTTTTTAGGGCTTGTCCAATATAGGTCCTTACAATTTCTATTTCCTAGACATATATCCATCATTCTATAAATCTATGTGTAAAATCCAATTTCAAACTTAATGACCAGTAGGATATAAGAGGTCGTAGTATTCCTATGTTTTTACATCCTTGCCATCAAACTTCATATTTTATTTATAATTTATTTCAAGCATTTCATTTACTGTCATAATTGTAATTGAAACTCCCTATTAATAGCATATCAATCACCCCATTTCTTTTGGTTGCTATTCCCTCTAACATATGGCCCCTTAAAATTGCAAAAAAAATAATATATATATATATATATATGTAAATTACATATCCAATAATGTGCATATGAAAAATATAAATATAAATATATCCGTATAAAAATATAGGTATATTATTTACCAACAAAAATTGACAAAAATAGGTCAATTACTTTGTAATTGAAATTTCCGTACATTTTTCATAAATTAAAAATAGGTACACAATAATTTATAGAAAATAGTTACATTATTTAGAAGAAAAAAAAAGTTCATTATACTAGGTAAATTTTTTTACTAGGTATACATGGAAAAAATAGGTTCATGATACTAGGTAAATTGTTTTACTAGGTACATTATTAGAGAAAAAAAAAATAGGTACATTATTTTGTGAGAAAAAATAGGTACATTATTTTGAGAGAAAAAATAGGTATATTATTTTGAGAGAAAAATAAGCACATTATTTTGAGAGTAAAAATAAGTACATTATTTTGAGAGAAAAAAATAGGTACATTATTAGAGAAAAAAAATAGGTTCATTATACTAGGTAAATTGTTTTCCTAGGTACATTATTAGGTACATTATTATTTTGAGAAAAAAAAAGGCTCATTTAAAAAAAAAATTGTTTTCATAAAACAAACTATAAAAAGATGATCAGATTATTTTTCATAAAACAAGCAATAAAGAAAAAAAAAGGTACAATATTTAGAGAAAAAATAGGTTCATTAAAAAAAATATTTTAAAAACAAAACAATAAATAGATTATCAAATTATTTTTCAACATAATTAGAATGTACACTATTATTCATAAAACTATAATAAAAAAGAATACTGGTAGTATAATTCATAAAAAGAAAACAACATTAATTCCTAAATTTAATATTGAATTTAAATTATTAATACTTTAAATAGATTACTAGTCGTAATTCATAGAAGGAAAACACCATTAATTCAAAAATAGATTACTAATACTTTAATGTGGAATTCAATATTTAATTTCAAATAAGTTTCTAAATTAGTTCCTACATCCAAGTATTTGGAGATATTTTCAAATTGAACGGGTGTCATTAGTTACACCCCCCATAACACATTAACTTATAAATAGGGGTAGTTTTGGAATCCTAAAAATACAATAAATCAGATTTTAAGTTATATTAGGTAACTTGCTTAATTGGATCCTAGTCATCAGGTATTATTTGAAAAAATTCGGTATTTTAAATAGAAAACTAAAGGAAATGGTTGTAGGTGATTTAAAATAAATTTTATAGGTTTAAGCTCAATTTACTATTTTTTTTATAAATGAAATGCAAAACTCACTATATGCATGTTCCTTGACATTTCCCAGCACAAAGGGCCCATTTTGTTATTCGAGTATGATGAATTTGGCATGAAATTATAATATATGCATGAATCATTACACTAATTAATCGCAAAACCTTCTTTACGAGGCTTAGAAAAATCTAAAAATCTGAAGTAAATTAATTCCACAGATATTTCATTTATTAAGTGGCAGCAAACTTCGGTTCCTCTTCTTTTATAACTGTGTGGATTTAAAAATAATCTCGGTCAGGTGGAGCCTAAGCCTAAAATCTAGACAATTTGCGTCATTCTTGGTGTGATGTATTGGCATGGCAGCCACGACAGGTCAAAAGTGCAATAATGAAGATGATGATGATATGGATCTAACTTCTGCGTACTTAATGCTCAGGGCTGAACCCTTTCAGAGTGAGACAAACTGAACACGAAAGTCGAACTTTTGGCATATTGGCATCGTATACGTGCACACCAGTTCGACACGTGAAACCTATGTATGCTTTTGTCTCATAACCAAGAACTTTGCAAAGAAAGTCCTTCAATTTTCCTTTCAATGAGGAAAAGCTAAATTGCAACTACTCCTAGACTTAAGACTACTTATGGTAGGTGTACCATCAATTAAGCTTTAACTAATACATGTTTGAAATTACCTGTAGAATGACTAAAAATGCTTAGAGGGGGGTGAATAAGCTAATTAAAAATTACAATCAATAAACGTCGATACTAGGATTGATTTGGCTTATCAATCCTGAAACGTGCTGAACATAAAATAAAGGAGCACGCAGAGAATTATTTTACGTGATAAAACCTCACCTCTGGGGAAAATTCACGAGGCTCCTTAGTCCAATACAAATTCATTATAGAATGAAGATTACAAGAAGGTAGAAAATTGGGAGTTGGGCAATGGTCGCTATTGAAGCAAGACTTGCAATGGCTCTGGTACTGTAAGGTAGAAAATTGGAGATCGGGTAATAAATGCTGAGGAATCATGTTCCCTACTAGAAATGGGCTTAGGTTTTTGGCACTCCCAAGCAGCCCAAAACTTATATTTCTTGAACCTTTTGATGGGCCTCATCAATCCTTGTAACTATCCACACCACTACTCGCTTAGCAAGCCCCATGCATGTATGTGGCTTAAGCCCACTTAAGCTTGTCGGGTAGTTTCGCATAGAAAAGTGTATTATTTGCTTATTTTTATATTAGGCTTCTTGTGACATTTTGGACCTCAACAGATATATACTTATCAGATGGAGAGATTGCAATTGTTTAGAGATTGATGTACAAATATGAATTCTATTTCTTATGGCATCCAGATGTGTCAATATGACCTCTCCTTTGTACATCAAAAAATGGAGGAAAAGAAAAAGCACAAAGAAAATTCATAAGAAAAATTAGAATATGATTCATATTAAATAGAAGGATTGTTGAATTTCTTCAATTTTTCAATAGAAGGACTGCTGAATTTCTAGGGTTATTCAAAGAGGAAGAAGGGGTTTATCCCTAAATCTAAAATTTTGTTTTTATTTTATCTGTGTGAAATTCTTTTTTTATTTTTTGAAAGGACCCGCCCCGAATTTACCAAAACTCGAGACGAACCTTGTGGAAAATTCCCGACATCACCCCGATGCCGGGCCCACTTAATAAAGATCGAGACTTTCTGTCGAAATTTCGGCAAAGTCTCCCCTATAACTTGGCCATTTCCCAAAATTTCAACCTGCATAAAAATACATTTAATATTCCCAACGGGCAGCATGCACAATATAATTTCATGCAATTCACATAAACGGCCTTCGGCCTTCCTAAAATTCTCAACTACTAAGCATGCTAGCAAATCAATTCATGCCTTAAGCAAGGCAAACGATAAATTCAAAATATAAACTAGGACTGTTAAATTTCAACATGCATCATTTAGCCTTTCACAATTCAACATACAAGGTTTTAGCTTCCTAACACAATCACATTTTCACCTCAATTTCAGGACCAACAACAAGGTCCGAACCAATCTCCGTAATATGATATGACTAACATTTAGTCTGCGGCTGCACCTAATAACCTTAGGCTGCCTACGTACCCTCCTTGAGGGATCAAGCCACACTTAGTTCTTCCCTTAAAACCTAAGTCCACACATAGGCAATATCTTATTTCATTTCTCTGTATTTCACATTATCTCCCCATATGCCGATACAACCAACGTCACGTATGGGGCCTGTCAACACGCCGGATAACCTACGCCACGTGCGACCATACCATACTATCACAATATCTCCCCATACGCCGGTACAACCAAAGCACGTATGGGGCCTGTCTCAACGCCGGATAACCTATGCCACGCGAGACCTGCACATCATATCACATATCTCCTCATACGCCAGTACAACCAACGCCACGTATGGGGTCTGTCGACACGCCGAATAACCTACGCCACCTGCGACCTCAATGTAATATCACATATCTCCCCATACGCAGGTACAACCAACGCCGTGTATGGGGCCTGTCTCAATCCCGGATAACCTACGCCATGTGAGATCTCAACATCACATCACAGTATCTCCCCATATGCCAGTACAACCAACGCCACGTATGGGGCCTGTCCGCACGCCGGATAACCTACGCCACGTGGGACCTAACTTTCACAGGGTGGTACTTCTAGTGTAACCAAAATCCGAGGATGTGCCTAAGGTAGTGCGTATAGCACTTCAAACTGACATTCTAGACTCTCTTTATACCTTTACAAACATATATAAATATATAATTTACTTCTAATATTGTGTCAACCTCAACAATAGTCTAACACCTGATAATCCCTTTGGGAAGGTGAGATTACTACGAGAGACTCACGGTCAACCAAGGGTCAAACAACCCTAACCCTGGTCAAACGGGCCCACGGGGACCACGACCTCCAAATTCCGATCCAAAAGTTCTTATGGGTTCTGCAAGGTATAGGACACTCGTCCTGCAAGTTTGGTTCAGATCGAACGGTCAGATCGCTCACGATCGCACGATCTGACGGTTAATATAAAACATAAACTTTAAATTATTTATTCGGAACATCCGGAGCTCCGATTCACAATCCGTGAATTCCTATACGGTTCTAGAAATACCTAGATTAACATATATTATATTCGAGACCATCCAACGGTCTCAACCTATCGAACCCAGATAACGCGCTATATGCGATCGTCCGTTCGATAGTCAATCGACGTTCGAATTGAGATCCGAGAAATCCTACGTGCTCGTGACAACCTAAGGATCTCATCGAGATATAGTGCAACTCCACAACCCTCGCCCACGCGCCGCCACAGGCGCCGGCAGCGTTGGGTGTCCAAAGCGATCACGCATCGCCGGAAAATCTCAAAATCACGGCTCCAAACTCCTACCCTAGGTATAACACCCTATTTGGAGCCACTTTTGTTCTTGGACCTACCCCAAAAACTGACCGGAAGTGGTCGGAATAGCGATCCTAAAACCGACCGAATTTCAATTCGAGAATCGAATTGGCTATGCTAAGAATCGATCCAATCCTACCCAACAGGCAGCTAGAGCATGAAAAGTAGGTGAGAAACCATACCTCGCTCGTCTGAATCGGTGGCTGGAGGAGGGAGATCGACGGCGGCGAAGATCGGACGACACCGGCCGCTTCTTCTCCATTTTCCGGCGAAACCATCGCGACTGGAGGCGAGAGTCGGCTGGGGCTAGAAGAGGACGACGCCTAGGTCATTTTGGTACCAGCCCCGTCCACAGCCGTGGCCGGTGGCGGGAGTTTCGAAGAGAAAGAGAGAGACCGACGGAGAGAGAGAGAGCTCGCGAGAGGGAGAGAGAGAGAGAGAGAGAGAGAAAAATCTGATTTTTATAAAAATCTCATTTTGAAATAATTACGATTGTGCTACTGGGTTTCTTTTGACCATAACTCTCTCGTTACAACTTCGGTTCGAGCCCACTACGTGTCTATGAACTCGTCTCAGTACGACCTATCTAAAAATACTAGTCACTGCCCCAAACTCCCTCCGGTTAAGAAAAAGACCAAAATGCCCCTATCTCAAGGGTAAATTTGTAATTTTCCTTAAATAATTTAAATAACTTAAATAAAGGGTTTAATTTGGAGTCTGGGTGTTACATTTTTTTATAATAAATTATGTAATTAAAACATATGAGATGGTAGATGACATGAGTGGCCATGTCATGTGCCACATGTGTTAGTATCCAAAAGTTGATAAATAAGTTAGTGCTTAGTGTTATAGAAGCAATATTCCATTGTCCACATGGAGTCTCATGATTGGTTGCCAAAATATTTACTCCCACAATCGAGTCGTGAAATAAGGCTCAAGCAAAAGTAATGATTGGCAATAATTTTTCTGTGGACTTCTGGAAATCTGTTTCATGTAGCTTGGCAAGGAAATTTTGACGCATGGGTACAAGATCCTTTACATGTAAGCCTATTGCTCATGCAATTTGGGATCCTCATTTTGGTGTACCAGCACTGACTGAATACATTAAAAATTTGCATTTGAGCTACTGCAAGATTTGCAACATATGTTTTTTTTCTGGTCGAAATCAAATTTTATTAGATAGAAGGCAAAAGCTGGCAACAAATTGAGCTCAATAAAAAAGGACTGCAACACATGAAGGAATAAAACTGAAGTAGGACATAAAGCACAGAAAATCAAAATGCATACAAAAAGCAGGGAGTTGCGCAATCAACACAAGCCCACACCCACCAAAAAGGAACCAATAACCAATGCGCGAGACAGAAAATGGTGGTGGACAATGTTGACGTGAGTCTCCTAATTAATCAAGGAGATTTATTTCCTTGATTAATTAAGGGATTTACTTTGCTATTCTATCTAGTTAACAAATCATTGTATAATTAAGAGATACTATCCTAATTAATTACTGTATCTATTTCCTTGTAAAGCACTCATGTAAACTCCTATATATACCTCCTAATGGAGAAGAATAAAACCTAACCCAGAGTATTCAAACTATATTTATATTTAAGCATGATATCAGAGCAATCAATCCTAGGTTGTCTCTAAACCCTTATCTCAAATTTCTCATATTCAAATCCAAAACCCTGAATCAAATTCCTCATATTTTTCACCAAATCCAAATCCCTCAAATCTAAAGTCCTCAAATCCTCTTATCAAAATCCCTAAACACATACCCTCAAATGTTATACACATACCTCTCAAATCCAATTCCTACATCAAATGCATACATCAAATTCCTCCAATCACAATTCCTCACATTCTCATATCACATCTTACTTCCGCTGCAACCCCTATGATTCTCCCTCTTATAACAGACTCACAGAAGCATGTGGTCAATCTTGCTGACCTGGCTACCCAGACTCATACTTCTATCACCACCACCAAAGGTTCTACTTTATATATGTCCCCTCAAAAATCCTGGATTATCGACTCAAGTACTACGAATCACATGACATTTGATCCTGGCCAACTTATTAGTTGCAAATTATCCACTCCGTCGTTTGTATCTAATGCTAATGGTACCCCCTCCCTTGTGGTTAAGGAAGGCTCTCTATCTCTCTCTACTTCTCTACATTTGGATTCTGTATTACTTGTTCCATCTTTGGACCATAAATTGTTATCTATTGCACAACTTACTACTACTTTGGGGTGTATTGTAACATTTTGGTTGAATCATTGTATTTTTCAAGACATCCTCACAGACGATTGGTTGTGGTGCTCGTCCATTACAGATAGACGCTCTACTTCTGGTTAATTTACATTCGTGGGAGGTAACCTAGTCAATTAGAGGAGTAAAAAGTAAAATGTGGTTTCTCGATCTAGTGCAGAAGCAGAGTATCGAGGAATGGCTCACGGAGTTTGTGAATTGTTGTGGATCAGAAGACTCTTGATAGAATTGGGCTTCAACCCAGAAAAACCAATGGAGTTGCATTGTGACAACAAGTCAACTATCGATATTGCCCATAATCCAGTTCAACATGATTGAACCAAACATGTTGATGTGGATAGACATTTTATCAAAGAAAAAATTGAGAAGAAGATCATCCGCCTACCATTCGTAAAGTCAGAAGATCAACTGGTGGATATCTTAACAAAAGCTGTTTGTGGCAGAGTATTTCATGACTCACTTACCAAGTTGGGCATTAGTGACATATATGCACCAATTTGAGGAGGAGTAGTGTTGACGTGAGTCTCCTAATTAATCAAGGAGATTTATTTCCTTGATTAATTAAGGGATTTACTTTCATATTCTATATGGTTAACAAATCATTGTATAATTAGGAGATACTATCCTAATTGATTACTATATCTATTTCCTTGTAAAACACTCATGTAAACTCCTATATATACCTTTTTATAGAAAAGAATAAAACCTAACCCAAAGTATTCAAACCACATTCATATTTTAGTAAACAAGTCACCAAAGCTACGAAGAGCGCTATCATAATCCAAGTAAAGGAGACCTTCGTGTGGTCGAGGCGCTGAAGATGGTTGTGAAGAGAAGGTGCCGAGAAATTGCCGCCAGTGGTAAGAGGAGAAAATGCATATCAAGCACTAGAGGCTCTTATAAGTAAAAACTAGAAGAGATTATTGATCAACACCACAAACGGGTTGAAACGAAAGCAGCATAAAAGGCTATAGTAAACCACACAGCACGCTTGTTCACTCCGTTTGTCACCGAATCACAGATAAAGGCAAATCACAGATCTGAAGTAGTTTTTCAGCATGAATCAAATCTCAAATCTACAAAAGAAACAAACAAAGCAAACAAATGGCCGACAACACAACTGAAATAGGGGAAAAAAACCCAAGCTACAGAGACACAATGGCAATCTCTGGACAAAACAGACCCATAATAGGAGCAAAACAACGCAACCACCCACACCCAATCACACACCCCCTGCAAAATACAAGAAAAGCCCCAAATCATAGCAAAAGAAAAAGCTGAGGAAGAAAACTCAAGGAAAGGAGAGGGGAGAGACAGAGGCAGGGGAGAGCAAAAGGAAGTCACCACCCAAAAGGGGGGGTGGCGGCTAAGTCTCCAAGCCTTGGGTTTTCTTTTCGAGGGAGAGAGTGTTTAAGTCAAGTATTGTTGGGTGTTTAAGTTGAGTTGAAAGAAAACCGATTTGCAACATATCTGAACCTTCCTTCCCCTAACAAAAAAATATTTGAAGAATGAAATTGCATCAATTATTTCTTATTAATTCAAGACTTCTATATTTAAAAAAATTGCAGTTTACAATATATATAAATATAATTGTTGTAAATGCATGAGTTGGTGGATGACCACCATACCTCTTAATATTCCACCATTGGATTTTATGTAACCTATGCATTAAGTATTTGTAATTAGTACTTGTAACCTATAGGTATATTGTAAATAATGGTATTCAATCTTCTATCTTGTAAGCCTATAAATAGGTGGTTCTACCAAAGATTAAGGGAGGAATAAACATGGTGAAGCTTTATCTTTAGCATATCCCTTCTCTCTACATTTTCTCCCTCTAGTTTTATAACACGTTATCAGCACGACATTGCTCTTGGTATGTTTTCTTTCTCTGAATTTTCTTTCTTCTTATATGAGCTAGAGTCATCACATGGTATAGAGTTTCTTTGTACTCACCATCAGACTTCATCATGCTTGTTTAAGAAAAAAATTCTTATTCTTATTACACATGAATATAATGCCATGTTTTTGTTTTTATTTGTTTGTTTATTTAATTTTAAGTATGATCTTAATTATTATGATGAGTTTGAATTATACAAAAGATCAGGGGCCCGAAGTTCCGTGATCCTCATCATATAACTAGATTAGGATATAGAGTCCTTTTGATTGAATCAGAACCTGAAGTTCTTTGATTCCAAATAATTGAGGGCGTGAAGTTCCGCGAATTTAAAGAGCACATAAGGACATGAAACTCCTCGATTTTGTATTAATCAAAATCAGAATTCCATGAGGCCTACATGTGTCAAGAACTCGAACCAGAAGTTTCGAGTGCATATACATCGATTTGAGTATGAAGTTCAAAGCACAACTATTAATTCAATTTATTTAGATCTACATATTCGAACCCGAAGTTTCGAATATAGATTGATATGAACCTGAAGTTCATAGTTTTTCATGGATCTTAATACTACATATGAACCTGAAGTTCATTACTTATTTGTGCCCATATGAACCTGAATTGGTTGGAAATCCAATTCTTAAACTTGTAGTTTTATCTACATATTGAATCCACATTAATATTGGATTATCTTGGAATTTCATAATCTTTAATTGATTTATTTTATTCCTTGTTTATACCACTTTACTTATTTTATTATATTATATTATATTTATGTTAGGTTATTAATTAATTTCGTTTTACAATGGTAATGTTTTGTATTACCACCCTAATGTTGATAGCCAGAGGCGTCTATTGGAGAAACTTCCTACTTTCTTTTGTGGGTAGGAAGTTTATGATGTTATGAACTAAAAGTTCTTGAGGCTCCAATATTACACAACTATTATAGTTGAAGATTATGATGTCATGAACTAGAAGTTCATTGACCGAATAACTTTTATGTTGTAACATGACTATCTTGGCAATCCATGTCCCACAATGATGCATAAGATTTTTATAAATTTGTAAGGACATCGTTTAAAGACTCAAATTATTGTCTTGTCCAACAATATCATTACAAAGAACGCTCACAAATAAAAGCTGTCATAAGATCATCTCAGTCAAAAATTGACTTTGAGCCATCTTTCCTGAAATAATTCAAGGGGATATTTGTGAGCCTATACAACATCTAATTATGGATCACTTCACCAGTTTTACTGAATGTGCCTACTAAAATGGTCACATATTTGATAAGACTGTGAGTTTATTTTCCTACATTTTGAGACAATTTTCCCGCCGTTAGGGGAGAAATGACAATTCCTAAAGAACGTCGTGAAATAGTGTTGAATCAATCTGCTTTTGTCTCATCAACATGGATTGATATTCTCGTATCACAATCCATTAACATGGTGACTATATATATAATGCATGCCTGAAGCATGTCAGAAATATAGGTTCTAAAAACTTAACTCCCTAGAAGTGGAGATTATTTGAAAAATTCAAGCCCTATAAAAAAAATAACGCTCTATAGGAGGTTATGATCCACATATTCTAAATAATTCATTGTAAAAGAGGTGTTTGTCCCATAAGTGACAACATAAGCCCCTGAAGAGGCATTGGTACCCCAAAGCAATGAGATGATTATAAATTATGCATGCGCATGCACATAAGAATTGTGGGATCACAAATTGATGATACATTTAGTTTATTAGTAGCTACTACAATCATCAAGGGCTATGATTATATTAAATCACGTTTCATGAATGTCGACAAGTTAAGTGATTGGCCAAAAATGGAAATAGGCAATTCCATTTATCACTAAATAAGAAGAGTTGGATATTGAACCTATAACTCAAACACCAAATTACAAATGCTCAGTATGAAGGTTACGAATTGGTGTTTGTGGAGTGAAATAAGATCACTAATATGACATAAGGTTTCCTGGGAGAGACATGTGGTT
Organism: Prunus persica; assembly: GCF_000346465.2. Classification (NCBI taxonomy): domain Eukaryota; kingdom Viridiplantae; phylum Streptophyta; class Magnoliopsida; order Rosales; family Rosaceae; genus Prunus; species Prunus persica. Next base: position 14,972,406 of record NC_034011.1, on the reverse strand, counting down.
TTAGTCTCCAATCTCATCGTAAATGCATCCACATTTCTATAAGTGCGGTTGTTACTTTAACGCAGAACTTATAGTATGTGTTAAATGCATATTTATTAAGACTATATGGTACATGGAAATCCGCAAAGCTCATGAAATATTTGAGATATATCGGATGAAGCAACCTCTTGAAGGATATAAAGTACCACAATATTCTTAATTAAGAGTTAACACTAAGAGTTTGAGTATTTTGAATTCAAATTTGATATTGTTGTAACATATTCTAACTACTAAATTAGTTGTTGATACTCCTAAAGATTTCAATTATTTGAAAAGTGAAAAGCAGGTTGAATAGTGTGATAGATGATTATGTATGAAGACAATGTTGCTTGTATTGCTCAAATCAGAGAAGGAAAGATATTAATCAGGGGGAGATATCAATCAGGGGGAGCATCCCAATTCTACTACATTCAAGGCAGATGCGCGTTGTACTCTTTTTTCCTTCGACTAGGTTTTTGTTCCACTGGGTTTTTCCTAGCAAGGTTTTAACGAGGCAATATAAACTCATCCAACACCATATCAATGATTCAGAAAAAAGTTTCACTCTTTTTCCCTTCGCTTTGGTTTTGTCCCACTGGGTTTTCCAAGCAAGGTTTTTAATGAGGAAACAATGTCATTGTATGGTGGACATCCAAGGGGGAGTGTTGTAAATGCATGAGTTGGTGGATGACCACCATACCTCTTAATATTCCACCGTTCGATTTTATGTAACCTATGCACTAAGTATTTGTAATTAGTACTTGTAACCTATAGGTATATTGTAAATGATGGTATTCAATCTTCTATCTTGTAAGCCTATAAATAGGTGGTTCTACCAAAGATTAAGGGAGGAATAAACATGGTGCAGCTTTATCTTTAGCATATCCCTTCTCTCTACATTTTCTCCCTCTAGTTTTATAACAATAATAATAATAATTCAACAAAATAAAGCTCTTTTTATTATTATTTTAAATAGTGGCGGAACTTCGACGGCTTCTTAATTGTTGAGGTTCGGATTCTTGTTGGAGTCTTTGACTATCATGTCCAAGGCATTTTCCATGCATGACTTTAACTTCTGTGGATCTATGATACCTTTTTCCATCTTGAAGGCTAGTCTCACATTCCCCATATAACTTACAATGGTTATGTCAAAGCCCTGCAAATCCGTGGTAGTCATGTTATACTGGTTGCTAAATGCCATAACGGGAAAAACTAATAAATGCAAATTGAACTTGAAAAATACAGATGAAAATTCATTAATTTCAACATCATTTTCTTTTCTGTTGAAGGAATGAGTGAAGCCAATATAGCCCTTACGACTCTTATATCCAAGACAGAAATCCACTTACAATTAAACCTCTAACTAAAACTCTAAGTTGAAATATGTTGCCATGTAAGATAGATATGTCCAAGTATTATTAACTAAATTACACTATATCCATTTAAACTCACACACACAAATCCATAAACTTTCGACAAAAACAAATTCATAAACTATTTTATAATAGATTAATCCTACAGATTTTCCACTTAGTTAACAAAGTTAACTTAAAGGACCGTGATTTATATTATTCTTTTTAAAGGTAGATTATTCACAGACAAAATTAGTATGTGGATTATAGGTAGATTATTGAAAGAAAAAAAAATGAAAAAAAAGGTATATTATTCACACAAAAAAGGCATTTGTTTATATAAAAACATAGGTAGATTATTCATAAAAAAAAGTAGGTACAGTATTTAAGTAACAAAAAAATAGGTATGTTATTTATAGGTACACAAAATACGTACAGTATTTAGGTAACCAAAAAATGGGTATGTTATCTATATATATAAAGTAAAAGGCAGAAAATGATGAAACATTCAAAATGCCAGAAAATGCCCTTGGTTAATGCAAATATTAAGAATTGAAATTATTAATTAAATGAGGATAATATGATAAATTCACACTTTTTCATATGAAAAAAAATTAAAATTAAAATTAAAAGCATATAATGGATCCTATTTTTATGGATCTATATATACAAAGCAAAAGGCAGAGAATGATGAAACATTCAAAATGCTAGAAAATGCCCTTGGTTAATGCAAATATTAAGAATTGAAATTATTATTTAAATGAGGATAATATGGTAAATTCACACTTTTTCATATGAAAAAAAAATTAAAATTAAAATTAAAAGCATATAATGGATCCTATTTTTATGGAACACAACTACCCATTATATTTTTTTAATTCTAAAATAAATTTATTAAAAAAAAAAAAAAACCTCTTGCAGGCACAGAAGCGCGTGCGGAGAGGCTAGTTTATAGGTACACAAAATAGGTACAATTACAAAAGATATGTTCATTAAAAAAAAAAAAAAAGGTATATTATTAATATGAAATCGGTACATTTGTTTATGCCAATCATGGGTTTTATTAATAGGAACACAAGTGATGAATTACAGTTAAGGAAAATTCAATTTAGAGGGGGTAAGCCAAATTTACTGTTAAGGAATATGTGGTCAAGATTTCTAGGTATTTTGAAAAAGTATCAAGAGTGTTAGGGAGTAATTGATCAATATCTTTCAACATTTATAAGATTTATAACAATGTGTGACATACCTGAGGTAAACCAGGAACCAAAAAGTAGAAACCTTTAATTGGATGATTAGCCAGAGACATCTGCTCCACAGGTCCAATCATATTTGAGATTACCATGCTCGAGTTCTTCAATGTGCGATGAATGTATCTGCTGGATGCCTGCAAAACTAACAATATGTTAACACTAAAAGAAACAAATCTGAATTTGAGCTCTGAAGCAGATTGAATTAGTTCAAATTAATTGGGTCGTGAAATGACGGCGTAACGTAAATCATATTGTAGTCTTCACTTTACTAACCTCACGGCTTCCAAATTTGTTCACAATCTCCAATAGCCTACTAGTGAAATGAGCAGCTAAAGAGTTTCTCTTCCTCTTTATCATTTTGTGTGTGTGCCTGATAAAGTCCTCCGCATTTGAGAGTTCAGTTAAATTGGGTATGGGTACTTGCAAGAATGTAAAACGATTTCCCCATGGCATCTTGCTGTTGGGTTTGATCATCTCCTCAATTGGCATATAATCCCCCATGAGCCTTGTGTTCAGCAACACCATTGCTGTACAATCTGCTGTGCTTGAACTTTGGTCAATCTCTTGCATGTACAGTCGAGTTCCGAAGAAGATCATCCCGGTGAGAACATCATTTAGAGTCTAATAGAGTCAGTAAAAAAGTTAATTACATTGTATAAATGTGGAAGAACCGCTTCCCAAATTCTGTACCGACTTATTTCAAGAGGCAGTAAATGCATTTATTTCAATGTAGTATATAATATTAAAAAGTCATGATGGTTCACAAATAAATCAATATCTGACCCATTTCACTTTTCATTTAAATATAGAGAATATAATAAAACTTTATAACATGAGATTTCTGACTACAAAAAAGATGGTAGCTTTTGTGACAACTGCTACCTATATCTGATGTTATTATGAGATAACTTTGTCACAAATATCTGAAAAGCAATGAAAATGATATGTCGTAGGCTCAGTTTGGGATTGCTGTCATTTAAAAAAAAATTTGTTTCTGCTGTGCTTTGAAAAGAATTAGTTGTAAAGTAAAGCAGCTCTATGTTTGATAAATAATATTTTTAAAGTGCTGTTAGTATAAAAAAACAATGTCAAACCGTTTGGTAAATTTTAATATAAAACTGTTATAACTGTAAATAATGACTAAAATATACATGATGTTGAAAGTGTTATGCGCTAATCATGTGGTGGTGGTGGAGTGGAGGTGGTGGTGAAAGATGTGGTGATGAAGGTGGAGTTGGTGGTTGTGGTAGTGTTGGTGGTGGTAATGGCAGTTGTGGAGGTGGTGAATGCGGTAGTGGAGTTGGATGTGGAAGTGGAGGTGGTGTTATTTTTTTAAAATAAATAATGGTATTTTGGGAATTAAAAAAAATCATTAAAGGCTTATCTCGGCTTCTTTTGAAAACAACTTTGAAAAGCAACCTAGTGCCTGCTTTTTAAAACTGCTGTCAAAAGGCCACTGTTTTGAAAATAATCTGGATATTTTATTTTTACCAAACACCTTAAACTACTTAATTTTAAAGTGAAGCAGATTTTTGGCCAAAAAAGCAATCCTTAGATTGCTTCAAATATTCTCAAATGATTTTGGTTTGGAATTAAATTCTATAGTAAATTTAGCTTAACTCTTTTAAAGTCATTCTATAACCTCCCATGTAACCTCGTATAATATGTTTTCCACGAGTTTAAACAATTTTAACACTACGTACTAAAGATTCTGGAAGCCAAGTATGAAAAAGAAAAGACATTACACATATAAGAGTCCTCGAATGAAATCCTAATAGTTGAGTCATCTTACCACTCCAAACTTGTTCTTGATTGATTTGAGTTGATCAAGAGAGAAGGTCATAGTTGCTATAGTACTTGGGCGAAATTCAATTGCATCGTTGCTCGACTTGATTGGTGTTAGATCATCTTCTTTCAAGGTCTTCGAAATGCCCCACCAAATATCTGAAATTGTGTTGCATGCAGATGAGAAAATCTTAGTCACAAAAAAATTCTCCCTCTTCTTCGATTCTGACCGCTGTCGTGAAGGAAAAGTTAAGGGGAGAGAAGGGTTGTCAGCTCTTTGTAGGGTAGAAATGAGAGCACCCATGAGAGAGTAGCCATCTCCTAGAGCATGGTGAAACTTGAAGACTACATTACCAGCTGCATTGCTAGTTGGGTACTTGATAATATGAACTTCCCATAGTGGTTTGCCTTGTGGATATCTTTCTGTTGATAACCTTGACAAATAGTCCTCAAGATACTGGTCATATGATTCAGGCGACAGGTTGGAAGGGAAAATAGGGATCATAACGTGGTCTTCAAGCTTCACTTCGACCCTTCTCCACTCTTTCTTTCCATCATTTTCAACCTGTTTCAAAATCAAATATCGCTCAAGTTTTCAACTTCGTCTATGATAAAACTTGGAAACAAAATTCACACTAGGTGAGAGAGAGAGAGAGAGAGAGAGAGAGAGAGAGAGAGAGATAACCATGATAGAGGAGAAACGGGGGCTGATGGGGAGGAAGACGTTCTTAAGCAATGACATTGTTTGAGACTCGGCATCAATAATTGGAATCTCAAATTCCAAAACAGCAAGAACCGAAAGAGTTATCACATCACTGCTGAAGTACTGGCCATTTGGGCTCACTGGCTCTAGTCCTTCCAAGTTCCCGAACTCCATCTTCTTTGCTTTTACAAGAAATTATACTTCCTTCATAACGCATCGGTTGTGCATTTATAGCAGTTTCCCCAATTCTATCTTCTTCCCAAAAAAAAAAAACACATATTTAATATTTTTGGTAGCTGCTATGATTCATGATCACTGTCCTTCCAATTTACTGGGATAGCTTAACATTAAATATTCGAGACACGACTACTTAATTTTCACCTTTCTTTTTCTTTAAATAGCTGTATCTTATAAGAATGAAAAAAATATTTTCTAGTGATATTATTGGTACGTATGTGTTACGCTGAAAACTCATCCAAGGGTTGAGGGTTAAGTTTTTTTTGTGTGTTTTTGATGAATTAGTTTTGTCTATGTGTGTCAAATTGTGATTTGTAGAAACGAGGTAAGCGTGTCCTTAGAATTTATATTGAAAAAGTAATTATATAGAATTCTAAAAAGACATATTTTAGACATAAGCACAAACTGAACATAAAAACTATCAGTAGTAGAGTATCGAGATTGGGGTGATTTTCAAGTTTTCAATAATATATATATATATAGGGCTCGTTTGGGAGTAATTCTAGATAGGTTAGAATCTATTTTGGGGAGAAGCACTCTCACGTGTTTCTCCATACAATCACTTTTAGGTTTTTTTTTTTTTTTTTTTGAGAAAGAGAATTCATTCATAGAACCAAAGACGTATAAAGAACAACATGATACAGTGGTCTCATTAAAACCTTTCTAGGACAACCCCATGGGACAAACCCATTTTTACTTATTTTAAATAATTCTGGGGAAAAGCACCTCTCATGTGCTTCTTCATAAAATCACTTAAATCACTTATTTGGATAAATGATTCTCCATAAAAGTGATTATTAGCATCTCCAAAATCGCTCCCAAACGAGCCACCGTATATATTATTATAATGAATTTGATTAAGTATTTGAACATTGTTGCAATGGTACAGAACAATCAATATACCTTTGGTTAAAATGGTACGGGCCAACCAATGTACTTCATGTTGCTAACGAATCTAATTTCTAAACAGTTTCTTACTCTCTCTAATTTCAAATCGTAACTCAAAGTCGTTATCCATATTTCAATCTATACTCCACATCTATTAGCTGCCAACAAATGGCAGAAGGAGGAGTGGTTGTCTCTATTGTCCTGGTGTGAAGCGAAAGTGATTGCTTCCTTGCTTTTAGAGCAGCGTTTTGCAAAGCAAAGTTTATGTTGTAATTATTGGGGTTTTTTTTTTTTTTTCAGATAACCGGGCAACCGGGCCACGATTACAATTGAATGCTGGCATAATAACCCCAACTAACTTATCTGAATGGATCCAATCTCTACCATTGGAAAAAAAAAAACAAAAACCAATTATTTTACAGAGAGTATGGGTTGGACCATTCAAAGAAGTTGGTTCAGGTTATTATGTCAGCATTCAATTGAATCATGGACGACCAGTTATCTATGAAAACAACCCTTTTCGATAAGATGAAATAATATGATAACAAGGGAAAATATCTACATTGAGCATGGGCAGAATATCGCCATGAAAATCATAAGCTGGATCTGGCAGTGGTATTAATTGGTCAGAACCAGATTATATGGTCTGCATGCATGATCCAATCTCTACCATTGGATAAATAAAAGTAAAGAGTTTGAATGGATCCAATCTCTACCATTGGATAAATAAATAAAAAAAACCAATTATTTTACAGAGAAGGGATTGGATTAACTAAAATATGCACGATATTATACATAGCCTTTCTATGATTAGACATAATCTAATCGAGTTTAATTCCAACTTATTGGTGGGATTCATAGTTCATATAATCTAATTCAGGTTATTTTTAGGTCATCAAATATTTGACTCTTTAAAGGGTTCATAGTCCATATAATCTAATTCAGGTTATTTTTAGGTCACCAAATATTTGACTCTTTAAAGGGTTTAGGTCACCAAATATTTGACTCTTTAAATTCTATTTAGCTATATAATTTATCTCGCCAAATACATTATATCCAATTCTACATCATAATTCAACCACCAAATGTAACCGAAAAGTTTGGAATGCATCACCACTCACGTCAATAGAGATAAGAATTATGAAGGCTAAAACTTAGGACCAATTGGCTAACCTTCGTTAATTTGTCTCTTGATTTGGATGTTAAAGAATATAAAGTTCAATATCGAAAATTTGACAAAAATCAAATACACCATACAATGAATGGACTTTTGTTTTCTTTTTTGTTTAAAGAAGCTATTTGAGTTGTTTGATAACCATTTCATTTTCATTTTTCATATTTTATTTTCTCTTTTATGAAAACTAAAAACTGAGAACATGTTCGGTAACAAATTTTATTTTCAGTTTTAAAAAAAATGAAATCTATTTTTCAAAATCACCCTTATTTTTTATAGTAAATTTAGCTTAACCCCTTCAAAGTCATTTTTCCTCAACTTCAACCCATCTCTTTATTTTTGTTTGAATAAAATCCCGTTATTTCTAAATAAAACCTGACGACTAAGATCCAACTCATCAAGTTACCTAATCAAGCGCATAATCGAATTTATTGTACTTTTTCGATTCCTAAAATACCCCCAACTAAGCCATTATCGCATTTTGTATATTAATGCAAAAGAGCATTTTTGCTCACCACTTTAACCGAATGTGTTTCCACACCACCCTTCTTTTATCTTGACACATGTCTATACTTATAACCATAGTTAACTCTTTGATTTTAAATCTTTTAAGTATTTAAAATTAAAAGATAAAGTACAATAATAATTAAATTACATTTAAAAATCTCTCCCCCCCCCCCCCCCCCAATCTTGACGAGATCCACCGTACCCACACCAGCCTCGCCCTCACGACCACCAGCTCTCATACATCAACAACAACACCAAAATCATTGTTGTAGATCACAACATCAAGCTCTCTACTTTGCCTCCTTCTCCAACACCCTAAACGACGTCGTCTGTTCGTCTGTTTCAAGTACCAGGTGCACGACGAAGATCTCGATGCCTTCATTTTTGTCACCAACGACAAGGACCTTGACCACATGATCATCGAGTATGACCGGCAATACCACTCCTACACCCCAGCCACCATCACTTTGACCATAGTTTCATGGGATACTACAATAAATAAGCCTTTTTTAATACAACTTGAAAGCGTTTTTCTGCTTTCATTTTCAAATTATTATTATTTTTGGCTTCTTTTTCAATCATTAATTTTACATCACCACACATGAATACACTTCAGTTCTAAAAAATAATCCTAACTACAAAAATCAAAACTCAGTATTTGGGACCCCTGACTTGGACTTGGCTGCTCTATTCTTACTGGCCATAGACCCAATACAAACGTCGAAACCTCTAGATCCAAAATTCACCAAAAAAATCATCTTAATTCTAAAAAATACTACGAACTCTTTGTAACATGCACTTTCATTTTATGATCTCAAATTCGTAATTTAACCCCAAAAAAAAAAATTACATTTCCAAGTTCCACATGAAACTGAAATCAGTTACCAAACAAGTTTTGTTATCAATTTTTAATTTTCACTTTTTTTGAAAACTGAAATTAGTTACAAATAAGTTTTCAATTTTTAGTTTTGAAAAATGAAAACTAAAAATTAAAAACTGAAAACTGAAAACTGAAACTGCAAATTGAAAACTAAAATAGTTATCACAAGGGCTCAACTTTTCAAAACTCATGTTCTCTCCGTGCAACTCGATCATGTACCCTTTCCCCCTAACTCAAGGCTCTCTCCCTCATCTAATGGACTTCTGAACTCTTTTCTTTTCTTTTTTTGGTTGTGTAAAGGTTGAATTTTGGGATGTTTTTCATTTTTTCGTTAATTGAACTATATGTTGATAACTTTCTTCTTTGCATTCGTTTATTTTGGTTGAGTTATTAAATGAACACTCTATGATATAAAACGCATTCATAGTTGATGTTTATGCCTGCAATATTTACTTTAAAAGAAAAACTTATTTCTTCATGATCAACTTGTAACGGGACTCCACTTTCCTTTTTCTCAATACAAAGTACTTTTTCTTTTTTTAAAACAAAGTATCAATATACCTAACGATCAATACACCTGTAATAAAGTTACACCATCATAACTAAATATCGAAAATAAAACTTGCTCAACTATGTTAAAACGAATATTACTAAACCAAATGCTAGTTAGTTATGTAAAGTACTAATCCAAACCATTGAAAATTATTCATGAAACTATTTAAAAGAGGGAAGAAAAAAACACAACTCATAAAATGTATCTAATTTTTCTTGTGTCTCATTGTATCAGAAAAGTTATCACACTAACAAACATGATAAAAATAGTAAAACAGTGCTATTTATGTTGCACACAAATGCATTGGGATCTGTTTTTATCTTCGCCTCGGGCTACGTGCAATCCAAAGAACATTTCGTCAGAGCAATTAATTACCAGACTGTACTGTACGGTTGGTGAGTTTTGCAAGAAATGGTAGGGACGCATGTTTCCACCGGATACAAGAATAGAAACTGTTGAAGAATAATGCAACTTCTCATTATAGATATCTTGTAATAAATTATCTTTAAAAGTCGGTACACATACCAATAAACTGAACCAAAACAAACCTATTTAAATTAATTTCCGCATCAGAAAATAAGGCATTTAAAATATAAATTTCAACCTTTTCCAGCTGGACAAAATAAACAGGGACCTTTGAAATCAAGAATGCTTGCCTGCCCACTCCACGTTAAAAAAAAAAGGTAGGTTGTCCTAGTCATCCTCGATGTATAAAGAGACGTCTAGATTTAATATTTAGGTTTAATTTCATTTTAAGTTCATTAAAAATTATTTTTCTTGTCTTAATATTAACTTGTTTTCAAGGGAAATTTGATTTTCTTTTTCTTTTTCTTTTTTAAAATATGTTATTTTAAAATTCTAAATGTTTTTAATTAAGGTAGTTAATAGTAAAAATTAAAAGTTTATGTAATAATCACGCACATTCCTAAAATTTTAGGTGATATTTATGTACATTTTACGTTTTCTAACAAACATTCAGCAAAGGCCATGACTAACCCTATAATCTTATTGTGACATAATTAATAGCAAAATATAGTTCAAAGGTTTCCTATTTGCGCTTGTAAAAGCATGTATTGGGTAAGACTTCGGCTAACCCGGCCCAACTCATTTTGTATGCTTTATTATGATCCAATCTACGACGTCAAGTATTCTTGTCTACTCCATGCAAACCAAATTTGACACTTGCTCTTGCGAACGGTTTTGGAGAAATAAAAATTTCTTTTTGAACATTATGGGATCAAGAGAAAGTGCACGTATAGTTAAATGCAGCTGAATATGCAGACCTAAGAGCAAGGGTGGGATAACCAGAGCAAAGATTTGTTAGAAATATGCTATACATTAAAATATTTAATGTTTCTTTTTGTATATTTCATCATCATTTGCAAGATCATTGTTTTCAACTATGATATGTGGTCTATTATCATAAAAGTAAAACAACAAATTATTGGAATATGAAATAATATGAGATTTATGCTGCCACGCCACGAACCCGGGGATCAGTAGAAATCCTGCGCCCAGTGTGTGAGAAAATAAAAAGAAGTTGAAACATGGGTTTAAAATAAACTTCTCTTATAAAAAAAAAACTCTAAAATCTTATAACATTACAAGAAATAAATAACGCTCTATCACTCTCATCTAATTCATCCTTAACTGGTCTAGTTCTTGTCTTGCCCACTGCTTTATGCAAATAATCTCACAGGAGAATATTTGCTTCTAGATTCTTTGCCCTTTGAACTTCCTTATCTCTCTTCCTCGATTCCTATAAAAATAAAAAAAAGGACCGGAGTAAATAAATCACATCATAGGGGTGTTGGCCAATAGCCCACCAATACCTAAGTTAGTTTGATTGAATCTAGGTAAAACAATAGCTAAAAAAGGCTACGGAGATTTCTCTAGGGTGAGAACCGGGTGGCCAGAGCCTTGTGTGTTGGTCGGAGCTGTGTAGAGAAAATATGGAGAGAAGAGAGGGGAGAGAGATCTCGGATATTTTTGAAGGGTTTCGGAGCTAGGTTTAGAAGTACCTTGAATGATGAATGAAGCCATCTATTTATAGAAGCTTCAGAGCTAGGATTTCGTAGAGAAAAAAACTCTTATTAGAAGGGAGTTTATTTCTTTCCCCAAATTATAGAGATTGAGTCCATTAGAGATTTGATTGGGATCCAAATATCCTAATTTAATGATGATAATATCTCCTTATTAGGATAATATATAAATTAGTGGTATTATCTTATTAAATAAATATAATATCACATAATTAAGATATTATCTCAATTTTTTGGTATTAATTAATTTGCCAAACAAATGGGCTCAATTAATTAATTGTGTAGATTGGCGCTATTTCTTCGATGCTTGGCAAGTCAAGGTGTTCGACCGAGTGGAGCGTCTGATCCTAAGCTTGCCAATGCATCTGCATGAGTGTTCTTTGCCAGAGGAACTTGTTGGATGGTGAAAGTAAGAAATTCTTTCAAAACTCCTTGGACTTTCTCGAGGTACTGGATCATTCTTAGATGTTTTGTCATGTACTCGCCTGAAGCTTGATTCGTGATCAGCTGGGAGTCTGAGTAGATTGCCAATCTTTTGATTGACAGTTCTTTTGCTAAGCCTAATATGGCGAGCAATACCTCGTATTCTGCTTCGTTATTTGAAGTTGGAAAGCCTAGTGTGATGGCTTGTTCCAACAAAGTTCCGTCTGGGGTGATTATGACAACGCCTGCCTCCACTCCCTTGTGTTTTGATGCAATATCTACGAGCAACTGCCACGTGTCGTTAGGCAAGTCTGGATTGGCGGGGGAGGTGTCGTCTACTCTTGACGTTTCCTTGTTTTTGTTAACTAGCTTCTCTTATTCGGCCACCGGAGTAAACTTTACAACAAAATCTACTAAAGCCTGGACCTTTATAGCAGTCTTGCGCCTGTAGAGGAGGTCATATTGACTGAGTTCGATAGCCCATTTCATGAGTCACTGAGAAGCGTCGGGGTTGTGGAGGATTGGTCTCAAAGGAAATTCCATCATGATAATTATTCAGTGAGCTTGATAGCAGGGCTTTAGTTTTCTTGCGAAAACTACTAGTGAAAAATGACCACCCTTTCCATTTTCGGATAGTGAGCCTCTGCATCAAGGAGGGCTTTTGAAGTGTAGAATACTGGATGTTGTACCTCAAGCTCTTCTCGGATGAGAGCTGAGCTGACTGCCGAGTTGGACATTGCCAGGTATATGAATAAATCTTCGCCTGATATTGGTTTTGAAAGTAGGGGAGATGAAGTGAGGTAGATTTTCAAGTTTTGAAAAGCTACTTCGCACTCGTCATCCCATTTGTCCTTGTGTCCCTTCTTCAAGGCTTTGAAGAATGACTTGCATTTGTCTGTAGATCTCGAGAAAAATCAGTTGAGAGCTGCTGCTCTACCAGTTAAACTTTTTATGTTCTTTGTTGTGGCAGGGGACTTCATGTTAAGTATAGCCTTGATTTGATTTGGATGTGCCTCAATTCCTTTTTGGGTGACCAAGTATCCTAGGAATCGGCCGGATGAGACTCCAAATGTGCATTTGCTCGTATTCAACTTCATGTTGTATTTTCAGAGTAGGCTGAATGTTTTGGTAAGATTCTTGATATGAAAAGTTTTGACTAGTATGTCGTCTACATAGACCTTCATAGTCTTGCCGATTTGCTCCTTAACAAGTCCAATCATCTTCAGTTCATGTTGGTGAATTGGTGCTCCCTTGACCATGTTGGTTCTCAAAAGCTCACTTATAGTGCTATAATGCCTGTTGCGTGTGCCTTCTCCATAAAGCTCACAAAGAAGAAATGTCATGTCAGCAACATGGATCATATGCTCATGCTGTTTCTCGAGCTCCTCATTCATAGGGGGCCAAAATGTAGCATTTGGCCTGACAATCATCATCAATGTGCTTGTCATACTTAGCACTAGAGGTGGGCGAGGTCCGGTCCGGTTTTCACCTCACACTGGAATCAGAATTGGAATCAGTATTATTTAGCTAGTGCAGTTCAGTCCGATTTTGATGAAAAAAATTTATGAAACCGATCGATCCGGTTTAAACCGATTTCGATGCGATTTTCGTTTTTAGATCGGACTTTTTATTATATATGTATTGTTTAAAAATTACAAATTCAACTAAAATTTTATTTTTGGGGCTTAAAAATTCACAAATGACCCAATTCCATGCAAAGAGAGATAATTGGACCTAGAAAAGAGAGGTGATTTGAAGTTGAGTTTGGGAAAATATTATTTATGGGATTACAAATTTAGTATTGGACTTAAATAATTTTAAAAAAAGACAAAAATACACAACTGGTCCGGTGCAGTTTTTAAAGGTGTGAAACTGGCACTGGAACCGATTTGAATAGGTCCGATCTGGTTTAGTGTCGGTTTGTTGACTTTTTAGTCAACAAGGTTTTTTTTCTTCTGGTATGGCTCGGTGTCTGGATTTCCGGTCTCGGTGCCCACCCTTACTTACCATGCACTTCATCAGAAGCATCTTCAACAATTGGTGTACCAGGAACATGCACATAGAGAATTCACGCTTAGGAGAACCCGAGCAAATTTCCTTGAGGCCCTATTTGGATTGAGGAATGTCAGAGAGAGAAATTTTTGCATGTTCTGGGTACATCTGCCAATATACATAGGACATGTGGTTTGGACTCTCCAACTTAATTACTACACAATTTTTTCAAAATAAAAATAAAATATATCTATATGTCCTATGTATATTAAATGGAACACCAACCAATTGGTGTACTCGAAATATGCAAAAATTTCTCTCTCCTCCGACATCCCTCAATCCAAACATGACGTTATGGAAATTGGCTGGGATTCTCCTAAGAATGAATTCTGTGTGCATGCTTATTTGTCCCTCCTTTTCTATTTTATTGACCTTTCTATGATAAAAATAATAAGGCTTATTTATGGCTATGCTCCTTGTGCTTTCAAAGTAGTCTCAGATTACCATATATTCTTTGAAATGTCTCAATCTTCGCTGGAGCCACCCAACTTCCATATTTACCTTTTGGAGATCACCTTTGTTTCTCCGATACTCCAAAAATCCACACGTCTGTATTGGATACTCAAATACTCCCTCGATACTTCTTGGATATGTGTCCGATAATTCAAATCCATATCCATTTGACTTTTGGATATCCGTATCAATCGACACACGTATCCTAAAGTCAACGTAATGATTAATTGCAATTTTGTCAGAAGAAGTTGGGTTTATTGTAATTTTAAGATACTAATTAGTCAATATAGGGGATCCTAAGTTTGATTCCTGAAAATACAACGTCACAATATTAAGTTGAACTGCACATGTTGGGCTCTAATGGAGGAGAAGGTGTTTAGAATATGAAATAATTGTCTGCCCATATCAAAATAGCCTAAGTGTTTGGGAATGATGGTAAACCAACAAACTTTATCCAAATCAACTAATTTCAACCATTCAAGCAAACACAAATCTAACGAAACAGAGCCTTTAGCTAATTCTTACCCTTCTCACTCCGAAAATTTATAGCATTATTGCTATAGGGCTTTAAATGCCTAAGGTGTTTTTTTTTTTTTTTTTTTTTGGTTACATGGGGAGGAAAGAAACCCTTAGATTTCGATCCTGGGTGCCAAGCAGGGGGGAAGGGGAGGGCCACAACCACTGTGGTAATCCCGCATTGGTAATGCCTAAGGTGTTTTGATACTACATGGTAATGGCATTATGTCTTCGCAAACAACACCTTGCTGTTGCATCTTAGACAGTTCTAACTTATTTCTCCCTCCTCCGACATCCCTCAATCCAAACATGATGTTATGGAAATTGGCTGGGATTCTCCTAAGAATGAATTCTGTGTGCATGCCTATTTGTCCCTCCTTTTCTATTTTATTGACTTTTCTATGATAAAAATAATAAGGCTTATTTATGGCTATGCTCCTTGTGCTTTCAAAGTAGTCTCAGATTACCACATATTCTTTGAAATGTCTCAATATACCATCTACACTTTCAATAAGTGTCTCACGTTAGCTATTCCGTCAGATTTGAGGGAAGTTCTATTTAGTTGATGTGGCCCCCACTTCTTTTCTTTCTCTAACAAGGGAGAGGAAGGGTTAGTCAGATTGAGAAAATGGGGTGTTTTGGGAGGAAATGGGGTTCGGAGACTTAGGGTTTAGGAATCTTTGAGGTGAAGTTCAGATTTGGGAGAGAATCTGGAGAAGAAGCAACTGAACCTCCAAATCTAAAATCCCCGTCCCCCCTTTTCTCCAAATCTGAACTCCACCTCAGAGATTCCTAAACCCAAAGCGAAAACAAAGTGGATCAACTTGTAATTTACCTTATTTCCGTATCAAAAAAAATCAAATGGATCGACAATCTATTACTTACCATATACGAGCTAAGGCAATAAAGTATGGGCCTCACTATCAACACAGTCTGCCACTACTACAAAAAGTGAAAAAGACGACCAGAAAACAACGACGGTGTAAGTGAAAACCGTCGTGGTTTATAAAAAGACGACGGTTCTAAAAACACCGTCGTGTAATACAACCTTAGACAACTAAAAAATGGAGATTCAAATGGCTGTTCAAAAACAACGACGTACATAATTAAACAACCGACGTCTATTTGAAACAGATTTCCGCAGTGTAAAATCAATGCCAACAAAGAACGGCAGAAGTTATGAATCGACCGACGTAGAAAGTAAAGACGACGATTTCAATAAAAACTGCCGTTTGTACTCATAAAATAACACGACGAGGTTTTCGTATAAGACGCCGTATAATTACAAACAAATCCACGGCTTTAAAATACAAAGTATCGCCGTATTAAATTAATTTACAACGACGGAAAATATAAATATATCGACGTCATTCTCGTATAGTTCTACGACGTTATCTTTAAATCGTACAATAAAATTTAACGTCGTATTTATTCATTTTATACGTCGTACCTTTAATTTTAACGGTCGTCTTAATAAGAATTTTTGTTAACAATTTTTTTCTTTGATTTTCTTATCCTACGTCGGTAGATCTACTTAATGACAAGAATTGAAATAACCACGACGGTTTATATAGAACACCGCCGACATAATCAGATTTGTCTGAGATCCCAAGGGTTACGAAATCTTACCAGATGGAACTCTGTTCCACATCATAATCTTAACAGATGACACAGATTTGAAAATATTGCGTCGTGTTAGTTTACAAATTCTAGAACATTAATTTCCCTCATTTAAATTTCCTCGGGAAAGAAAAATCTATTTATCACGCTTTGTAATTGAAAACTAAAACTGAAAGAATACGGGAAAAAAAACTCTATTTATAATTTAAAAATAAAATCCACGTCGGTTGTAGTACACTTAACGACGTTTAACAAAATAATCTACGTCGGTAATTATAAATCTACCGCCATCGTAACTTAATATAGACGACGAGAAAAGACGACGGTAGAACAGAAAACCGCCGTTGTTTCAGTTTCTTTGACAGTTTGGTCCTTTATCTTTCTGCAGGACTTGTATAGTTCAAAGCATTGACAATGTCTTCATCATATCTCCCAGAAACTACTGATTCAATTGCTCATGCTTTAGAGGCCATCTGAAGCCATTTCTATTCTTTATCGCATTCTTGAAACCCATCTTCTTCTTCTGAAGCTCTACGGATAAAGGAAGAGGCTATCACAAATCCGACGGATCTTCTTAGGCAAGAAAATCAAGCAGAGGATCAGGCACATCTGATCTTCAGATTTCCCTGAGAAGCGATCTTTCCTTCGACAGCGAGTGGAGGCCAGGCTTGCATCTCTTTTGATGGAAAGCAAGGAGTATTCAGAAGCACTAAGTGTCCTATCAGGCTTGATCAAGGAAGTGAGAAGGCTAGTTGACAAGCTTCTTCTTGTGGACATATATTTGATGCGAGTAAGCTCAATTTCTCTTTGAGAAAGACATCCAAATTATTGTCTTTGAGACATGAGAGACTGAGAGAGGAAGAACTTGGAACCTTAAATGTAAACCGAAAATGAATGAAAGCGACAAATTTATAGAATAAATTTTTAAAACCAACGGCGGTCCTTACAAAAAAACCGCCGTTTAAATTGTAAAATCAACGTCGGTATTATCGACGTATATTACAGAAATCCACGTCGGTAAATTAATAAAAACGACATGTTAAATAATCTACCATGACGCAAGTTATTACTTATGTACTTTAATTTTTGAGTTTACTACGACGGTACCTACAAACTACTGTCGTATTTATTTACCACGTCCGAAGTTAAATGTACCGTCGTATTTTGTAATTTATACGTCGTAGTTATATGTAACCGCCGTATTATTTTTTTGAAATGGTTTTATATGTAAGCAACTTTTCTTCTACTTGACTTACACATTCGTTGTTTTTATATTCTTATTTTATTTAAATCTGTCATCCAAAAAAGAAACTTTACATATTGCAGAATATTAATTTCCTTCGTTTTAAATTTCCTCCGGAAAAAAAACTCTATTTATAACGCACTGTAATTGAAAAATAAACTGAAAGGTCACGGGAAAAAAAATTCTATTCATAATTTAAAAATTAAAATCCACGTCGGTTATATTAAACCTAACGACGTTAAATGAAATGATTCCACGTCGAACGAAAAATATTGCGTAGTTAAATGTAACCGCCGTATTATTTTTTTGAAATGGTTTTATATGTAAGCAACTTTTCGACTTACACATGCACTGTTTCCAAACACACATGCACTGTTTCCAAACCCGATTAAAAATTTCAATCTCCCAGAGAAACCTTTTCGTCTTTTTTCCTTGTCAGAGCCTCTCGTCTTCTTCGTCGTCTCTGAACTTAAACATCGATCATCTTCCTCTTGCTTTCATTGCACGCAAAAGGTAAGCTTTCATTGCACGCAAAAGGTAAGCTTTCATTTTCACTATTTTGGTTACTGTTTTGCATGCTCATACGTTTTTTGTTTGAAAAATCTTTTTACCTTTTTTCTGGCCAAAATCATTTTACTTCTTTCCAGGGAAAGTTTCCAACTTTGAAGACAACTACATCAACTAAATAAGACGACGGTAGACCACGACGGTTCGTCAGTTGTTCTAGCGTCGTCTGAAAATTGACAAAGTTGTTTTTAAAATAATAGTCTTTTTTTATATGCTTGTTTAATTGCAGGTTTGATTTCTCTGAACAATGGTTTTTGTTTTTCCCTTATTTGATAAAATATAAAGAAAAAGAAACTAGGGTTGGTATCTAATATAGACGACAAAATATCTTATTGTTTTACGTCGTGTGAATGTTAATACCACGACGGTGTATTACTATTGACGTCGTATGAACATAAATACCACGACGTTATATAAATAATAGTTTACCACGACGGTGTATTACTATTGACGTCGTGTGAACATATATACCACGACGTTATATAAATAATGGTTTTAAACATTTATTACGTCTGAGATTATTTCATTGCGTCGTCTAAAATCATATCATACGTCGTATTTTTTTAATACCGTCATTTGTGTTCTTAATGTTTTCCTGAAATATTTTCACTTGCAGTTTTGTCTGTTAAAATGGTTTCTCAACAACAAACTAAGGATTCTGGCTCCAAGAAGCTTGGAATGGTAGCTCCTTAAGACAAGTCTTCGAAGGAGATGAAGTCGAAGAAGATGAAGTTTGCTTCATCATCTGCTGAGACAGAACAAACCAGCCAGACAACAATCTCTGATGATTCAAAGACTGGTCGAGGTATGAGCACAATGCCTCGTGTTGTGAAGAGAAAGCTTCAGAAACTGAGGCCAATTGTTGAGTACAATAAAAGGGGGAAAGGTGTTGGCCAAGCACATATTGAGATGCAGTCGTAT
Organism: Prunus persica; assembly: GCF_000346465.2. Classification (NCBI taxonomy): domain Eukaryota; kingdom Viridiplantae; phylum Streptophyta; class Magnoliopsida; order Rosales; family Rosaceae; genus Prunus; species Prunus persica. Next base: position 14,953,219 of record NC_034011.1, on the reverse strand, counting down.
ATTGGTGTGTTGGCACGCTCCAGGATCCCACTTGTGGACAAGAAATGGTCCCAAATCCCCAAGGATATAAAGGAGCAGATTTGGGAAGCAGTTGACATGGCTTTTGTCGTAGGCCAAGGGGGCAAGACCTTTGTTTTAGCTTCTGCTTCCAAGAAATGGAAGGATTTCAAGTCTACACTAACGAGGCATTATATCCTTCCATACACCAATGACAGGGAGAAATTAAGCCAACCCCCTGAAACATATAAATTCATAGAGAAAGCACAATGGGATGCCTTTGTAGCTTCAAGGCTATCCAAAGATTTTGAGTCTGTGCATTCTCAACATGCACAGATTAGGGAGAAACTCGAGTACAATCATCGATTGTCTCGAAAAGGATATGCTGGATTGGAGGATCAATTGGAGGAAACCATGCCTGGGGTAGAAATTGATCGATCTACCTTATGGAAGAGAGCTAGACAGGACAAACATGGTAACATCCCTGATCCAAAGGTGGCAGAGAAAGCAAAATTAATTGTAAGCCTACTATCACTCTGTTTAAATTTTTATTAAACTGTGAATTATTCTTATTACGTCGTATGTTATATTTTTCGTCGTGTGAATGATATTACCACGTCGAAAAGTTTTTAAAAACGTCGTTAAAGGTCTAAATAGGAATCACTACTATGTTTTCTGTAATTATAGCATAAGACGTCGGTGGTTCATTTTCGCGTCGTGTGAATGATATTACCACGTCGAAACTTTTTTAAAAACGTCGTTAACGGTCTAAATAGGAATCACTACTCTGTTTTCTTTAATTATAGCATAAGACGTCGGTTGTTTATTTATTTCGTCGTTTTAAATAAATAACCACGTCGGTATAACTACCGTCGTGATAAGTTATAATAACGTCGGTTTATACGTTATTGCGTCGTGTGAAATTATATAATACGTCGTTTGTACATAAATAACCGTCGTGTGTTTTTTTGTTTATCTTTTTTTAGGATGAATTGCAGAAACAAGTCTCGGAAGGCAAAGTCAGAGTAGATGGCAGCAATGATGTGCTGACCATGGCTTTGGGCCCCGAGCATCCAGGCAGACTGAGGGGAGTTGGTGCTGGTGTTTCCCCAAGGCAATATTTCAATTTGCCCAAACCACAGAGGGTGAGCTTTGACGACCGTTTGAAGGACAGTTTAAGAGTTCTCCTTCAAGAAGAGACTAAAAAGATGGAGGCTAAGGCAAGGGAAGAGGCCTTAAGGATGGAGGCTAGGACAAAACAATTGGTAGAGGCTGAGAGGGAGCATTTCCTGAGTCAGCTTTCCCAATTAATTCCCAATTTTGATCCAAGCATGCTTAAACCAAGAATTAGCCAAAGCCCCAAAAATCCAATGTCTGACAAAGCTAGCTGCTCTGGAGGTGATGTGAGATCCCTACATTTGGAGGATGATACTGCCAAAATGGGGAAACATCAGCCAGATGAAGAGAAGGAAGAAGAAAAAAGAGATGAAGAGAAGGAAGAAGAAAAGGAGAAAGAAGATGAAGAAAAGCATGACGACAAGGTATGTTCACATAACTTTGCCTTTTTTATTTGTTTTTCAAAATTTCAGACGTCGATATTTTTATTTAATCCGTCGTTTGTTTACAACTTAGACGGCGGAATTTTTTTAAGACGTAATAAAATATTTAAACGACGGTTTTTTCACCATCGTTTAAATGGTTTCAGACGACGCTTTATTCATAAAACCGTCGTCTTTATTGAATTACCACAACTGTTTTTTCACCGTCGTTTAAATACTTTTAAGACGACGTTTTATTCCTTAAACCGTCGTCTTTATTGAATTACCACGTCATTTTTTTTATTTCTTTAAACAGGTTATTAAAGTTGGTGATTATTCAAATATGGAGGCGCCATCTTCTTTAAAAACCCTTTGTCGTTTTGTGGAAACGACACTCCTGCCTGAGGATAAGACACTCCAATTTACAATTGATAAGGAGGTGTTTGGTGGTGAGCGCGATACCTTCCTCCTGCCTGAAGATATTACACAATTTGCAGGCATGGAAGAAATTGGAGCTACTGTATTGGCTGTATATATGAGGTTTGTACTTCTAAGATAATAACTCGTTGATTTATATATTGCGTCGTCTTAACTAACTAACCACGTCGCTTAACTAACTACCGTCGTGATAAATATATTATAACGTCCTTATCTATTTCAGTACGTCGTGTGAAATATTATAATACGTCGTTTTTTTATACATAACCGTCGTGTTTGTTTTTGCTGACTTGTTTATATTATTTTATGTATTTAGGTACTTACACGATGTTTTGAAACAAGCCAATATGTGCAGCATGGTTGGCTTTATTGACCCTGCTACAGTTAGTGCCAACTCTGGCACAATAACTGAAAGATCACGACTGGTAGCAGCTCGACTTCAGAAGACAGACGGTGAACAGCTTTTCATGATGCCTTACAATCCAGGGTTAGTCTCCTTAGGATTTTGTTTTTATGATTTTCAATAAATGACAGCTTATAAACTAACCACGTCGGTGTTTTATTTTATTTAGTCGTTTGAAACTACTAACCACGTCGGTATTTATTTGTCGTCGTGATAAATATATAATGTCGTCGTTATCTACTTTATTTCGTCGTGTGAAATACTATAATACGTCGTTTTTGTAAATAACCGTCGTTTTTATATTAATTTTGTGCAGCCGTCATTGGATCTTGCTGATTGTAAGAGCAAAGAAGGAGACCGTCTATTTTCTGGATCCTCTGCCAGGTCATCGTGTGGTCGACGAAGAGGCGAAAAACATCGTGAACAGTGCTTTAAAAATATATAATACCCACATAGGCCGAGCAGGACGTAAAAATGTAATTTGGAAAACTCTCTCAGGCACACCAAAGCAACCCAGCAATGTCGAATGCGGGTATTATGTGATGCGCTTCATGAGGGACATCATCATGGATCCTTCCTTGGGGTTTGAGAATAAGGTAAGAAGAAATTACCTTCATACATTTCACGTCGTTTTTTGTATTATCAACGACGGTCATGTAAAATTAACGTCGTTGAATGGATATACTACGTCGGTTATGAAAAATATCGTCGTCTGTGATTGAATTTCTTTTTATTTATAAACCCTAATAGTCATTGTTTATGCAGTATGCCAAGGGAAACCAGGAAGCTTCATACCCCCAAGAAGCCATTGATGAAGTCCGGAATGAATGGGCAGAGTTTGTTTTCCAAATTATTAAACAGGGCAATTATTGAACACTTGATATTTATGTATAATGTACAAATTTTCTCTATAATATGTAATGTAAAAATTTGTTGAGGTTTTCTTAAATTAAAAAAAAAACAAACATACAAATTGCTTAACCGACGTGTAATACTTTTCCAACGACCTAATAAAGTCAAAAACCGTCGTATTTTGTTGTTTCGTGTTTTAAACAAATACGACGTAAAAATATAGTTAGACGACGTTCTTTGAACAATTGAGTCGTTTATGGTTTACAACATCTTCAATTTCTTAAGGGTTCAGGGTATCATCGACGACGTTTATGTAACGACAGCGGTTAAGTCGTTGATATATATATTTTACGTCGTATAGTTAAATAGCCGCCATGGTTTCTCATTTTAACGACGTCATTTTAACGACTTAGTAGTCTATTACAATTTACAACGTCTACAATTTATTAACACCGACGTGGTTTGTTGTTGTGGTAAGAATATTTTATTATTTTTATATCAAAATATTCAAAATAAATTTAAAATAAATCTGAAAATTGAAAAGTCAACTCCTATGAAGTCATTGATATATTTTCTTCCACATAAACCTTGAAAAAATTCATTTTGAATAACAAAAATTTAAAATGACCATCCAAAACAAAATTGTTTTGATGAGTCATAAAATCACTTCTAGTTTTATGGTTTAGGGTTTAGAGTCTAGGGTTTAGAGATTAGGGTTGTTATTTATTGGGGTTTATTTTTAAAGTATAATTTTTGGGTAGTCTAGGGTATATGTTAGGCTTTAAAACCATAAAACCTTTTATAAACTTAATTTTTTAAATTGTATAATTTAGTTTTATGGGTTTAGGGTATTAATTTTTAACGACGGTGGTTGCGTCGTGGAATACATATTTTACGTCGTACAGAAAAACATACGACATGGTTTACGCTTTAAACGACGTCATTTTAATATGTAAGTCGGTTTATATAATTTACAACGTCTTTAATTTCTTAACACCGACGTGGTTTTTCAGTCGTCGTTATATAAAAAATTCAAAATAAATTTAAAATTAATCCGAAAAATGAAGCTTCAAAATGAACGGCCTTACGTTCTTAATCCGAAAAATGAAGTTTCCGTCGTGGAATATTAAATTTACGTCGGTACGTGTAGAACTTTCGCCTTGGTTTTTCTTTCGACGTTTTAAAACGCGCGAACTCTAAAAATTTTCGCGCGACCTAAATTTTTTTAGATTTGGCTCTTATTCTTATACTTCGAACCCTGAAACCTAAAATTTTCAGATTTCGCGCGACATAACATTTCGCTCTCTCACTTCTGCTCTAATTAAAAGTTGCACTCTCCAGGCTCCGTCGAATCTTTGAGCTCGTCCAACCTGTAAGTACAAACCCTATCTTCCCCTTGTAAATTCATTGAATGATATTAGGTTGTTTTGTTAAAGGGTTTTATGTGTATGCTTTGCGATCTGTTAATAATGTGCTTATAGGGTATGGGTTCATGGATTTTCTGTTTAATGGGTTCATGACAAGATCAAATAAAGGTGTGCTTTTGCTGGAAATCAACACAAAAAGACACAGATCACCAACTTCCAAATGATTTCCAGCAAAAGTACACCTTTATTTGATCTTGTCATTTTCCGCTATGGAGAAAATGATGGGGAGCAAATACGAAGGAAGAAACTGATAATGAAGATGGGGATTCGAGTGATGATTCTAGTAACGATTCGAGTGATATTAAGTTGTTTTGTTAAAGGATTTTATGTGTATGCTTTGCGATCTGTTAATAATGTGCTTATAGGTATGGGTTCATGGATTTTCTGTTTAATGGGTTCATGGATTACATTATCTGTTATGTTGAATTGGGAATGGATTTAATTTTGTCGTATCTTTTAATCACCCTATGTTATGTTGAATTGGGAATGGATTTATTGTTTTCATGCTTGGTTTCATGTATATGTTGGTTTCTTGCTTGGTTTCATATATATGTTGTGTTCTTAATGGGTTTTGTGTTCTTGAAAATAAACTGAGACACGACGAATTTTAAGGCATACGACGACGATTACACGACGGTGTTTTTAAACTACCGTCGTTGTATTACTTATACACAACGGTTTTTTCATAAACCGTCGTTTGTATTACTTATAATAGACGACGTCTGTTGAAAATCCGTCGTCTATATATGCCAAATACGTCTGTTTTTGTTTAAAACCCGTCGTCTCTGTTGTGTATTACTTGCGATTAGATCATTGTATAATCTGCTATAGTGATGGTCATTGCCTGTATTTTCACTTTATTATAGATAATAGGTTATAGTGTCGGAGATGGATAAGTCATGGATGCACTCGGATAGAAGATCGAAGGCATATGACTTTGGGGTGGAAGCATTTTTGAACTTTGCTGTAGAAAATCTTCTAACTACAACACATATCCGTTGTCCATGTGTTAAATGTGTTAATTTGAAGTTGTTTGGGGTTGGAATTATAAGGGATCACTTATACTTTAATGGAATTGACCAAAGCTATAAGAATTGGACATTTCACGGAGAACCTTGGGAAGCAACTACTAATGCTAGTAGAAATGTTGAAGAAGATGATGGCCATAGTAGGTACAGTTTTGTGTCTGAAGAAATTGATATGGATGATAATGATTTTGGTGATTTTGGTTCGGATCCGTATGAGTTTGCCAATGTGATTGGGGATGGAGATCAACCAGTGTACCCTGGTTGTAGAAAGTACACGAAGTTATCGGCATTAGTGAAGTTGTATAATTTGAAGGCAAAACATGGGATGAGTGATGTCTGTTTTACAGAATTATTGATACTTCAAGGCGATTTGCTTCCAGAAGGAAATACAATACCAACCTCCATGTATGAGGCTAAAAAGACTTTGTGTGCATTGGGGCTGAGTTATGAGAAAATGCACGCATGCCCCAATGATTGCATCTTGTATAGGAAGGAGTATGAGGATTCAACTAATTGTCCTACTTGTGGTATCTCAAGGTGGAAGGAAGGCAAAGATTCAATCTTGAAAGAGGGTGTGCCAGCGAAGGTGGTGTGTTATTTTCCCCCAATTCCAAGGTTTAAAAGGATGTTTCAATCACATGAGACAGCTAAGAGTTTGACTTGGTGGCATGCTGCTAGAAAATCAATTGACGGTCAGATGTCTCATCCGGCGGATTCCCCGTCTTGGAAACTTCTTGATGATAAATGGCCTGAGTTTGGTAATGAGCCGAGAAACTTGAGATTGGCTCTTTCATCTGATGGATTCAATCCCCACAGTTCTCTAAGTAGCAGATATAGTTGTTGGCCGGTTATCTTAGTTACATATAATCTCCCTCCATGGCTGTGCATGAAACGAAAGTTCATGATGTTAACCTTATTGATTTCCGGTCCTAAACAACCCGGAAATGATATAGACGTCTACTTGGAGCCTTTGATTGATGATTTAAAATCCTTGTGGGTTGGGATTAGAGGAGTGTATGATGCACATAATGGAGAATACTTTACACTCAGAGCTGCATTAATGTGGACAATTAATGATTTCCCCGCCTATGGAAACTTATCTGGTTGTGTTGTTAAAGGATATAAAGCTTGTCCAATATGCGGCGATGATACACCTAGTCACAGGTTGAAAAATGGCCACAAAATTTGTTACATTGGGCATAGAAAATGGTTACCAATCAATCATCCATATAGGAGGCAACGTGCAGCTTTTAATGGGAAACCTGAATATGGCATACCTCCCGAGCCATTAACCGGAGAAGAAGTGCTGCATATGGTTGAAAATGGTGACAGAGTTTGTTGGAAGAAGAAATCAATATTCTTTGATCTCGAGTATTGGAAATACCTTCCTGTAAGGCATGCCCTAGATGTTATGCACATTGAGAAGAATGTTTGCGATAGTATCATTGGTACATTGCTGGAGATCCCTGGAAAAAATAAAGATGGGATTGCTGCTCGATTAGATTTATTGAACATGGGGGTCAAAACTGATTTGCAACCCGAGTATGGAGAAAGACGTACTCGTTTGCCTCCTGGGCCTTGGAATTTGTCAAGAGCAGAGAAGAGAGAGGTTTGCAATTCTTTCTATGGTATGAAGGTCCCTGAAGGTTATTCTTCAAATATTAAAAATCTTGTATCTTTACAAGATTCAAGACTTCTTGGCCTTAAATCACATGATTGTCATACCTTAATGCAACAATTGCTCCCTGTGGCAATTCGTTCTGTTTTGGAGAAGCCTGCAAGGTATGCAATAACTCGTTTGTGCTTCTTCTTCAATGCTATATGTGCAAAGACTGTTGATGTTTCCAAGCTAGATAAGTTGGAAGAAGATGTAGTAGTTACTCTGTGTTTGCTTGAGAAGTACTTTCCCCCTTCATTCTTTGATATCATGGTTCATCTAGTAGTACATCTTGTCAGAGAAGTTCGTCTATGTGGGCCAGTATATTTTAGGTGGATGTATCCGTTTGAAAGATATATGAAAGTGCTGAAGGGGTATGTTCAGAATCGTACTCGTCCCGAAGGTTGCATTGCTGAGCGGTATATAGCTGAAGAAGCGGTAGAGTTTTGTACTCAGCATTTATCTGATGTTAGTATAGTTGGAGTGCCTTCAAGCCAAAAGATGGGACTTTCAAAGCCATTATCAGGTTGCACAGTGAGCGTAGTTGATCAGGACCTGTTGAATCAAGCACATCTATATGTCTTGGAGAATACGGAGGAAGTCCTACCTTATATCGAGTACGTATGAGCTTTATTCTTTAAGTTTCCATTTTAAATTATTTCTTATGTTTATCTTCTATATTTGGGACCGTAATGCTTGAATTTTTCGTGTCATGTAGGCAACATATGATCCACATCAAGATTGCTTATCCAAAATTTAGAAAGAGAACCAAGTGGCTGCAGGATAAGCACAATAGCACTTTCATTCAATGGCTACGCTTCAAGGTATATGTTGTTGAATAACATATTTCTCTTTTAATTTTCTTCTTATTTATATGTTAGATTGAATTAAGATATGATTAATTTGCAGGTTCAAAGTGAACTTGAGGAAGACAATCATGGCGTATCAGAAAATTTAAGGTGGCTAGCAGCTGGTCCAAACATGTCAGTGCCATTATATAGGAGCTATCTTATTAAAGGTATTAAATTCAATATCAAGGCACAAGATGATGTGCGGACAACTCAAAATAGTGGAGTTTATTTACTTGCACATACCATGCAAGTTGCTAGTGCCAAGGATAAAAACCCAATTCTCTCAAATATGGGTTTCTATGGTGTCATTCAAGAAATTTGGGACCTTGACTACCAAAAGTTTACAATCCCAGTCTTTAGGTGTGATTGGATAGATAGTTCTGGTCTTGTAGTCGACGAACTTGGATTTACCCTTGTAGATTTGAGTAAAATTGGACATAGGAATGACCAATTTGTTTTGGCTTCTCAAGTCAAACAAATATTTTTTGTTGACGACCCGATGCATCGTGGTTGGTCGGTAGTGTTATCAATGCCTAATAGAGAATATAATGATGTTATTGGTGATGAAGTCTTAGGTGATGTGATAATTGAGTGTGAGCCATTTACTAGAGGGATGCCAAATGTTGACACATTTGATGAACTGGTGGGTGAGTTAGGCGGTCAAAATATTCGAGATGGGTGTGAAGATATATGGATTGAATGATGCTTATGTAATTGGCAGTGTATGACATTCATTTTATAATATATTGTAATGTGATTTCTTCACTTTCATTATACAGGTTTTGGCCACAAAACAATCAGTGCAAAAAATACTGGATCCAGATTACATCATTATATTCTGCATAAAAAACAACGTCTGTTCAAATAAAACACGACGTTATGGTGAACCATTTATTCAGCATATTTACCGACGTCTTAAAGCAACGTAACAATGAAGAACCACGACGCTATTGTGAAGCAATTATTCAGGATATCACGTCGGGGAAGGATTAAGAACCGCCATGTAATTCAAAATAACACGACTCCAATCCCATAATACCGACGTCTAAAAAACGAGATATATAATCTGAACGTTAAAAAATACGACGTCATCATACATTTTCCACGTCGCAAGTTCTTTTATAAACGAAGAGGAACGAAATGAATTCCGACGGAAATTCATTATAACCGCCGTCTAATAACAATTAAACGACGTTATTTGTAATACGGCTCTCATCATAATCAACGCCGTCTATATATTCTGTAATACGGCTCTCATTTATTTAAAACCGACGTTGTTTAGAAGTTCAACGTCGTCTATATTATTAAGTGCGTCGTGAGTAATGATGATAGATATAAATACAACGTCGACTATATAAATGACACCGACGTTGTTTCGCATTTCAACGTCAACTGTATAAATACATACGTCGTAAATAATGACACTGACAACTATTTCCACGTCATCTTTTTTAGAAAAATCGAAGTAGAAAATTTATTTCACGACGGTTGTTTGTAAATAAGAGACGTAGTATATTTCAATAACGTCGTCTTCTCATGTATTTAAAGACGTCATATTTTTTCTTGTCGTGTAAATTATATTTAACGGCGTTGTATTTTAGTTGTCGTCGTTGTATGTATATCTTGCGGCCTTGTTCTTTTAACATGTGTCATATTTTTCCTTTTTAACGACGGTGATTTGTTTGAGTTGGTCGTCTATTCTCATCCTCGACTATTTTCTAGAACTTTAGCAGACTAAACACGTCTGTTTTTATTGTTTGCCGACGTTGTTTTATTTAACAACGTCTAATATTTATCGTCGTTGTTTGTTTCTGAAAATATGACGTATAAATTTTGTAATACGACTCTCATATATTTGTAACCGACGTTGTTTCGTTTTTCAACGTCTACTCTATAAATACATACGTCGTAAATAATGACACTGACAACTATTTCCACGTCATCTTTTATTGAAAAATCGAAGTGGAAAATTAATTTTACGACGGCTGTTTTTATATATGCGACGTAGTAGGTTTCAATAACGTCGTCTTCTAATGTATTTAAAGACGTCAAATTTTTTATTGTCGTGAAAATGATATTTAACGGCGTCGTATTTTTATTTTCGTCGTTGTATGTCTATCTTGCGGCTTTGTTCTCTTAATATGTGTCATATTTTTCCTTTTTAACGACGGTTTTTTTAGAGAGTTGGTCGTCTATTCTCATCCTCGACTGCTTTTTTAGATCTTTTTGCAGTACAAAGACGTCGTTTTGTATTTGTTGATGACGTTGTATATTTTAACAACGACGGTGATTTAGCGTCGTGGTTTATCAGGGAAAAGATGACGGTGGATTCCACGACCATTGAAAAACCGAATACACGACGGTGATTTACCGTCGTCTTTTTGCTTTTTTGTAGTAGTCTGCGGCTCTAGATAAATCGGCCTGAGGTTTCCTTCTTCCATTTGACCAATGAGATCTACAAGTGACACTGTTGATAACTAATCGGAAATGACCTTCACTTCCGAGACACCAAAAATCGCCACTAAAAGGTCCCCGCGTAAATCTTGTATGTATGTCGCCCAATAATGGTTGTTTTAGTGCCAAGCTGGTTTCTTGAGCTTTATTTATATCTAAAATCAAATTACAAATACTAAAAAAAAAATCTTGGAGTTCAAATAATTTAATTATTTAAATAGTTTTTCATTTCAGACTCCTTTAAATATATACATATATATAAACAAAGAATTGTCCTTGCCTGTGAAACCCTAAATCTCAAATTTCGATGGCATATTTGGTGCAATACCTATTAGTTCTTCTGGTATGCAAAAAAAATATTGCAAGGCAAAAACTTCCCAAACCTAGTGGTGAATATCAAATAACCAGCTGATAAATAAATAATTAGATTAAAAAAATAAAGTTACAAAATCACCAGCACCCCTCCTTCCCACCCCCCCTCTCCAAAAACAAAGAAAAGAAAGAAAAAACCTAAAACATAGTAAGAGATTAGGGTGATCAGAAAAGGAAGAAAATAAGAGAAATAATAATGAAGATTTAAAAATAAAAAAAATAAAAAAAATGTGCCTCCTGTCAAATAAACTCGCCAACACCTCTTATCTCAAAACTAAGTTACTAATCATCCCTCTCGAGCACAATTTGTAATGATAGTGCAGCCACGTTGATAAGGATTGATCTTCCCAGATGTACCACAATTATAATAAGAACTGCCGCGTCGATTGCATGGAACATTATCCTTCTTGAGGGCTTCATAGCTTATATACCTTGTGTTACCTTCATCTTGAGGTCTTACAGTTTGCAGGCCCTCCTGCTCGTCCTCCTCTTCTTCCTCCTCATTCAGACACTCCTCGCCCAATGAGCCATTACATGCACGTGGTGGTGGAGTAGCCACTTCTCCATCACCGGCATCATGCCTCACGAGTTTGAATTCGGTGGTGGCACGCCCACGCGAATACATGTTGGTGGTGTGTTGGGTTGATTCAGCCACCATTGCCAAGGCCATCACAAAGAGAATAATTACTACAAATGTAATATTGTTGGTCATGACCCTAGATGAGAGATGAAGAGGGTGAAGAGAGGATGAATAGAATGAGTGTATATTTTGGAAGCTGAAGATGAATGAAGCTAAGCTTGGTGAGTATAGTAGTTAATTAGGGTAGTGATTTACACTAATTAACTAGAGTTTTAATATAATCATTTCACTTGATTAAGCTTGTTTTGTGCTTTTGTGTGACGTATGTTGTGAGACGTGTCCGATTCTCACTCCTTATTTTATAAACATGTTTGTACTTGAAGGTCTTTAAGATTCGTTCAAACCAAGCTTCCATTGCATATACGGCTCCCAATTTATAGGCTCCACTTCAGGAATATCTATCAAGATTGCTGACTGAAACGAATTAACAAACGTTTGTTAATGCATTTATAGGTTAACCTATAGGAAGGAGCCCACAAATTAACTTCACTTAAGTTATAATGCATTTATATTATAAGTTAATTCTCGAAAAAGTTAATGCATTTATATTTTTTCAACCAGTAATGCTATATTTACCACATTTTTATCCCATATTTCTATACTACATGATGTGGCATGTGCATATCATATGCTACATCAATTAAATCAACAAAGTGTATTTTATTAAAGAAAGTTTAATTAACAGTTTTTTTAAATTGTTAATAAATTATAAAAGAAAAAAGGAAATATTAAATCATTTTAATTGATGTGGCTGTCCACCTCATCTGCCACATAAGGTGGTATGATAATATCTTGTACAAATATGATAAGCGTGGCATTATTCTTTTTCAACTAGCACCCTAACAAGAGTTTTTGACAAGACATATTAGAAGGGATGATACAAATAACGTCTAGACTCTTCTTTTCAGCTAGTTTTTAGAGAACAATGTTTTTATGATATTTTTCAAGAACATATATACAAACTAATCACATTAAAAAATGATGTACCTACAAAAACAAGATTAAAAGTTTACCTTAATTTTTACCGTGACTTTGTAGAATTGATATGATCCCTTGCTAACAGCTGGCTGCTAGACCATCACATATGTTGTCATTTGAAAAGGAAAAAGAAAAGTCTCATGTCACATATTTTAATCTTTTTATATGGCAATCCGCTAATTTATATTTAAAAGCCTTCACAACTAATTTATTAAGGAAAATACTAGGCTTATCACATTTTTATATCATATTGTGTACCACCTCTCTAATAGAAGTGAGATACTGCTTGTCTCCTTCCTATAGGGAGATACTCCTCCATTTTGTGAATTATATTTTGACACATATGCAAAAATAATTCATCAAAAACATAAAAAGAAAAATTTATGCACACATGTCACATTGCTACTAACAGGAATGTTGGAGCTCCTACTTACATGGTAAAGAGGGAAATATTTTCCATAGAGGTGGACCCCATTGTACTGTTGGGCTCCACCTCTATTAGAGAGGTGACACATAATGTGGTAAGCCTAACATTATCCATCTATTACATTTTGGAAATGATGTATTATCACTAAAATATTGTTGGCAATAGTAACTTTTTTTGGGTAAGTTTTGTAGATTATTGATCACGTTTTTTGTGTGACTAATTTGTGATTAAGGCCATTAGTCGTGAAAAAAATGTGATAAATAATCTTTTAGTCATGGAAAAACGTGACCAATAATCTCCAAAAGTTATAAAATAAAAAATTTAAAAAATTTAAAAAAAGGAATAAAAAAGTGACCATTGCCCACATTTTTTGTAGTGATAATACTTCATTTCCATAAAAGGAAATTGTTGGTTTAATCTATACTAACTATATAGGCCGATTATGATCCAAAACCTTCCAACTATGGAACACAAGAATCATATTTGACATCTGAAAAATTCTGAAATAACTTGGAATAGAAACTGCTTGGTTCTGATACAATGTCAGAAATTTAGGCCTACTCAAATACTTTTAGGCTTAATGCTTGTTGAGACCCAAAAAATTAAGGCTAGACCCAAATATATTCTCGGTTAAATGCGATACCTTACTGAGAAGAAACCCGATTTGAGAACGCGAAAGTTCATCATATGCGCATGCACACATGCCACACCAAGCAAATAAGCAAATAAGCAACACGCTACAAGCTTAAGTGGGCCCAAGCCACGCGAATGCCCAGGCTTGCTGAGAGGGTTGTGGTATGGATGGTTACGAGTATTCACGAGGCCCATTAATGGTCCAAGGAGTGGAAGTTTTGGGCTACTAGGGAGCACCAAAACTCAAGCCCATTCCTTGAGCCCAAACATATGGGTTAGGGATGACAATTTTCCCCGCAGGTAAGGGTTTTCGCAGGGATTCGACCCTAATAGGTCGGGTATGAAGGACAAAAAATGGGTATGGGCACGGGTACGGGGAATTTTTTGGGTATGGTGTTTGGGAAGGGGCGGGGATGATGTTGTAATCCCCAACCCGAACCCTCCCCGTTTAGAATATATATATATATTTTGATGAGGTATATAAATATATATTATAGTAAATATAAATATGCTACTAAAGTGATTGTACCGACTAAGTTTTATATTTTATATTATTATATTATATACTTATATAATTTATACAAATCTTAAGCCATAATTCTTATATTGTCTTGTAAGTATGTATTATTTATATTCATTATCTTGCCTTAGTACGTTTTTTTATCTTTCAACTAAGTAGTTATATATTGGTTTTTTCTTCCCTAATGGGGCGGGTCAGGGAACCCATTCCCCAACGAATGTGGGGATGGGGAATCCCCGATATGAATATTGCGGATATAAAGGCGGAGATGGGGGAAAAAAGTTTAACGGGGATGGGAATGACATACACACTCCCGATTCAACCCATTGCCATCCCTAATATGGATAAGCATGAGAGAAAACCAAGTAGCCCATCACCTTATAAAACCTAATAGTCCATAACATGTGAGAAAATCCCACATCAGCCAAAGCTTCCAGCAGTCTGAAGAAATCAAAGGGAACTCACAAGCCGCTGGAAACAAAACAGCCCATCCCAGCACCTTATAAAATATCCAACGCCGTGCATCTCTGTTAAAACTAGATCGCAGCCAAACCACCAAAACCAAGCAAACCCATGTGCTAATCACCTTTTTGACCAAGCACCCTTACCCATTCTTTCCTCTGCAAGCTTTGGTGAGAAAACAAGGAGAAAAAGTGGGTGGCTCCTCACCCATATGGAGAAGTCCAGCTGTGTGAAGGTCTTGGAACTCCAAAAAGCTTCATGCCTACATGCTCAGGCTAGGAAAGTTTCACCAAATAAGGTGGAATGGAAGAAAGTGAAGGAAAAGGGGAGAGAGTGGCTTGACAAAATTAAGGTTTTTAGCGCCTATAAAAGAAAACAATTTCTACCCAGCAAAGAGATCTTAGATCTGATCTCAAAACAGACCTTGGTTGCTGCAAGCCTCCCAGCAACCAGATCAACTCATCGAAGGCAAGCATCCCCTCTGGAACCCTTCAATTTCATGCTTTGTTCTTCCATCTGCTTCCTCTCTTTCTATAAACACACATCCAGAGAGCAAGCATCATCTCTCATCCCTGAAATCCCTGCAATTTCGAGCCGTACTCCTCCATCTCTTCCCATTTTCTCTTCTGTCGTGCAACCCAGGAGCCTGACGAAGCTTTTGTCAAGCTGCTGGAAATCTACTATAGCTACCCATGCTTCTATCTTCTTTCTCTCTTTCCGATCGAAGGCAAACAACCATATCCAGAGAGAGCAAGCATCAACTTTCATCTCTGGAACCCTTCGATTTCAAGCCTTGTTCTTCCATTGCTTCCCATTTTCTCCTGGTCAGCCATTCCAGAGCCTGACGAAAGCTTCGTCAAGTTGCTGGAAAATTACCTAAAGCACTTATTCATCCACCATAATATATGTCTCTCTCTCTCTCTCCTCAGCAAATCCTCATGAAATCATTACTTTAAGCCTCTATTCCTCATAGGAAACCCAAGTCTTCTCTCTCTCATGCTAAACTCATGAATGCTCAACTCTCATGCCACAAGCTTCTCATGCCAAGCCAATAATTTATCTGTAAGCGACTGTTGGTTTCATTGGTGAAGAAGACCAAGGTGTTTCCTAAGGCTCAACTACCCTTTTGAAACACTCTTGGGGTCTGATCCTTGAACTTCAACTCAAGGGGCAATTTCACACATTTAGCTCTTTACAGCAGCCCAAACCCATCTGTAGCTGCCGGAACGAAAAAGCCCCCACATAAATTGGCAACCCTGTTGGGGATTAGGCCGCTATCTTCACCAATACCTCCAATCAGGAGTAATAAACCAGAGAAAATAAAGAGATAAGAACATTCCCTCTTTTTTTGTTTTTTTTTTGTTTTCTTTTTGTTGGCTATCTACTTTGCAGAACATGCATAATAAGGGTGACTGACATGTGCCTTTTGCTTGTTTCTTAGATCTCAATTCTCAAAGAAAACCAGATCTTGTACGAGGACTGGGGGCTTAGGTAAATCCATCATTTATGCCATTGAGCGAACTACACATGCAAACTCCAAAATACTTGGGGGCTTCGTGCTAAGCAAATTTTTTTCAAACCAAAGAAGAAGTCATGTTGTCATATGCCAAATTTTCACCATTGCAACAAAGGGATATCCTAAGTTCATCATGCCATGCAATATCCCAAACAGATAGTCAGAAGGCCATGCTGCAAGAGTTTTTGCAGCTCATGCTAATCAAATCTTTTTATGATGATTATGGTGCACTTGGGGGCTGAGGAAGGAATTCATTGCAATCACCACAACCATCAATTCCAAAACCCCAATAACCAAGATTCAAGCCAAGCAAAAGTTGGAAGATAATGATGCGCTATACGAGATGCTCCTGGAAAATAACACAAGCTCTATATTCATGCTGCCGGAAGAGTGAACCCTCATGCCAGATCAAGCTATATCTTGATTCAACTCAACCATTAGATTATCCAAATCCAAGCTAATCATACCAAGCCAAGTCAAGTTTTTCCAGCACCTATTCCATGCCAAACAAAACATCTTTCCAGCACATGCCCTGTTTCAAATATCCTTCCAGCACATGCCCTATTTCAAGCATTCTTCTAGCACATGCCTTATTTCAAACATCCTTCCAGCACATGCCCTATTTCAAACATCATTCCAGCACATGCCCTGTTTCAAATATCCTTCTAGCACATACCCTATTTCAAATACCCTTCCAGCACATGCCCTATTTCAAGCATTCTTCCAATATCTAGCCATCATGTCGCACGCTATCACCTTCACTGAGGTTTTGTCTACCAAATTCAAGTGTTCTGGGGTTGGTGCTGTAAACTCAATACATGCCAATGCCAAGCATCCAAGCATACATGCTAATGCCAAGCCTCCAAGCATACATGCCAATGTCAAGCATCCAAGCATACAAGCCAAAATCAAGCGTACATGCCAATGCCAAGCATCCAAGCCAAAGCCAAGCATACATGCCAATGCCAAGCATACAAGCCAAAGCCAAGCATACATGCCGATACCAAGCATCCAAGCATACAAGCCAAAATCAAGCATACATGCCAATGCCAAGCATCCAAGCATACAAGCTAAAATCAAGCATACACGCCAATGCCGAGCATCAAGCCAAAATCAAGCATACATGCCAATGCCAAGCATCAAGCCAAATACCAAGAATACATGCCAACATCAAGCATGCAAATCAATACAACTCTTGCAAATCACAACCATGCAAAATCAAACCTCTCTAGTCACTCAAGCAAATAAATCATGCAAGCTAAGTTATTCTGAGCTAATCCACCAAGCATCTTCTTCTCTATCATGCCACAAAATAGGCCAACTCTTGGTAACTCTAGTAATTGACCTCCAAAATTACAGTGTCTAGGAAAGTTCTTCAAGGCAACACCCTCGGTGTTTAAGAAGGATTGGGTTATAAGCGGGACCATTGCGACCCCTCCAACCTTCCCAGAAAAAACCTGGCTATAATTTTAGAGATACTGAACTAGTCATTCTTGAGGTGTTCCTAAACTCATGTCATGCCATGCCATGCCACTGCCATTTATTTTGTGCTGGAAATTGATTATTTGGACCATTTCAATACACATTCATGGCCCCAATAATCAAGGGGGCTAATGTTGAGACCCAAAAAATCCAAGGCTAGGCCGAAATACATTCCCGGTCCAATGTGATACCTTACCGAGAAGAAACCTGATTTGGGCATGCGAAAGTTCATCATATGCGCTTGCACACATGCCACGCTAAGCAAATACGCAACATGCCACACTACAAGCTTAAGTGGGCCCAAGCCACACCAATGCCTGAGGCTTGCTGAGTGGGTTGTTGTATGGACGGTTACGAGTATTCGCGAGGCCCATTGATGGTCCAAGAAGTGGAAGTTTTGGGCTACTTGGGAGCACCAAAACTCAAGCCCATTCCTTCAGCCCAAACATATGGGTAAACATGAGAGAAAACCTAGTAGCCCATCACCTTATAAAACCTAATAGCCCATAACACGTGAGAAAATCCCACATCAGCCAAAGCTTCCAGCAATCTGACGAAATCAAAGGGAACTCACAAGCCGCTAGAAACAAAATAGCCCAGCCCAACACCTTATAAAATATTCAACGCCATGCATCTCTGTTAAAACTAGATCGCAGCCAAACCACCAAAACCAAGCAAACCCATGTGCTAATCACCTTTTTGACCAAGCACCCTTACCCATTCTTTCCTCTGCAAGCTTTGGTGAGAAAACAAGAAGAAAAAGTGGGTGGCTCCTCACCCACATGGAGAAGTCCAGCTGTGTGAAGGTCTTGGAACTCCAAAAAGCTTCATGCCTACATGCTCAGGCTAGGAAAGTTTCACCAAATAAGGTGGAATGGAAGAAAGTGAAGGAAAATGGGAGAGGGTGGCTTGACAAAATTAAGGTTTTCAGTGCCTATAAAAGGAAGCACTTTCTACCCAGCAAAGAGATCTGAGATCTGATCTCAAAACAGACCTCGGTTGCTGCAAGCCTCCCAGCAACCAGATGAACTCATCGAAGGCAAGCATCCCCTCTGGAACCCTTCAATTTATGCTTTGTTCTTCCATCTTCTTCCTCTTTTTCCATAAACACACATCCAGAGAGCAAGCATCATCTTTCATCCCTAAAATCCCTACAATTTTGAGCCTTACTCCTCCATCTCTTCCCATTTTCTATTCTCTCGTGCAACCCAGGAGCCTGACGAAGCTTTCGTCAAGCTGCTGGAAATCTACTAAAGCCACCCATGCTTCTATCTTCTTTCTCTCTTTCCGATCGAAGGCAAGCAACCATATCCAGAGAGAGCAAGCATCATCTCTCATCTATGGAACCCTTCGATTTCAAGCCTTGTTCTTCCATTGCGTCCCATTTTCTCCTCTGGTAAGCTATTTCAGAGCTTGATGAAGCTTTTGTCAAGCTGCTGGAAAATTACCCAAAGCACCTGTTCATCCACCATAATATATATATATATTTCTCTCTCTCTCTCTCTCTCTCTCTCTCTCTCTCTCTCTCTCTCTCTCCCTCTCTCTCTTCTCAACATATCCTCACGAAATCATTACTTCAAGCCTCTGTTCCTCATAGGAAACCCAAGCCTTCTCTCTCTCATGCTAAACTCATGAATGCTTAGCTCCCTTGCTATAAGCTTCTCATGCCAAGTCAAGCATTTATCTGTAAGTGACTGTTGGTTTCATTGGTGAAGAAAACCAAGGTGTTTCCTAAGGCTCAGCTACCCTTTCGAAACACTATTAGGGTCGGATCCTTGAACTCAGACTCAAGGGGCAATTTCACACATTTGGCTCTTTACAGCAGCCCAGGCCCATCTGTAGCTGCTGGAATGAAAAAGCCCCTACAATGCTCTAATTCTCACATGGTACTAGAGCATACCATGAGAAGTATTTACCAAATTCCAGAACCTAAGGTTTTGCACCACAATATACTAGATCTTGAGCCTCCGGGTTAGTGTCAAACTGGAGTAACTCAATTTTGATACGATTAACACATTTAACTGATATTATGTGAAGAAAAAAAATATTACTGGCCATTATTAACTTGTATTTTATGAGTTCATTGTATAAGAAGACAATTTCAAAGATCTCAAAGGGTTATGTGAAAACACGAAAAATATTAAGGGGTGTTAGTGTAAATAACTCTTTTATTTTTATGGTTTCGTTAGACTCCCGATTTGGACACAATTAGCATGTTTAACTAATACTATATGATGAAATAATTTTTTATTATTATTTACATGTATTGTACATGTTGTTGTATAATAATATTATTAATTTTTTGGCTCTTAAAAGCATCCACAATAGTTGCTCAATAGTTCATTTCAGTGAATTGAACTTTTTTTGTAGCTATTGAACTGAACTGCAGTTTCACATGCAGTGGTGTAGTTCAATAGCTTACAAATTAAAAACTATATTTTTTAAAATATCTTTTAAAATGATTGAATTAAGTTAATTATGATAAGAACTATACAATTAAAATGGTTTCAAAGAGATCTAACAGACCAATTTTGAATATATATATATATATATATAAGTAATAACAAAATTTTCTATTGAAAAATAAAATTTCAATATAAACAATGTTTTGTTGGAGTAATGCTATTTAGACACACAACATTGATCACCTTAGCTGACCACCTTATGTGGCAGTTGATGTGTCTTGCCATGTCAATTAATGAATGTTGCCATGTGTATTCTTTGTTTTTTTCTATAATCCTTAAAAAACAAAAAAAATTAAAAATTAAAAAACCTTAGCGTCCTTGGTAAGTGGCCTCACATCTGTATTCTCTACTTTGTCTCTCTCATTGCCTCCCTTCCTCCACCAAATTTATCCATCCCCATCCTCCACCAAAAATAAAAAAGAGTGTTGCTAAACGAACCCTAAAATTAACTGAGTACACCCAACTACTAAACTATTTATTGAATTACTAATTTACCCTAATATAAAATAACCAAAAAGGATATATTAAATTGTGAAACAAATATACTTTTAATAAGTACACCCTACTCACTATATTCAACCTTTATCAAAGGAAAGCGAAAAACTCTACTTCTTGTTACCTATCATGGTTTGATTTCGACATATGCTTTGGAGACTTTGGTGAAGTTACAAATGTTCAGATACCTTGTCAATGTGTTAATGGACCACATGAAAACGTTGTAAAGGTGGCATCCCCACCAATGTTCTCGGAAGATGACAATTCCCCAAATGGAATTGCTGTTTTAGAATACCGTCTTATGGGGATGCACAAGATCTTGCCATGCCTCCAGATTTCAAGGTCTCACAATTTCACATGATGCTCAAAATCTTCCCCTTCCAATGGCGAAGTGAGTATAGAACCTTTAGGTAAAGCCCATCATGCACCTCATATGTATTTCACTCACTCATCAACTGGAAATGGGGACATTAGAAATGGAAATCAAGATCAGCAACTGCCAGAAAGCTTTGGTTCTACTGATAATTGGGTTGGTAACCAGGATGAGAATTAGGTGGGTTGTAATCAGGAGGTTTTGTCTTCTATTGGATATAAGCACCATCTTTCACGGTTGATTTCTATTGTGGTTCCTCAAAAGACTTCCATCCTCATTATTCTGGTTATCCAATGTCAAGTAGTATTATTGGAAGTCCGAAACCTTCCAACTCTTAGACAGATCTCGGTGGGGATCATGATAGTTACTTATATAGTCTAAATTGTTTGTGCAAATAATCTCACGGGAGAATATTCGCTTCTAGGTCCTTCAACCTTCGATCTTCCTTCTCTCTCTTCCTCGATTCCTATAAAAAAGACTGGAGTAAATAGACCACACCCGGGGGGTGTTGGCCAAAGGCCCTCCGATGCCTAAGTTAGTTCGAGTGTTTGTAGGAAAACAATAGCTAAGCAAAGGGTACGGAGTTTTATGTAGGGTGTAAACCGGGTGGCCGGAGTCGTGTGTGGTGGCCGGAGCCGTGGGGAGAAAATATGGAGAGTGGAGAGGGAGAGAGAGCTTCGGGTATTTTTCTCGGGTATAAGGAGTAGGTTTAGATGTACCTTGAATGATGAATGAGGTTGTCTAT
Organism: Prunus persica; assembly: GCF_000346465.2. Taxonomy (NCBI): domain Eukaryota; kingdom Viridiplantae; phylum Streptophyta; class Magnoliopsida; order Rosales; family Rosaceae; genus Prunus; species Prunus persica. The sequence goes on along the minus strand of NC_034011.1, from coordinate 14,931,466 downwards.
TTGTAGGAGCCTCGGGGCTAGGGTTTCGTAGGAATCGAGTTGGGCCTGATAATATCTGAATTAAACATATATTATCTCTTAAGAAGATAATATCTGAATTAAATGATATTATCTCTTAAAAAGATAATATCTGAATTAAATGATATTATCTTCTCTTTATTAGGATAATATCTTAATTAATGATATTATCTCTTTAAATAAAGATAATATCATATTAATTAAGATATTTATCCTAATTAATTAATTAGTCAAATAAACTGGTTTAATTAATTAATTTAAGAGATAATATTCTTTTCCACGTGGCGTGCCCTGATTGGAGACGAAAATATATGCTCTCACATAAATTATGGCCGTTGGTGCTACGACTATGAGCTAAATGCAGCAATTCCTCCCATGGCGCACCTCCAGTGCATTCATAGTTTCAGAGCAAAAAGCCATGGGATGTAATTGGACAAATTTGGTGGTGTGGTGTATTAGGGTGTACCAGAGATATTTTGGTAGTTAAATAGGGTGTACTTAGTTAATTCTACATTTTAATTTAAATATTAGGGTATACTTAGATCATAGGGTGTACTCAGATAATTTTAGGGTTTGTTTAGCAACTATATCCTTGACATAAACCCACCTGTTTTTGGACCATTAAAAAAACCAAAATTTGAATGTAGTTAATAATTATCCTAGTATTAGAAAATGTTTAGTCTATACCATCATCATAGTCAACACTACGTACCGTTACAGCATTCCATTACAAATCCCTGCTTTTTAGCATTTATATGTAATCCCTATTATTTGGGCATCTATTTAAAAATAAAAGAATTCGACCCAAAAAAAAAAAAATATCAATCAACACATTAATCGTTTGAGAAAAAAAAAATCAACACATCAATATGCATAAATTTTTTATTATTTTTTTGTTCAAGCATAAATAATATCATTACACCTATGCACATTAATATACCTAAATAATCTATATATAAAGCAAAATGTAGAGAATAGTGAAACATTCAAAATACCAGAAAATACCCTTGGTTAATCCAAACATTAAGAATTAGAATTATTAATTAAATGAGGATAATATGGTAAATTCACACTTTTCATATTTAAAAAAAATTAAAATTAAAAGAAAAATTAGATAATGAATTCTATTTTTATGGAATACAACTACTCATTATCTTATGGATAATGCTTGGTAGACCATCTATTTGTACCATATTTGTGTACCATCTGATATGGCTGTTGAGTTGGATATGTCACATCATTAAATGAGTTTTTAATATTTTTAATTTGTGATGACTTTTTTCACCCATATAGAAACCTAAAAGCCGTTTAGATTTTCACATCGTTGCTTAGACATCCTCCCCTACCCCTACCTCTTATCCCACGATTGCTCCCCTTCTCCCAGTTTTTCATGCTTTTATTTTTATTTTAAACATTTTTTTTCCTTTTCTTCTCAAGGGAATGAAAATAGATTCGGCAATTAAGTTCAACATTGATGGTTCAATTGGGTAGATATTATATTGGGTTCGATTGAGATGTCAATCTGGTTCGATGGAGCGGTGGTGATTTTGATTAGGTGATGGTGGTAAGCTTTGTGTGTGGTTCAGATTCCAAGCGACCTCGTTTGACGGTCTGTGGGGGCAATGTTTGACAGTGGTTGTGTTAAACGGTGATGGTCGGGGTTAGGTGGTGGTTGTGGTTTGAGTGGGTTTAATTGTCTGCGTTGGTGGTGATGATTTGACTGGTGGAGGTTATGTTCGAAGATGTTGAATCTGTAATTTCATAATTATAACTAGACTTTTGAATTCTTTTTCAGAAATCAAATTTCAAAGATTGGGACATGGCAGGTGGTTTGTACAATGTGGAGTGCACTTACAGGTAGGCAAAGTAATAGAAAATAGTGGTTAATTTTTTTGTCGCTGGCAGATTAGAAAACTCTGGTTTATTGTGACTGATTAGGGAGAAGATAAGGGAGGAGGAAGGGGAGGAGTTAGGCGAAGAACCAGTTCAAGATACGGGAAACAAAACTTCTGACGTGCTTGGGTGTCTGTAAAGTGAAGGGTGAAAAACATACAGTCCTGATCTCTTGGACTACAAGGGTCCATGAGATTTGTGGTCACTCACCATTAGATGTAAATTCAACGGTTCACTCACTCTTGCACTCCTTTTTAAAAAAAAAATTTGAACCATTGAATTAATATCCAACGGTGGGTGACCACAATCTCTTGGACTCCTGTGGTCCAAGAGATCGGGACTGGAAAAACATAATAAAAAATTAAAGTGAAGGGTGAAAAACATCTTTGGCATCAGGGAGACATCCGGTAAGATTTCTTGTCGCTGGCAGATTGGCAGGAGGTAGGATAGGAGGCGGGGGTAAGGGAGGAGCTCTAAGCAACGATGTAAAAAGTTAAATGGCTTTTAGGTTTCTGTATTGGTGAAAAAAGTAATTAAAAATTAAAAATGTTAAAAACTCATTTAATGATGTGGCATAGCCAACTCAACGGCCACATCAGATGGTACACAAATATGGTACAAATAGATGGTCTCCCTAGCCTTTTTTAATTCCAAAATAAATTTATTTATTTTTTAAAAAGACACTCGCAGGCACGGAAGCACGTGCGGAGAGTCTAGTAATAATAATAAAAAAATTAAGTATTAGACATAATTAACTTTACTAATTCTTATTTGAGACATTGAGTATTTTAGTTTGGGTTTTAATACCTATGAAAAAATTGTTATTTTGGATTAGGCCAAAGAGGAGGCCCAGATTCGTTGGGCCTGTCTAAATTATAGAGATAAAATATAATTTTACCCTTTTTTAAGAGCCTTTGCCAAAATCAGATCTATCTCATGAGTCCAGGAGACTCCATTCTCTCTCTCTCTCTCAGTCTAGGGGTCACGACGGCAAAGTGGCTGTGACTTCATACAGCTCATCCTTGGTAGTGGCAAGATGTAGCACCTAATGGGAATCGAGGGAGTGATAGTAGATCTTGTGCAAGCGATCACGGAGGCGGTGTCGGATATGATTAGGCCAACAACAACTGAAGACGAGGTCAACAAGAATCTGTTGGAAGGACACGGGAAGATGCAGATGCAGGTGAAATCAAAGCCAGAGTTCTCGCAGAGGGAGCTTTCTTTTCTTTTGAAGCTAATTCCAAAGTTGATACAGCTCTAATACAAATTTTTAGGATATGGAGTTCTGGGTTAATAATGGGTTTGTTGTTTAACACTTTTGTCAACTTTTGGATTTTGGGTGATAAAACTATGAGGGATTTTTATTGGGATTGTTGTATTTGGAGCATAATAAGCTGTTGTTTAGCTTATTGTGTTTGATATGGGTTCAAAACAAGTATCTAATATATATGTTATGAATATTATATGTGCTTGACAAAAAAAAAATATATGAATATTATATGTGATTCTTGCTGTTATTATTGAAATTTTCATAATCTCATATGCGTTCACATTTGTATCATGTAAGCAGGTTGCCAAAGACAACTGTCAATTTTTGAGTTTATTTTAGGTGTGTTTATATATATTGAATGGTATATGGTTTCTTTTATAGAACTATGTCTAGAAATTGGTTTTCAACTAATTTTCTAAGATGTGTTGTAGGTAAGGAAAAATCAGATTGAATTGAAGGGGAAAAGTTAAATTTTTTTTTTTTTAATGGTTTTGTTAGCATTTATGATTAGGGTTATAAACAATTTTTTTTGAAGTAATAGGTTTTTTTTTTTACCTACAAGCAATACTTTACTCTAAATTAATCTAATCTATGAGGAAGGAACACTCAAATAATGTGGGTAGAATATTTTTCAAGTATATTTCATTCTCCAAAAGGAGGTATTTATAATACAAGGATGTGACCCTAGTAGGGTCAAACTAGGAAATAAGATAAAATCCTAATTACACAATATCTGTACAAAAGGAAAGAAATAGAATCCTAATAAACTAGGAAATAAATATCCTAATTAAATTAGGATCTTGCTAACACTCCCCCTCAAGTTGGAGTAAAGATATCATGCATGCCTAACTTGTCAAGCGAGTTGAGAAAGACCGTAGTAGACATAGCTTTTATAAGAACATCTGCTAGTTGATACTCGGATGATATAAATGGAAAAGAGATAATTTCAGCATCCAACTTCTCTTTAATGAAATGTCAATCAACCTCCACGTGCTTTGTACAATCATGTTGCACGGGGTTATGCGCAAATGCAATTGCAGCTTTATTGTCACAATACAAATCCATGGGTTTCTGGGTTCAAACCCAAGATCTCTCAACAATCTTCTCAACCATAGTAACTCGCACACACCATGAGCCATCCCACGGTACTCGGCTTTGGCACTAGACCTAGACACCACTTTTTATTTTTTACTCTTCCAAGTAACAAGATTACCACCAACAAATGTGAAATACCCAGACGTAGAATGTCTATCAGTAACTGAACCAGCCCAATCAGCATACATATACACTTCCACATCTGTATGATCATACTTGCAAAACATTAATCCCTTGCCATGAGTTAATTTCAAATACCTCAAAATGCGCATCACAGCACCCATATGATCTTCACTATGAGAATTCATAAACTGACTCACTACACTTACTGCATATGCGATATTAGGAAGTGTATGAGCTAAATAAATCAATTTCTCCATAAGTCGTTGATAACGCTCTTTATCTGTAGGGACTTGATCAGGATACAACCCGAACTTATGATCCTATTCATTAGGGGTATCAATTAGTCTACAATCCAACATTGTAGTCTCTGCAAGTAAATCCAAAATATACTTTCTTTGAGACAGAAAGATACCATGTTTAGATCTGGCAACTTTAATCCCAATAAAGTACTTTAAATCACCCAATGACTTCATCTCAAACCCGGAAGCCCAATACTTCTGAAGATTTTTCATTTCTGCTTGATCATCTCTAATCACTATCATATCATCAATATAAATAATTAAAGCTATCAATTTACCTTTATGACGTTTTAGGAATAAAGTATGGTCTGAGTTACTCTGCACATACCCAAACTTCTTCATAGATGCTACAAATCTCCCAAACCACGCTCTTGGTTGCTTCAATCCACATAAGGACTTCTGCAACTTACACACAACACCCTCCTTAGAGGTTACACAAATACTAGGAGGGATATCCAACTAGGAGGGATATCCATATAAATCTCCTCCTTGAGGTCACCATGTTGAAATGCATTTTTGACTTCAAACTGCAATAAATGCCAGTCATGATTAGCAGCCAGGGATAAGAGTACACGCACAATATTAAGTTTTGCCACTGGAGCAAAGGTCTCCAAATAATCCACTCTATAAGTCTGAGTATACCCCTTTGTTACCAATAACAATCGATGGAACCATCAACCTTATGCTTCAAAGTGAACACCCATCTGCATCCAACTACTTTCTTCCCTCATGGCAAAGGAACTAAATCTCATGTCTTATTCTTGTTCAAGGCATCCATTTCAACATTCATGGCATCCATCCATTTGAGGTTAGATAAAGCATCATGCAGCTTAGTTGGCACACATACACTAGATAATTGACACAAATATGATGCATATGACTTAGATAAGCTATAAGTTGTCACATAATGGCTAATGAGATATTTAGTTTTGGCATGTATATCAGGGGAATATTGTACTTTGGATTTCCCACGAGTAGTTCATGGGGGTAATTAATAAGTAGACATAGACAGATCATCATAAATTACCTCACTTGCCTCATTATCACAATTTGACTGGAGCAATGACAGGGCAGAGGGGGGTCTTGTATCAAAATTGTTTGACACAATTTTGGGTCAAACAAGAAAAAAAGGGGTATATAGTCAATATTTAATAGATACATGCATATAAATTATATAATTTGCAAGATGCCTTTACGCAACTATTTACCTAAAAATCTCCTTAGCCCTATCGATAGGCCAAGAGAATTTATTAGATGTGAGTGTGCTACTATTAGTCTAATAGAAATATAAATAAAAGACAAATTGCGCCTCACATAATCGGCTCATACTATTTTTTTAAAAAAAGAAATTAATTAAAGATAAACTTCAACAATATAATTCAAGACATCTAAATCAGATTTTGGAAAGAATAAGAACCCTACCCGTTCTATCTCTCTGTAAGTCCTAAAGGAAAAATTCATAAAAGGGGAGGAGGAAAAAGCGTCACTGCCCCTTCTCTCCCTCCTCTCTTCTCATCTTTTTTTTTTAGGTCAGTGAATAAGTCCACTAGGGCGTATTGAATAAAAAAAACCCTTTGTGGTGATTTCTTTTTAGCCATGCTTAGATTGATGTTCCCCATCACCCCTTTTACACTACTACAAAAAAGCAAAAAGACGACGGTAAATCACCGTCGTGTATTCGGTTTTTCAATGGTCGTGGAATCCACCGTCATCTTTTCCCACATAAACTACGACGCTAAATCACCGTCGTTGTTAAAATATACAACGTCATCAACAAATACAAAACGACGTCTTTGTACTGCAAAAAGATCTAAAAAAGCAGTCGAGGATGAGAATAGATGACCAACTCTCTAAAAAAACCGTCGTTAAAAAGGAAAAATATGACACATTTAACAGAACAAGGCCGCAAGATAGACATACAACGACGAAAATTAAAATAAGACGCCGTTAAATATCATTTTCACGACAATAAAAAATATGACCTCTTTAAATACATTAGAAGACGACGTTATTGATACCTACTACGTCGCCTATATAAAAACAGCCGTAGTAAAATAAATTTTCCACTTCGATTTTTCTATAAAAGATGACGTGGAAATAGTTGTCAGTGTCATTATTTACGACGTATGTATTTATAGAGTAGACGTTGAACAACGAAACAACGTCGGTTACAAATATATGAGAGTCGTATTACAAAATTTATACGTCCTATTTTCAGAAACAAACAACGACAATAAATATTAGACGTTGTTAAATAAAACAACGTCGAAAACAAATAAAAACAGACGTGTTTAGTCTGCTAAAGTTCTAAAAAATAGTCGAGGATGAGAATAGACGACCAACTCAAACAAATCACCGTCGTTAAAAAGGAAAAATATGACACATATTAAAAGAATAAGGCCGCAAGATAGACATACAACGACGACAACTAAAACACTACGCCGTTAAATATAATTTTCACGAGAAGACGACGTTATTGAAATCTACTACGTCTCTTATTTACAAACAACCGTCGTGAAATAAATTTTCCACTTCGATTTTTCTAAAAAAGATGACGTGGAAATAGTTGTCAGTGTCATTATTTACGACGTATGTATTTATATAGTTGACGTTGAAATGCGAAACAACGTCGGTGGCATTTATATAGTCGACGTTATATTTATATGTATTCATTACTCACGACGCACTTATTAATATAGACGACGTTGAACTTCTAAACAACGTCGGTTCCAAATAAATGAGAGCCGTATTACAGAATATATAGACGGCGTTGATTATGATGAGAGCCGTATTACAAATAACGTCGTTTAATTGATATTAGACGGCGGTTATAATGAATTACCGTCGGGATTCATTTCGTTCCTCTTCGTTTATAAAAGAACTTGCGACGTGGAAAATGTATGATGACGTCGTATTTTTTAACGTTCAGATTATATATCTCGTTTTTTAGACGTCGGTATTATGGGATTGGAGTCGTGTTATTTTGAATTACATGGCGGTTCTTAATCCTTTCCCGACGTGATATCCTGAATAATTGCTTCACAATAGCGTCGTGGTTCTTCATTGTTACGTTGCTTTAAGAGGTCGGTAAATATGCTGAATAACTGGTTCACAATAACGTCGTGTTTTATTTGAACAGACGTCGTTTTTTGTAAAGAATATAATGATGTAATCTAGAACCAGTATTTTTTGCACTGATTGTTTTGTGGCCAAAACCTGTATAATGAAAGTGAAGAAATCACATTACAATATATTACAAAATTAATGTCATACACTGCCAATTACATAAGCATCATTCAATCCATATATCTTCACACCCATCTCGAATATTTTGACCACCTAACTCACCCACCAGTTCATCAAATGTGTCAACATTTGGCATCCCTCTAATAAATGGCTCACACTCAATTATCACATCACCTAAGACTTCATCACCAATAACATCATTATATTCTCTATTAGGCATTGATAACACTACCGACCAACCACGATGCATCGGGTCGTCAACAAAAAATATTTGTTTGACTTGAGAAGCCAAAACAAATTGGTCATTCCTATGTCCAATTTTACTCAAATCTACAAGGGTAAATCCAAGTTCATGATCCCTTATAATTCCAACCCCAAACAACTTCAAATTAACACATTTAACACATGGACAACGGATATGTGTTGTAGTTAGAAGATTTTCTACAGCAAAGTTCAAAAATGCTTCCACCCCAAACTCATATGCCTTCGATCTTCTATCCGAGTGCATCCATGACTTATCCATCTCCGACACTATAACCTATTATCTATAATAAAGTGAAAATACAGGCAATGACCATCACTATAGCAGATTATACAAAGATCTAATAGCAAGTAATACACAACAGAGACGACGGGTTTTAAACAAAAACAGACGTATTTGGCATATATAGACGACGGATTTTCAACAGACGTCGTCTAATATAAGTAATACAAACGACGGTTTATGAAAAAACCGTCGTGTATAAGTAATACAACGACGGTAGTTTAAAAAAACCGTCGTGTAATCGTCGTCGTATGCCTAAAAAGGCGTCGCGTCTCAGTTTATTTTCAAGAACCCAAAACCCATTAAGAACACAACATATATATGAAACCAAGCAAGAAACCAAAATATACATGAAACCAAGCATGAAAACAATAAATCCATTCCCAATTCAACATAACATAGGGTGATTAAAAGATCCGACAAAATTAAATCCATTTCCAATTCAACATAACAGATAATGTAATCCATGAACCCATTAAACAGAAAATCCATGAACCCATAACTATAAGCACATTATTAACAGATCGCAAAGCATATACCTAAAACCCTTTAACAAAATAACCTAATATCATTCAATGAATTTACAAGGGGAAGATAGGGTTTGTACTTACAGGTTGGACGAGCTCACAGATTCGACGGAGCCTGGAGAGTGCAACTTTTAATTAGAGCAGAAGTGAGAGAGCGAAATGTTATGTTGCGCGAAATCTGAAAATTTTAGGGTTCAGGGTTAGAAGTATAAGAATAAGAGCCATATCTAAAAAATTTAGGTCGCGCGAAAATGTTTAGAGAGCGCGCTCTTTAAAACGTCGAAAGAAAAACCATGGCGAAAGTTCTACAAGAACCGACGTAAATATAATATTCCACGACGGAAACACTGAACGTAACGCCGTTTATTTTGACGCTTCATTTTTCGGAGTAATTTTAAATTTATTTTGAATATTTTGATATAAAGACGACTGAAAAACCACGTCGGGGTTAAGAAATTGAAGACGTTATAAATTATAATAGACGACTTATATATTAAAATGACGTCGTTTAAAGTATAAACCATGTCGGATATTTTACTGCACGACGTAACATATGTATTCCACGACTCAACCACCGTCGTTAAAAATTAATACCCTAAACCCTTAAAACTAAATTATATAATTTAAAAAATTAAGTTTATAAAAGGGTTTATGGTTTTACAGCCTAATATATACCCTAGACTACCCAAAAATTATACTTTAAAAATAAACCCCAATAAATAACAACCCTAATCTCTAAACCCTAGACTCTAAACCCTAAACCATAAAACTAGAAGTGATTTTATGACTCATCAAAACAATTTTGTTTTGGATGGTCATTTTAAATATTTGTTATTCAAAATGAATTTTTTCAAGGTTTAAGGGGAAGAAAATATATCAATGACTTCATAGGAGTTGACTTTGCATTTTTCTGATTTATTTTAAATTTATTTTGAATATTTTGATATAAAAATAATAAAATATTCTTATCACAATAACAAACCACGTCGGGGTTAAGAAATTGAAGACGTTGTAAATTATAATAGACGACTTACATATTAAAATGACGTCGTTTAAAGTAGAAACCATGTCGGATATTTTACTGCACGACGTAACATATGTATTCCACGACTCAACCACCGTCGTTAAAAATTAATACCCTAAACCCTTAAAACTAAATTATATAATTTAAAAATTTAAGTTTATAAAAGGGTTTATGGTTTTACAGCCTAATATATACCCTATACTACCCAAAAATTATACTTTTACGTCGGATTTGTTTAAAACGAAACAACAAAAAACGACAGTTTTTGACTTTATTAGGTCGTTGGAAAAGTATTACACGTTGGTTACGCAATTTGTATGTTTGTTTTTTTTTAATTTAAGAAAACCTCAACAAATTTTTACATCATATATTATAGACAAAATTTGTACATTGTACATAAATATCAAGTGTTCAATAATTCCCCTATTCCATGTGAAGGCAAACAAACTCTGCCCATTCATTCCGGACTTCATCAATTACTTCTTGGGGGTATGGCGCTTCCTGTTTTTCCTTGGCATACTGCATAAACAATGACTATTAGGGTTTATAAATAAAAAGAAATTCAATCACAGACGACGATATTTTTTCATAACCGACGTAGTATATCTATTCAACGACGGTAATTTTACATGACCGTCGTTGATAATACAAAAAACAACGTAAAATGTATGAAGGTAATTTCTTCTTACCTTCTTCTCAAACGCCAAGGAAGGATCCATGATGATGTCCCTCATGAAGCGCATCACATAATACCCGAATTTGACACTGCTGGGTTGCTTTGGTGTGCCTGACAGAGTTTTTCAAATTACTACTTTACGGCCTGATCTGGCTATGTGAGAATTATATATTTTTATAGCACTGTTCACGATATTTTTGCCCTCTTCATCGACCACACGATTTCCCGGCAGAGGATCTAGAAAATAGACGGTTTCCCTCTTTGCTCTCACAATCAGCAAGATCCAATGACGGCTGCACAAAATTAATATAAAAACGACGGTTATTTACAAAAACGACGTATTATAATATTTCACACGACGAAATAAAGTAGCAATCGACGACATTATATATTTATCACGACGATAAATAACTACTGACGTGGTTAGTAGTTTCAAACGACTCAATAAAATAAAACACCGACGTGGTTAGTTTATACGCTGTCATTTATTGAAAATCATAAAAACAAAATCCTGTTAAGGAGACTAACCCTGGATTGTAAGGCATCATGAAAATCTGTTCACCATCAGTCTTCTGAAGTCGAGCTGCTACCAATCGTGATCTGTCAGCTATTGTCCCAGAGTTGGCACTAACTGTAGCAGGGTCGATAAAGCCAACCATGCTACACATATTTGCTTGTTTCAAAAGATCATGTAAGTACCTAAATATATAAAATAATATAAACAAGTCAGCACAAAAAAACACACGACGGTTATGTATAACAAAACGACGTATTATAAAATTTCACACGACGTACTGAAATAGACAACGACGTTATAATATATTTATCACGACGGTACATACTAACGACGTGGTTAGTTAGTTAAGACGACGCAATAAATAAACCAACGACGTATTATTTTAGAATGACAAACCTCATATATACAGCAACCACAGTAGCTCTTATTTCTTCCATGCCTGCAAATTGTGTAATATCTTCAGGCAGGACGAAGGTATCGCGTTCTAGACCAAACACCTCCTTATCAATTGTAAAGTTCAGGGTCTTATCCTAAGGCACGAGTGTCATTTCCACATAACGACAAAGGGATTTTAAAGAAGATGGCGCCTCCATATTTGAATAATCAACAACTTTAATAACTTGTTGAAAGAAATAAAAAAAATGACGTGGTAATTCAATAAAAACGACGGTTTAAGGAATAAAACGTCGTCTGAAAAGAATTTAAACGACGGTGAAAAAACCGTTGTGGTGAACAATTTATTACGTCTTAGAAAAAAATTCTGCCGTCTAAGTTGTAAACAAACGACGGTTTAAAGAAAAATATCGACGTCTGAAATTTTGAAAAACAAATAAAAAAGGCAAAGTTATGTGAACATACCTGGTCGTTATGCTTTTCTTCATCTTCTTTCTCCTTTTCATCTTGTTTTTCTTCTTTCTTCTCTTCATCTTTTTTTTCTTCTTCCTTCTCTTCATCTTTTTTTTTCTTCATTCTTCTCTTCATCTTGATTTCCTTCATTTTTCTGTTTTAAGTAATAAAGAATATAGAGAAAGTAAAAAAATTAAATTCAAACGTCGTGGTAAGACAAAACACAAGACAGTATGTAAGAATTATGGACGTCTTAAATTATTAAACGATGGTAAATAGTAAATGTCGTGGGATTTATATATTACGTCGGGAATGACTAACACCGTCGTCTAAAAACCACAAAGTTTTAAAAATAACGACGTTTAATGGCGTGTAAAACAAGTAAACTAAATACGACGTGGTATTGAAATACAAACGACGGTTTATTTTTAAAATCGTCGTGGTATGTATTTCAAACGACGGTTTTATTAATAATAACGACGTCTAATAGTTTTTAAAAAAAAACAAAGAATTCAAAGTTCAGATATGTTACCTTTTCTTCCTGATGTTTCCCATTTTTGGCAGTATCATCCTCAAAATGTAGGGATCTCACATCACCTCCAGAGCAGCTTGCTTTGTCAGACATTGAATTTTTGGGACTTTGGCTAATTCTTGGTTTAAGCATGCTTAGATCAAAATTGGGAATTAATTGGGAAAGCTGACTCAGGAAATGCTCCCTCTCAGCCTCTACCAATTGTTTGGTTCTAGCCTCCATCCTTAAAGCCTCTTCCCTTGCCTTAACTTCTATCTTTTTATTCTCTTCTTGAAGGAGAACTTTTAAACTGTCCTTTAAACGGTCGTCAAAGCTCATCCTCTGTGGTTTGGGTAAATTGAAATATTGCCTTGGGGAAATCCCAGCACCTACATCTCTCACTCTGCCTGGATGCTCGGGGCCCAAAGCCATGGTCAGCACATCATTGCTGCCAGATACACTGACTTTGCCTTCCGAGACTTATTTTTGCAATTCATCCTAAAACAAAGATATATAAAAAAGTAAGAACAAAAAACACACGACGGTTATTTATATACAAACGACGTATTATATAATTTCAGACGACGCAATAACATATAAATCGACGTTATTATAATTTATCACGACGGTAGTTATACCGACGTGGTTAGTTTTTTAAAACGACGAAATGAATAAACCACCGACGTCTTATGCTTTATTTACAGATAACAGAGGAATGATTCAATATTCACACCTTTAACGACCTTGTTTAAAACATTTCGACGTAGTAATTTAATACAAACGACGCGAAAATGAACCACCGACATCTTATACTATAATTACAGAAAACAGAGTAGTGGTTCCTGATTTAGACCTTTAACGACGTTTTTTAAAAAATTTCGACGTGGTAATATCATTCACACGACGAAAAATATAACATAAGACGTAATAAGAATTATTCACAGTTTAATAAAAATTTAAAACAGAGTGAGTAGGCTTACAATTAATTTTGCTTTCTCTGCCACCTTTGGATCCGGGATGTTACCATGTTTGTCCTGTCTAGCTCTCTTCCATAAGGTAGATCGATCAATTTCTACCCCAGGCATGGTTTCCTCCAATTGATCCTCCAAACCAGCATATCCTTTTCGAGACAATCGATGATTGTACTCAAGTTTCTCCCTAATCTGTGCATGTTGAGAATGCACAGACTCAAAATCTTTGGATAACCTTGAAGCTACAAAGGCATCTCATCGTGCTTTCTCTATGAATTTATATGTTTCAGGGGGTTGGCTTAATCTCTCCCTGTCATTGGTGTATGGAAGGATATAATGCCTCGTTAGTGTAAACTTGAAATCCTTCCATTTCTTGGCAGCAGAAGCTAACACAGAGTTCTTGCCCCCTTGACCTACCACAAAAGCAATGTCAACTACTTCCCAAATCTGCTCCTTTATATCCTTGGGGATTTGAGCCCATTTCATGTCCACAAGTGGAACTCTGGAGCGTGCCAACACACCAATGTAGGACTGCATCTCACTATGTGCTTGGCCAATTCCTTTCCCCCTTTTATTGTACTCAACAATTGGCCTGAGTTTCTGAAGTTTTCTCTTCACAACACGAGGCATTGTGCTCATACCTCGACCAGACTTTGAATCATCAGAGATTGTTGTTGTGCTGGTTGGTTCTGTCTCAGCAGATGATGAAGCAAACTTCATCTTCTTCGAAGACTTCATCTTCTTCGAAGACTTCTCTTGAGGAGTTACCATTCCAAGCTCCCTACCTCCATTTTTCTTGGAGTCAGAGTCCTTAATTTGGTCTTGAGAAACCATTTTTACAGACAAAACTGCAAGTGAAAATATTTCAGAAAAAGATTAAGAACACAAACGACGGTTATTAATAAAATACGACGTATGATATGATTTTAAACGACGCAATGAAATAATCTCAGACGTAATAAATGTTTAAAACCAAGGTAATTAAACAACGACGAAATAATATAAAATAAGACGTAATAATAACTTATTACGTCGATATTTACCGGACGACGTGATAATTAACTATAAACGACGAAATATTTATATAACACCGTGGTATTGATGTTCACACGACGTCAATAGTAATATACCGTCGTCTATATAAGGATCCAAAACTCTTCTTTCTTTCTCTGTGAATGTTTGATTACAGATTTGATTTTTCTGAACCATGGTTTTTGTTTTCTAATTTGATAAAATACAAGGCCCAGAAAGAAAGTTTTGGAATCTTATATAGACGACGGTATTTTAATATGACGTCGTGGTATTAACATTCACACGACGTAAAACAATAAGATATTGTCGTCTATATTAGATACCAACCCTACTTTCTTTTTCTTTATATTTTATCAAATTAGGGAAAAACAAAAACCATTGTTCAGAGAAATCAAACCTGCAATTAAACAAGCAAATAAAAAAAAGACTATAATTTTAAAAACAACTTTGTCAATTTTCAGACGACGCTAGAACGACTGACGAACCGTCGTGGTCTACATATTTAACCACGTAAATAAGAAGCTACCGTCGTCTTATTTAGTTGAGGTAGTTGTCTTCAAAGTTGGAAACTTTCCCTCTTTGTCTGTATATTTTATCAAACTTGGAAAGAAGTAAAATGATTTTGGCCAGAAAAAAGGTAAAAAGATTTTTCAAACAAAAAACGTATGAGCATGCAAAACAGCAACCAAAATAGTGAAAATGAAAGCTTACCTTTTGCGTGCAATGAAAGCAAGAGGAAGACGATGTTTAAGTTCAGAGACGACGAAGAAGACGAGAGGAAGACGATGAGGTACTCTGACAGTGCTCTGACAAGGAAAAAAGTCAAAAATTTTCTCTGGGAGATTGAAATTTTTAATCGGGTTTGGAAACAGTGCATGTGTAAGTCAGGTAGACGAAAAGTTGCTTACATATAAAACCATTTCAAAAAAATAATACGGCGGTTACATATAACTACGACGTATAAATTACAAAATACGACGGTACATTTAACTTCGGACGTGGTAAATAAATACGACAGTAGTGTTGTAGGTACCGTCGTAGTAAACTCAAAAATTAAAGTACATAAGTAATAACTCGCGTCATGGTAGATTATTTAACACGTCGTTTTTATTAATGTACCGACGTGGATTTCTGTAATATACGTCGGTCATACCGACGTTGATTTTACAATTTAAACGGCGGTTTTTTTGTAAGAACCGCCGTTGGTTTTAAAAATTTATTCTATAAATTTGTCGCTTTCATTCATTTTCGGTTTACATTTAGGGTTCCAAGTTCTTCCTCTCTCAGAGACACTGTCTCTCACATCTCAAAGACAATAATTTGGATGTCTTTCTCAATGAGAAATTGAGCTTACTCGCATCAAATCTATGTCCACAAGAAGAAGCTTGTCAACTAGCCTTCTCACTTCCTTGATCAAGCCTGATAGGACACTTAGTGCTTCTGAATACTCCTTGCTTTTCATCAAAAGAGATGCAAGCCTGGCCTCCACTCGTTGTCGAAGGAAAGTTCGCTTCTTAGGAAAATCTGAAGATCAGATGTGCCTGATCCTCTGCTTGATTTTCTTGGCTAAGAAGATCCGTCAGATTTGTGATAGCCTCTTCCTTTATCCGTAGAGCTTCAGAAGAAAAAGATGGGTTTCAAGAATGCGATAAAGAATAGAAATGGCTTCAGATGGCCTCTAAAGCATGAGCAATCAAATCAGTAGTTGCTGGGAGATATGATGAAGACATTGTCAATGCTTTGAACTATACAAGTCCTGCAGAAAGATAAAGGACCAAACCGTTAAAGAAGCTGAAACAACGACGGTTTTCTGTTCTACCGTCGTCTTTTCTCGTCGTCTATATTAAGGTAAGATGGCGGTAGATTTATAATTACCGACGTAGATTATTTTGTTAAACGTCGTTAAGTGTAATACAACCGACGTGGATTTTATTTTTAAATTATAAATAGAGTTTTTTTTCCCGAATTCTTTCAGTTTTAGTTTTCAATTACAAAGCGTGATAAATAGATTTTTCTTTCCCGAGGAAATTTAAAATGAGGGAAATTAATGTTCTAGAATTTGTAAACTAACACGACGCAATATTACTAACCCGAGAAAATTATAAATAGATTTTGCTTTCCCAAAGAAATTTTAAATTAATTCAATTTGAAACAACGACGGTTTTTTGTTATGCCGTCGTTTTTAACTAACACGGCGCAATATTTGTTTTGCGACGTGGAATCTTTTCATTTAACGTCGTTAAGTTTAATATAACCGACGTGGATTTGAATTTTTAAATTATGAATAGAATTTTTTTTCCCGTGACCTTTCAGTTTATTTTTCAATTACAGTGCGTTATAAATAGAGTTTTTTTTTCCGGAGGAAATTTAAAATGAAGGAAATTAATGTTCTGGAATATGTAAAGTTTCTTTTTTGGATGACAGATTTAAATAAAATAAGAATATAAAAACAACGACTGTTTTGTATTACTGTCGTCGTTTTTCGTCGTCTTAAGTAAGACTAAGACGACGTAATATATTTGTTGAGCGACGTTGATTTGTTTTTTAAACGTCGTTAGGTATAATATAACCGTCGTTGAAAATTGTCTCTCTGATTGCAAATTTGCAACGACGTTAGGTATAATATTTGTAGATACACAAACGCACACACATCATCAACTTCCAAAAAATTGTCTCTCTGATTGTAAATCTGTGTCATCTGTTAAG
Organism: Prunus persica; assembly: GCF_000346465.2. NCBI lineage: Eukaryota > Viridiplantae > Streptophyta > Magnoliopsida > Rosales > Rosaceae > Prunus > Prunus persica. The sequence goes on along the minus strand of NC_034011.1, from coordinate 14,914,168 downwards.
ATTATGATGTGGAACAGAGTTCCATCTGGTAAGATTTCGTAATCCTTGGGATCTCAGAAAAATCTGATTATGTCGGCGGTTTTCTATATAAACCGTCATGGTTATTTCAATTCTTGTCATTAAGTAGATCTACCGACGTAGGATAAGAAAATCAAAGAAAAAAATTGTTAACAAAAATTCTTATTAAGACGACGGTTTAAATTAAAAGTACGACGTATAAAATGAATAAATACGACGTTAAATTTTATAGTACGATTTAAAGATAACGTCGTAGAACTATACGAGAATGACGTCGATATATTTATATTTTTCGTCGTTGTACATTAATTTAATACGGCGATATTTTGTATTTTAAAGCCGTGGATTTGTTTGTAATTATACGGCGTCTTATACGAAAACCTCGTCGTATTATTTTATGAGTAAAAACGGCGGTTTTTATTGAAATCGTCGTCTTTACTTTCTACGTCGGTCGATTCATAACTTCTGCCGTTCTTTGTTGGCTTTGATTTTACACTGCGGAAATCTGTTTCAAATAGACGTCGGTTGTTTAATTAGGTACGTCGTTGTTTTTGAACAGCCATTTGAATCTCCATTTTTTAGTTGTCTAAGGTGGTATTACACGACGGTGTTTTTAGAACCGTCGTCTTTTTAAAAACCACAACGGTTTTCACTTAGACCGTCGTTGTTTTCTGGTCGTCTTTTTCACTTTTTGTAGTAGTGTTAGTATATGTTTTCAATCAAATCGTCTTTGACGGAGGTTGCTGCAAATCACCTAATTGTTCTTTTTCAAAGGTTTGTTATTTTCGTTAATTTGTTCGCTCTTATGAGCATGTAGATAACTGAAAATCATATTTTTTTTCATATTTGTTACGAATGCGGTGGTAGGTGTGGCCACGATGACGCTTCTTCAAGTGGTGGTGGTGGGGTTCGTTTAGGCTCATGGGTTGTTTTAGGGTTTTGGTTATATTAGATTTGTAGGCTTTGTTTGGGCTTATGATTAATTGTGGTGATGTGGGCTAGTAATTTTAGGGTGGCTTTTGTCTATGTTAGTTTTGCTTTTAGCATGTTAGTTTGTTGCCCTTTTGGGATTTGTACTTTAGATGTCTTGTTGATATTTTTGATTGTACCATTGAAGTTTCTCTTTGATTTAAAAAAAGAAGCAAAAATAAAAATAAAAATAAAGACATCTAAAGCACCAATTCCAAGAGGGCACAAATTAACATGCTAAAAGTAAAAATAAAGCAAACAAATACCGCACTAGAACTACTAGCCTACATCATCAGAATTAAGAATAACCCCAAAGAAAACTCACAAACCTAACATAGCTGAAACCCTAAAGCAATCCAAAATCCTAAATGAACCTTACCACCACCACATAAAGAAGCGTCGTCGCGGCCACATCCACCACAACCTAAAATCTTAAAGCCGTAACAAATCTGGAGAAATGTGGTTTCTAGCAATCTACATGCTCTTAAGAGCGAATACATAAATCAAAATAACAACTCTAACAAAGACCAATTGAGTGATTTGCAGAAAACTTTGTCAAATATGATGTAGAACCCAAATTAGAGATATGAGCAGTGTTAGAGAGTAGGTTATAAGACAAGGATTTGATTGAGACCATAGCCCAAAAGATGTGATGGGGAACTTCAAACTGAGCAATGATCAGAAGAAATTATCACAAGGGGCTTGAAATTGGTATTTAGGTGTAAGGGATAAAAATTAAACTCTAACCAAGTTAAACAAGGATCCTACAAACAAAGTAATCCTAGTCATAGACCTAAGAACACACAACAGAATACACAACCAGTCATCAATCAATTCTCAAGCCCTTGCAAACCTAGAAGATGCCTATGTAACAACCTAAGAACTCAGAAGAACCCGTCAATCTAATCATCCCATGTGCTAGCAACAACTTGAGTGAGAGGTGTGTGAACATTCATCATCATTCCAAGGATAACAGATACAGTATGACTAGCCATAAAATCAAGATTAACACACTGGAAACGTTCACTCAGAAACCCACCATTGGGAAAAACTAGGGGTCATCACTCCAACTAGGCAATGCACTAAGTCAAGAAGATTCTTATAGAATAGGTAATCAAAAAATCAAGCAAACCTAGATCTATTTAGGAATAGAACACTACCTCCCTGTGCAACCTTCTTGTCATTCATGGAAATGGCAGCTAGTCCATTGGCTTCTTCACCCCATAGCACCACAACCAGCTTTGGATCGAACAACAATGAATTTAGATTATGAGATGAAAAGGGATCAATTCTTTCAGGAAACCATCATCTTGAAGAAATCAACTATAAATCTGATCTAGATAAGAATGAGGATGTGTTTAACTATCCAACTTACAGCACATTTCAAAAAGCCAAATTTCAGAATCTCATAATGAAAAAGTGCAGACCTCACTATCAGATATAAAATGCAGAGCAAGAAGAACCTCAAAAAAGTTCTCTACTAATGGAAGTAAATTTCAAGGATCAAAGCAGATTTTAAAAAATTTCCCAAAAATAAAAATATTTGTGAAAGTGACGGCTACAAAACCAAAGCTCACCTTTTACCCAAAATAGCTAGGTCAGAAAACAATCCACATGCAGCTAATGAATGAAGCTATAATTAGACAAAAGTACAGAAGATCTACAGCTAGCAAAGTGTGAGTCTCACGTGAGAATAAATGAGATGGCAGTACACAAATATTTCAACGGATGACTAGTCACCACATTGACTAGGAATATCCTAAGGCAATCTAATGCATTTCCACATTGACTAGGAATATCCTAAGGCAATCTAATGCATGAAATGCATGATTTACCTTTGAGATTGATTTACATTGAGTCACAATTTGTTCTCAGCCACAATAATCATCCTCAACTAGACTAACCTAGTCTAATTAATTAACTTTGAGCTTGATGAATTATATATATGTGCAATTACAGTATTGTCAAAGGAAGCTAAAAACTTTAGCTAAACATAACCTAAAATGGTTTCTTATTCAAAACGCCCCAATAGACTTATTCACTAACCCAAAAAAAGAAAGCAAGAGTAGATGATGCAGAGGAGGGACAGTGACACTTGTTCCTCCTCCCCCCTCTATAGAGTTTTTCTTTGAGACTCACAAGGGAAGTCATGCATACTGATTCTTATCTAGTGATAGTACTTCGATATTTATCTAGTGAAAATAAAACTAAAGGAATCCGACTGAAATAACAATGAATCCAGGAAGAAATATCACCATCGAATTAACTATATGAAAATAATCCAGTCTGAATGGCTATTACAATGAAGATAGCAATAGATCTGGCTTTCAAAATATAAAAAGGATATGAAATTAAGTAAAACAAATGATAAAAAGTAAACTAATTTGAAGAGTTGTCAATTCGTACTGTGTGGAATAAATAAAATCAAGAAACACAACAGTTGAGATTGATCATAAACTGGAAATCATAGCACAGGGCAAGTTTCGCAGTAGTGGTCAATTGGAAATCTCAGGAACAAAGGCTGATTGTTGTTTGCAATCAAAGAAATATGCTTCAAATTAGTTGTGTCTGGTCCTCAACTAATCCTTTCTAGTTTATATACTTGTCAAAACCGTAAATTGCATAGAAATCCATCTCCTTGACCGCTAAGATAACTTGGCATGCAAGAATTCCTTGCCAAAAACAATTTTTTTTATGAAGCCAGTGTAATTTTTCAGAGGACAACTTGCATTTAAAACTAGATTCTTCTAAACAATGTCATTTCTGTGTGAAACATAAAATGGGACGCTCATATGATCTAATATGAAATACAAAAAAGCAAAAAAAAAAAAAAACCCATGAATTGATGTCATCAAACAAATTTTTTAATAACTAAAGTTCATTATCAATCATGCAAAGACAATCACAAATTAAATTCATAACAGTGTAACGATGCAATTTGCAACTATAGAAGTGATGAGCACAACTATCCTTCGTGAAGACATGTGTAGTCTAGTGGTAAGGTGTCGTAATATTGTTTGATTGGTGATGATCTTTTTTTTTAAAATGGTTTTGAACCGGATTTAAAAAAAATTTAAATACAATTCTCAACTGAAATATTATTTTTTTACTTGAAAATTAACAAATTATTCAATTTCATATAAAAATAAATATTAAAGTTAGAAAAGAGATATATTTTGAAATTGAACTTGGATAAATATTAGTTTTTTTTTTTGAAATTAAAAATATAGCAATTAAATATTAGTTTTTTTTTTTGAAATTATATATTTTTTTAATTTGACCGGTTCGATTCGATTCGATTTGGTTTTTGAAGACATGGAACCGGATTCGAAATCGGTCCGGTTCGGTTTTTGACCGGTTGTTGACTTTTTTGTTAATTCGGTTTTTTTCCGGTTTAGTTCGGTGCGGTTTAGCTCGAATTTCCGGTTCGCCACTTTGAGTGCCCACTCCTAAGCTTGATGCTTCTTAGGGAAATTTGATGGATAAATTTTTGTTAATTCGAATGGAAAAAGTAAAGAAAAGACCAACAAATACACAAGTAGGAATCGAACAGATTAATTACCTCCAATCATGATAGGAGTGCTCACATTATATACAATAAGACAAGCCAATGATCCTTAATCTCATATGGAAAAAGTAAGCCCGGCCCAAGACCATTAACCAAGGAAAATAAATAAGAAATAAACCGTTCATTTTAATGCATTTCTCAATAAGTTTGACCTCGAAATACAAGCAATTAAGCAGCATTATCTTGGTTAATCAAACGTTAAAAGTTGAGCCCATTTGTGAACAAACCAGAAAAGAAAGCACAGAAAGAAGAACCCTTTTAATGTAACAATTAATAAATTTAAATTTTATTTTTTAATGACCGTTGGGTCTCTCGCATGTTGCCACGTGTAAAAGGTCAGAGGAGGACGTTATAAAGAACATGTTGAAACGCCTGGGTGTGCAGAATTAATAACACACGTATACAATTTCCAGCAGTGATTTTTAAGTAAGGGTAAATCCCTTCAGCATCTTTGCATGTCCTACAACGGTCACCTTCTCCTCAGCCTCTCTATATATATCCTGACAAATTAGCCACAGCTAACACTCACCAAATCCCGTATCTCTCTAGATCTCACTAAATCTCTCTCTCTCTCTCTCTCTCTCTCTCTCTCTCTCTCTCTCTCTCTCTCTCTCTCAATATAGCTACTATACCTGTGTCTTTAGAGGTTTAATTTTGTGGGTTTGATTAGATTTTTTCAGAAATGGCGTCTAAGAGACTATTTGTGAGCACGTTGCTTGTTATTTTGATGTTGGGGTTGGCTAGTAGCTCTTCTCAAGCTTACAAGTTCATTGTGGGTGGCAAAGATGGTTGGGTTTTGAGCCCTTCCGAGAACTTCAATCACTGGGCTGAAAGACATAGGTTTCAGGTCAATGATACGCTTCGTAAGCATCTCTCTCTCTCTCTAGTTTTATTTTTATTTTTATTTTTAATTTTATTATTTTAAATACAAATGATTGTCTAAATGAAAGGGAGTTCCTCACACACACATCACTGGTCTACAAGTCAATATCATTTTTTACTGAATTAGACCATGTTGGCTCTCTTTAGAGTTAGTGTAATATAATTAAGCTACTTTTCTTTTTGGTTTATTTTTTGGTGCTATGTATTATGTGTATGCAGTTTTCAAGTACAAAAAAGGATCAGATTCTGTGTTGGTGGTAACAAAGGAGGATTATTTCTCATGCAACACAAAAACCTCAAAACAGTCCCTAACAGATGGTGACTCAATTTTCAAGTTTGAGCGGTCAGGTCCATTTTTCTTCATCAGTGGCAATGCTGAGAACTGCCAAAAAGGGCAGAAGCTGATAGTGGTGGTTTTGGCCGTCAGAAGCAAAACCCAACATACGCCACCCTCTGAGGCCCCTCCTTCTCCATCTTCGTCAGCTCCATCTCCACTTGTGGCTGATCCTCCTGCAGTCTCACCGTCTCCGCTGTCGGATTTGGACACAAATGCACCGTCACAGCCCCCGCTACCGCGGGAGAATTCAGCAGCTAGAGGATCAGACGTTGGGTTATTGGCTTTTATTTGTACTGTTATAAGTATTGGTGCAAGTACTGCGGTTTTGGGTAACTTTGTGGTTTGAGAAAGACAAAAAAAATTAAATGAGAGGAGGGGTTTAATATTGTGTTTGTGGTGTTTGTTTAGAGACTTTTAATTTTACTACATTACTGTATTTCTTTTGAATTTTACATGATAAAATTTCTAGCATTAATCTCACTCGTATCTCTAAATTTGTAACAGAAACTCCTCTCCCTTCTTAAACTTAGAGCATCCATAATGGAGTCCCTAAACCATTTCATTAGATAAAATTTAGGGAGGAAGTGAAAAAACTCACCCCCAACCATGCTTCCTATCCAACTCCTAAGATTGGGAGACATCTAGGAGCTCCTAAGATAGGAAGACCTCTAGGAGCTCCTAAATTGAGGAGAGAGAAATGACTTCTACTGGCTCTCTATAATTAAATGCTACTTTACTTTAATACTATTTTAAGTAGGGTGGTGATTTTTCCACTCCCCTTTTATCCACTTACACTCCCTTTTGTTTTTTAATATTTTTTACCATAAGATAAAAGGGAGTGTAAGTGAACAAAAGAGGAGTGAGAACATACAATTTTAAAAAAATGGAGTGTAAGTGGATAAAAGGGGAGTGGAAAAATCAATATCCTTTAAGTATTTATTTAATACTAACTATTTATTATTATTATTTTATTTGAAGAGGGAGGATTTATGCTAAACTAAAAAAAGAAATAAATTATTAATGATTCCCTAAATTAGGGAGTATGGTTAGAGTTGAAATTTTATAAGAGCACCTCCACCCCAAAGGGCAAGGGCAAGGCGAAGGCAAGGCAAGGTCTGTCACTATTCACGTGAATAATGGCAGTCCTTGCCTTTTTTGTTTCCACCCCAAAGGGCAAGGGCAAGGGCAATTACTATTAACTTTAATTTATTTTCTACTTTTTATACTTCAACTATTAATTTTGGTGTGGGAAGTGAAGAAAACTACTAGGTATTTTTTTATAATTTTAAAAAAAATTCTGAAATTTTTGATATTTTTTAAGATTCTTTTTCATTTCTTTTTTAGTTGTTGATGTCATTAATGAAGTTAGCAAACCCAGGCAACAGCCCAAACAAGATTTGTCTTTGTGCCTACCCAGGCTTGTATAGCCCACCAGCTGCCCAGTCTTGCTGTTGCACGTTGGAGCCATCTCATGGGCCTAGGCCTCCTCCTGTCGGGGCAAAATGGGAGTGCTGGAGGTGCTCTATAAAGAGCTCCTAAAATAGCTTTCTAGTATTTTTACCTAAATTGTAACTAAAAAATTATTGTTTTTCAATAATAAATTTTAACTAAAAGGTATTGAAAAATTATTATTTTTCAATACTTTCCAGTGCTTTCTATAATAATATTATAGCTTAACACAATGATTTTTTTTCTTTTTGCCTAAAAAGCATTTATTAGGTAATTGTCAATTGGAAAGTTATGGCGGCGATACATGCCAAAAATTACTAGTTAATTCACCTATATTTTTACTTATTTCATCCCTATTCATTAATGAAATGCTATCGTACGTCTTTGTCTCAAAAAATATTCTTCTTTGGAATTTATTTATTTATTAATATTTACAAAACAAATTCATTTTCTGGTTTATAATATTGATTTTTAATAATAATATTTATTGTTAAAAAAAACTGTATATGTGGTAATTATTTAGAAGGGAATTGTTATTACCACCTTATATACAATGCGTTAATTTAGAAATTTTGATGAACCCCCAAGACACCTCCCGAAACAAACAAATTGAAATTCACTGGAACCCAAAAAAGTCAGAAGCAGAGAGCAGTGTGGTAGAGAAGAGACAGTGTTGTAAGTTGTAGAGATGAAGAAAATAATGCGAGTGTATTACGACACTTTCCTGAAAGCATGCCGAAATCATTTTCCTCCTCGTCCCTCAAATTCAACTTCCAACTCCAACAACTCTTATTGGCCCTGCATGCATTGCTCAGATTACGGGGCTAATAATTCCAGCAAGAACAACGACCCTAACCCTAATAGAATGACAAATTACGCAAACTGGTTGGTAGATAAACCTGCGTGCTCAAGCAATCAGTTTTCACATGACCAATAATCTCATGAGATCAAATGTATTTAGTATATTCATTCATATGGTACGTCTTGAAGCACATATCATTGACTAGAATCAATTAGGGACATGTGAAGGCAGAGGTATTGTGTACATGCTAACCAACCAGCACCCTACTGTAACGGTGGCTTTAGAGATTTCAACATCGGCTCAGCTGGGAAAACTGGTTTTCAGACTCAGTTGCCAAGCAGGGTCAACACGGAAAACCAGATGATCATATCAGAAGTCAAACTACTTACATGTAATGTAAGCATCAACCTATATTTGTTTCTGTTAGTGTTTGACAAGCTAATCTGTGCTAATGGGAAAATGAAGAATTGGGAATATTGAAGAAGAGAGTGAGTGAACAATATGCTCTGTAATAACTTGCATATTTCGTGAGAGTGAGGCACAGTGTATCATTTACACTCACAACTCATCTTACCTTTAGAGGAGAGAGAGAGCTAGACAATTCCTAGCTTCAATCTCAACCATCCAACAACACTATCAGTAGGATTAAGACACCTGTCCAGTCAAGTCCTATGAGACTTAACAAACCGTTGACTAGTATAAAGAGCTTAGCCTATGAGCTAAGTATTAACACTAAACAAAACTATTACATGCTAAATCAGTTTACCATTTTGCACATTAACACTCCCCTTCAAATTGTGAACTGATTTCACCCCAAGCAATTCTCTGAGATAAGAGAACTGTTCTCTTGCCAAAGCCTTAGTGAAGATGTCAGCTACTTGCTCCTTTGTAGGACAATGAATCAAGTCGATTACACCCTGTTGTAGAGCTTCTTTGATGTAGTGATACCTCTGGTTTATGTGTTTGGTTTTTTGATGAAAGATCGGATTCTTGGTGATAGCAATGGCTGAGGTGTTGCCACAGTCTGCATCTCACCAAAGTCTTCTAACACAAACCGGAACCAAGTAACTTGTGCAGTTGCCTCTGATGCACTCACATATTCTGCTTCAGCTGTGGATAGAGCAACACATTGTTGCTTCACAGATGCCCAAGAGAATACCCCACTGCCAAATGTAAAGGCATATCCCGATGTACTCTTCATATCATCTTCTGATCCAGACCAGTCACTGTCACAAAAGCCTACCAAAACTGACCCTTCTCCTTTCTTATATTCCAAACCAAAATCAAGTGTACCCTAAACATATCTCAGTACCCTCTTGGCAGTTCCATAATGCTTATTTGTGGGGGAATGCATAAATCTAGCCAACAGACATGCAGCATACATTATATCCGATCTAGTTGCAGTGAGATAGAGTAGATTTCCCATTAGTTTTCTGTATTTAGCTTCATTTGTAGCTCCACTTTCATCATCTCTCTTCAATTTATCAGCTGATACAAGAGGAATACCAATCGGTTTACAATCCTGCAGACCAAACTTTTTCAAAAGAGTGGAAGCATATTTTTTCTGGTGTATGAAAATGTAGTCTTCACTTTGGATAATTCCTATTCCTAGAAAGTGATGCAGCAAACCCAAATCTGTCATCTCATACCTCTGCATCATATCAGTCTTGAAATCCTGCATCAGCTCTTGAGAATTCCCTGTATAAACTAAATCATCCACATAGATAGATACTATGACCAAATTCGAGGTTTCCCTGCCTTTAACATATAATGTTGCCTCACTTGTGCTCCTTTTAAAACCGCACTGCACAAGATAGGAGTCTATCTCTCCATACCAGGCTCTAGGGGCCTATTTCAAACAAGACAAGGCTTTGTGCAATTTATACACTTTATCCTCTTCTCCTTGGACAATGAAACCATCGGGCTGCTCTACATACACCTCCTCTTGAAGCACTCCATTCAGAAAAGCTGATTTCACATCTAATTGATACATTTTCCAATTGTTCTTTACAGCCAAGGCAATGAGAGTTCGTATAGTATCCAACCTTGCCACTGGTGCAAAGGTTTCATTATAATCTATTCCGGGCTTTTGTGCATAGCCCTTTGCAACTAGTCTGGCTTTATGCTTTGAACCGAACCATCCAAGTTCAACTTGGTGTACACCTATTTTACTCCAATTATAGGTTTATTGAAGGGTCTATTTACCAATTTCCACGTCTGATTCTTCTCAATCATGGTCATCTCATTTTCCATTGCCTTCTTCCATGCTACATTCTGTGCAGCTTCATCAAAGTTCTCAGGCTCCACTATGCCTGAATGACATCTTGCATAGATCTCACTCAGGTTTCTGTACCTCAAAGGTGTGTCATCAACTGAGGGATCATCGGTTATGGCTTGTTCTTGGGATGCAGGGTCTTCTTCTGTTTCAGATGTTCTCATGTCTGACATTTCATCTACAGGAAGTGAGATGCAGACTTCTTTCACTTTGTGTTGCTCCCAGTCCCATTTGCCGTGTTCATAAAAAATCACATCTCTTGAGAACAAAACCTTCTGAGTTGTAGGATTCAATATTCTGTATCCCTTCTCACATGTACCATATCCGATAAAAACTCCTATGGCACTTGTTGCTTCTAGCTTATGCCTCCACTTTCCAGGGATAAGTGAGTAACACAACGAGCCAAACACCTTGAGATGTTTAACTCCAGGCTTTCTCCCACTAAACTTCTCAAAAGGTGTAATATTCTCCAAAGCTCGGGTTGGACTTCTATTAAGTAAATACACAAAGGTACTCATTGCCTCACACCAAAGCATGTAGGGAAGCTCCTTGTCATGAATCATGCACTTTGCCATTTCTACAATGGTTCTATTTTTTCTCTCCGCAACGCCATTTTGCTGTGGAGAATAAGCTCGGACTTGTTTCTCAGAAAATAAACCCAGCACATCCTTTAATAATCATCTATGAATGTGATAAAATATATATTTCCACCTAGGCTTGGTGTTTGCATTGGACCACACAAGTCGGAATGAATCAGTTCTAATGGCTCCTTGGCTCTCCACTTTGATTCTTTGGGGAATGGCTCCCCGTGACCCTTCCCCAATACATAGCCTTGGCACACCACTTCACCATTTTGGATTTCAGGCAGCCCCAATACCATTGCTTGACTCTGCAGCAGCTTAAGACTTCGAAAGTTTATGTGTCCAAATCTCTTGTGCCATATCTTGGAGCATTCTTGCACATTTGTTTTCAAGGCAACCTCCTTGATTGTGTTGAAAGTTAAAGGAAAACACTTGTTCCCCTTTTGCTATACACTTACAACCATGTTACTTAAGGAACTATCATCGAAGATGTGGACCTTGTGATCTCCAAATACAAGGAAATAGCCGCGCTCAGTCATCTGCCCTACACTGAGCAGATTCTCTGCAAGACCGGGTACTAGCATGACTTCTTTAATACACTATCTCCCTGTCATTGTATCAATAACCGAAGTCCCCTTTCTTGCCACATCAACCAAAGCACCAGTGCCTACCTGAACCGTGGCTTTCACCCTTTTGTCAATATCCAGAAGCAAATCAGCCCTTGATGTCATGTGGTTGCTGCAACCACTATCAATACACCACTCATCACCTATTCTTCTTCTATCCTCTCCAGAGTGATTAGCATAAAATAAATTTCCAGGTTCTTCAACTTGGTTAGCAAAGTTCACCTGTTGCACAGCCTTGTTTGTATGACAGTACCTTGCAATGTGCCCAATTTTGTTACACTTGTGACACTTGACCTTATTCTTAAGCCAACACTCTCCATAATGCAATTTATCACAGAATTTGCATTTATTCCCAGTATTGTCTATCTCATTTTTCATAAAGGGATAAGTCTTATTACCCCCATCACCCTTGTTGCCCCATTGCTGCCCTTGTGGTTTGACATTCTTCTGAGACTTACTGGTGTGACCATTAGACCGAGCTGACTTTGATCCAACGTTTAAGCTAGCAAATGCTTTCTCTGCACTGTTGTCACCGTGCCTATCAAGCCTCTGCTCATATCCTTTTAAAATAGCAACAACATCCTGAGCATCAATAGTGTCTAGATCTTTTCTGTTCTTTATCACAGCTGCAATACTATCATAGGACTTAGGCAGACTAATAAGTAGTTTCTGAAAATTCGTTGATTGCTCAGATCCTCACCATAGCTCTTCATTTGGTTGATCAAATCAAACAACTTAGCAATATATCCAGACAAAGATTCATTATCATTCATCCGAGTATATTCAAAATCACACCTAAGACCCTGAAGTTTCACAAATTTGACCTACTTATCACCAACAAATTCTTGCTTCAGAATATCCCACACAGCCTTTGCAGTTTCCTGAGTTGCTATTCTTGAAAAAATTTGGTCTAATACAGCCCCTTGGATAATACCCAGAGCTCTAGCATCCTTCACCACTTTCCCACTCATCAGCTTCCTCTCTGCCTCTGTGAGCTCCTCCTCCTCTTTCGTCGGAGTTTTGTACCCATTCTCCACAAGATCCCACAGATCGTGCGAACGGAAGATGGTTTTCATTTTGATTTGCAAGAAATCAAAATTTTCACCATTGAAGGCTGGTGCCTTGAGTTCCCTTCCTCCAGATCCAGCCATGTTAGACTCGATCGCCAATGTAAGCTTGAATCACTGCAATAAGTCTTTGCTTGTGAATCCGAGCCCACCCTAAAAACCTAACGCCCAGAAATTCAGATCGAACCAGGCTCTAAGGCCATGTTAGTGTTTGACAAGCTAATCTATGCTAATGGGAAAATGAAGAATTGGGAATATTGAAGAAGAAAGTGAGTGAACAATATGCTCTGTAATAACTTGTATGTTTCGTGAGAGTGAGTTGCAATATATCATTTACACTCGCAGCTCATCTTATTGTTAGAGGAGAGAGAGAGCTAGACAATTCCTAGCTTCAATCTCGACCATCCAACAACACTATCAGTAGGATTAAGACACCTGTCCAATCAAGTCCTATGAGACTTAACAAACCGTTGACTAGTATAAAGAGCTTAGCCTATGAGCTAAGTATTAACACTAAACAAAACCATTACATGCTAAATCAGTTTACCATTTTGCACAATAACATTTTCTTCTGTTTAAAGTAATACTTACATCAGGGCATCTATGTCCTCTTCCATACATTGCTAAGATTACAAAAATGTATAAACTCCCGGAGGTAGATGATCTAGACTTGAAATGCAGAAACCTATAATTTGGTCCCCGAATTTAAACTTGTAATACGGGGCCCAATCCAGTCCACAGATCAGGACATGTTAACCTATTATTTCTATGGGCCAAAAGGAAGGGAAACTAACAGCATGGCAGAAAGCTCTGATTTCCTTCTTGGAAGCAACCTACTATCTATCGATAGGCGAGAACAAACTGCTACTGGCTGCTTCCCCTATCTATTCTATTATGGCGGCTTGGTGGCATCAGAGGAAGACCATCATCTCTATCCGGGTACAACGCGTCCATACTATCAACAAATTTATCAAACTTTCCAAGACATCGGATGGATAGATTATGGACACTGTAAATACACCCCCATTTAGGGCCTACAACTACAGTCCTAAATTTGCCCACACAAAAAATATACTGTTTTCAAGAGTTTGTAATTAGTTAAGGCCAAATTGATTAAGGATTGTATTTTGATTAATTGATTAGGGATTTTTATTTTGATTAATTGATTAGGGTTTTGTGTTTTGATTAGTTTTTTTGTTTTTGGTTGATTAGCAGTGAAAATGCTATGGCTTTAATTTTTCAATGTTATTTCGTCTAAAAATACTTTCCAACTTTTACACTAAGACCCCATGGCTGATGAATCCTGGATCCGCCACTGGCTGTAACGCCTCCATATTATCAACAAATTTATCAAACTTTCCCAAGACATTAGATAGATAGACTATAGACACTGTAAATACGCCCCCATTTGGGGCCTACAACTATAGTCCTAAATTTATCCACACAAAAAATATATAGTTTTCAAGAGTTTGTAATCAGTTAAGGCTTGTGTTTTAATTAATTGATTAAGGCTTGTGTTTTGATTAATTGATTAGGGTTTTGTGTTTTGATTATTTTTTTGTTGTTGGTTGATTAGCAATGAAAGTGCTATGGCTTTAATTTTTCAATGCTATTTTGTCCAAAAAATATTTTCCAACTTTTATACTAAGAGCCCATGGCTGATGAATCTTGGATTCACCATTCGCCATAACACCTCCATACTATCAACAAATTTATTAAACTTTTCCAAGACATCAGATGGATAGACTATAGACAGTGTAAATATGCCCCCATTTGGGGCCTACAACTATAGTCCTAAATTTATCCACACAAAAAATATACAGTTTTCAAGAGTTTGTAATCAATTAAGTACCCATTTGGCATTGTTCATTTGGGGTGATAAGTGATTTTTTTTAAATTTTGGGAAGCAAAGCCCGTTTGGTAAACTATGAGAAAATCACTTATTGTTAAATATTATTGTGAGAGAAAGCTATAAGGGAAAGCAGCTAATGAAGTGCTTTCATTTTCTAATTATGCAAGAATCAATTTCGAAGAAACTCTGGGTTTAATGATTATGCGGCAATCATTTTTTGATTATGTGAGAATCAGTACTAACAATACTTTTAACAAAAAGTTTACCAAACACCAAACTACTTTCTCTCACAGCAAATCTGAAAACGTTTATTTTCACAGCACAACAATGTCAAATTAGCCCTAAGGCTTGTGTTTTAATTAATTGATTAAGGCTTGTGTTTTGATTAATTGATTAGGTATTTTTCTTTTGATTAATTGATTAGGGTTTTGTGTTTTGATTAGTTTTTATGTTGTTGGTTGATTAGCAATGAAAGTGTTAGGGCTTTAATTTTTCAATGCTATTTCGTCTAAAAAATATTTTCCAACTTTTACACTAAGACCCCATGGTTGATAAATCTTGGATCCGCCATTGGCGGTAACCCCTCCATACTACCAACAAATTTATCAAACTTTTCCAAGACATCATATGGATAGACCATAGACACTATAAATACGCCCCCATTTGGGGCCTACAACTACAGTCCTAAATTTGTCCACACAAAAAATATACAATTTCAAGAGTTTGTAATCAGTTAAGGCTTGTGTTTTAATTAATTGATTAAGGTTTGTGTTTTGATTAATTGATTAGGATTTTGTGTTTTGATTAGTTTTTTTATTGTTGGTTGATGAGGAATGAAAGTGCTATGGCTTTAATTTTTTTAATGTATTTCGTCTAAAAAATATTTTTCAACTTTTACACTAAGACCACATGGTTGATGAATCTTGGATCCACCATTGGAGAGAAGGCCTCCATACTATCAACAAATTTATCAAACTTGTCCAAGACATCAAATGGATAGACTATAGACACTGTAAATATGCCCTCATTTGAGGCCTACAACTACAGTCATTGAGTCGTTTTTGGTTCTCACTCATTTTCTGTTTCGTTTGCTTGGCGGGAGAGTGTACTGAATTTTGATTTTTCTTTCTTTCTTGAGAGCACGTTTGGGCGTAAGAAAAAGAAAAGAGAGGCAAACTAGGGGGTGGGCTGATATAAAGAGGATCCATGAGAGATTGGCCTAATCAAAGTAATATAAACTAAAGGCCCAGTCCACTATGATAGGGAGCCCAAATCAAAATCAGAGAATTCTTTTCTTTTTTTTTAATCAGAGATTAGAGCTGATTAAATATGACAATATAAATAGAGTGGTGCTAAACGAATCCTAAAATTAACTGAGTACACCCTATGATTTTAGTACAGAGTAATATTTTAATCAAAATATAAAATTAACTAAGTACACCCTATTTAACTACTAAAAATTCTCCTAGTATACCCTAATACAATCTATCACACAACACCCTATTACCAATCCTAAACTGGGTTTCACTTTTTACATGAATTTGTGTCCTTTTTTAGATTTTGAGTTTGCATAAAAATCTGTAATTTAGTAAACTGCTATGGGAGCACATTTTGACATGGCTTTTATACCTCACAGTGATTTACTAAGCAAAAATTCAATATGCCCAGCCATTTCGCTACCATTGCCTTTCACCAAGTCATGAAGTTCTTTCAGATGTGTATCCCAACAAAACCCTACAGTGGCTTCTTAATTTTATAGACTTAAACACGTAAAACGGACATAAAATTTGTTTGTTAGCAGGAAGACAATGTCAATATTCTATTATCAAACTAAGTATTGATTACTACTTATATAACCAATAATGATATCAAGTTGAACTTCAACAAAAACAAATTCAAAAACAGAAAATTATTGAAACAAGAAAGAAGAATATTGGAATATGTCTGAAAGGAAATGAAATTACGGACACCTATATAGCATATTATTGTATACTGGTGCATTAAAAGAAAACTAAACCATCAAACCAAAATTTAGCAATCCTAAGTGAAATATCTGGCAGTACATGCACCTTTCAATGAATTTTCTTTATGTAATTGTACAATGCACAATCCCATTACAGGTTTGCCTTCACTTTCTAGAACTCACGGGACAAACCATTAGGTTCAGTATTCATGGCTCTGTTATCCTTTTTCAAATCAATGAAATCATCAAGATTGGAGGGCAAAGAAGCAGGCTCAAACTCAAAGGATTCTTTCGAAACACCATCTCTTTCATCACTAGTCATCTTGAATGACAGAATTTGATGAGAAAATCTATATAGCTCATTAGGTGGTAATTGAAATTGTTGTGCAAAAATGCTCCAAGTCCTTGTTGTTGATGGACTATGCGACGACACACACACACAAACCACTTGAAGATAAAATACACACACCAAAGAGAGAAAGCAAACACACACAAGAACACACAGATTTATAGAGGTTCGGCCCCATGCCTACGTCCTCTTGGTGATTCACCCGATAAGTTCACTAGTATGTAAGAACAACTTTGGTTACAATCAAGAATCCCCTAAGGTCTCACAAGAACATTGGCTCTCTTTTCTCTCACCCTTGCTCAAACCTTGATGCACTTGAATTCCCCTTTGAATTCTCTTGTGTCTCTCTCTTGAAAATTCCTCTCTCTTGATTTTAACCTAGCCCTAAAAGTCCTATTTATAATGCATAGGACTTTTGGTACAAGTTAACTAGGAATAGGAAACTAAAACCTTATTAAATTAGGCTAGAAAATCTTAAAATAATAGGAAAAACCTAGTCAAACACACCCAGGGTCCGCGCTGAATTTGTGACATTCGCTCAAGCTCCTGCACTTCCGCCTGAGCACTTGGGACTGGGTGGAAATTCGTCTCTGTGCCACTCGAGTGCCTGCAACTTCCACTCAAGTGCCAAAACCTAGAGCACTGGTCTGAAACACTTTTTTATGCCTTTTCTTTTTCCTCCTTTCGCATCTATGGTAAGCCAACTTTAATAGAAACAAGATAACCCCATGCTACTCATTGCGCTAAAACAAACTGACAACACCATCACCGTCACCCCACGTTGAAACAAACAAACTGCCTTTTCTCTATCTAGTGAATACCCTTCACTAAGGCTCCTAACAACACCATCATGAGTCTTGATCTTCACTGTTCCCACGCCCAAAACATCACAACTTGTTTTGTCTCCAATGAAATCTTGCTACCATTCCTTTCTTCATATGTATTAAACTCCATTCTATTTTAACACACATGAAATGAACAATCGGAATCTAGAATCTAAATTGAAGTAGAACTTTTACCTAAAGAATGTGCCACGACTTCCCCATTATGCTCTTCATCCGTAACCGTCAAAAGTTCATCATCGGTTTCACAACTAGTTGATACGTTTATTGCACATGAACTTTTTGCATCCTTCATCTTGTTCCGTTTCACCTTACATACTGAACAATTCCACTTCCAATGGTCCTTAGATCCATACTCGAAGCACCCTTCATCAGCCTCGGATCTAGAATTCCTACCTTTACTTGACTTGTCTCCACACTTGTTTGAACTCCTCTCCTTCCAGTCCTTGTCATGAGACCTTCACTTTGAGAGCCATATCCTGATGTTGAAGCATCCTGTCATGCGTCTAGGTGTCTTGCATGACCACTTTATACTCAGAGTTCCCTTGCCTAACATAAACGTCGTGCGGAAATGTTTATAAGACGGAGGCAAGGATGTTAACAACATCATGGCTTTGTCTTCTGACTTATAAACCTCATCCATTCTTTGCAAATCTACAATACACCTATTCAAGACACTAACATGCTCCATCATGTTTTCGCCCTCCTCCATCTTCAGAGAGTGGAGCTCCTCCTTCAAAAAGAGCTTGTTGGACAACAATCTTGACGCAAACAACTCTTCAAGCTTCTCCCATGTATACTTTGCGGTATCTTCTATTGCGTTACACAACACTCCGTCAGTGAGGTGTTGTTCAATAGATCCTCTAGCAAGCTCATCTCGGTCTTCCCATTTCACTTCCGTCGTGGTGTTCGGCTTCTTCTCCTTGTCTGCCAAAACAAAGCTGAGACCTTGCTGCTTAAGGACATGCTTCATCCTCCTTTACCAAAGCATAAAGTTCTCATTGCCAGTGAACGACTTCAACTCTACCTTCGTACTCGACATATGTTGTGGTGTCTTCTCTTGGGAGCTTTCTCCCACCGCCTCCTTGTCACCTGCCATCATCAACATGCCACCGCTCTTAAAATAGTAAGAGCACTTGGGCATAAACCCCCGCAACTGCGGCTCTGATACCACTTGTTGTGCGAAAATACTCCATGACCTTGTCGTTGATGAACTACGCAACGACACACACATGAACCACTTGATAATAAAATATACACACCGAAGAGAGAAAGCAAACACATGCAAGAACACAAAGATTTATAGAGGTTCGGCCTCATGCCTACGTCCTTTTGGTGATCCACTCGAGAATTTCACTAGTATATAAGGTCAACTTTGGTTACAATTAAGAACACCCTTAGATCTCACAAGAACACTAGCTCTATTTTCTCTCACCCTTACTCAAACCTTGATGCACTTCAAAAACACCCTAGAATTCCCCTTCGAATTCTCTTGTGTCTCTCTCTTGAAAATTCCTGTCTCTTGATTTTAACCTAGCCCTAAAAGTCCTATTTATAATGCATAGGACTTTTGGTACAAGTTAACTAGGAATAGGAAACTAAAACCTTATTAAATTAGGCTAAAAAATCCTAAAATAATAGGAAAAACCTAGTCAAACACACCAA
The DNA here is from genome assembly GCF_000346465.2 of Prunus persica. NCBI lineage: Eukaryota > Viridiplantae > Streptophyta > Magnoliopsida > Rosales > Rosaceae > Prunus > Prunus persica. The sequence goes on along the minus strand of NC_034011.1, from coordinate 14,894,923 downwards.
GGGTCTGCGTTGAATTTGTGACATCCGCTCAAGCTCCTGCACTTCCGCTTGAGCACTTGGGACTGGGTGGAAATTCTTCTCTCTGCCGCTTGAGTGCCTGCAACTTCCACTCAAGCGCCAAAACTTAGAGCACTGGTCTGAAACACTTTTTTCTGCCTTTTCTTTTTCCTCTTTTCGCATCTTTGGTAAGCCAACTTTAATAGAAACAAGATAACCCCATGCTACTCACTGCGATGAAACAAACTGACAAATGGATGCAGTAGTCCGAATTTGAGGTATTTGAAGTTTGCACCAGGAAAATGTTTGATGTTCTTAAACCAAAAGCATGTAAAGGTTGTCGGGTATACGAATTCAGACTGGGCAGGAAAAGAGGATAAGAGGAGATCGAAGTCTGGTTATTTCACTTTTATAAGAGGTAACTTGGTTACTTTGAGGAATAAAAAGCAAAAGGTTGTCTCTTCGTCTAGTGTAGAGGCAGAGTATCAGGCTATGTTGAAAGGTGTTTGTGAATTTCTATGGTTAAAAAGACTTATGGGGGAGCTGAGTATTCCTACTGAGAATACTATGAAGTTGTATTGTGATAATCAGTCAGCAATTAAGATTTTTGATAATCCAATTCAGCATGACAGAACGAAACATGTAAAGTTGATTGGAACTTTATGTTTACCCGTTTTCGTGTTTACTCCTGAGGTGGAAGGGCGAAGTTCCCCAATGGCTTGGAGACCATTTGTTGGTCGACAAGTCAGCTTTCTTTGGTGTGTGAGCGTGCCACTGCTAGCAATGTAAATTCTAGCAGACTTCTTTTAGAGTGGATAACTTGCGCCCCAAGTTACTGACTTCTAAAACAAACGATTGTGAATTTGGGTGAGGAATATCTCCCAAGTAAGTTCTTTTCTTGCCTCAGACTGGTGAGGACTTTCATAATTTATCTCAGTATCAAATGGTTGTTCTGGCCAGAATAGATAATAATAAAGTGGACTGTTTTAGGCAGAACTGCCTTTTACAAAATTAAGAAGGGAGACATCAACTCTAGAAAGACAAAAAGATGGCTGGAATCCCATTTCTGCCTGGGTAGAAACTTCTGATCCAGGCTGGACTGAGTATGTCTGTGCTAGACTGAGTTGTCAACAATTTCAACTGCTTAGCTTCAGCTGTAAATCGATACCAAAGTTCAATTTTGGCAGAGATTTAATCTACTTCAAGCCTTGGGAGGCTTTTTAGTGGGCAAAACTGCAGCTTCTTCAGTTTGAAGAGGCAGAAGTGGCTGTTCTCGAGGGCTTGGTGGGCTAGGGATTGCACTACGAGCGTTGTTCTGCTTGAGCAGGACTTTTCATAAGTTCGCTGAGGTCTCCACATTTGTGAAAACTCAAACTCTGCTTGCCTTGGCTTTTGCTGAACCAAATTTGTAACGAGAGAGATCTCGTTTTAGAAGACTTATTTTCTAAGTCTGAACTTTGAAATTCTGATCTAAAGCTGGTTTCTCTTGGAATCCAAGTGAGCTTTTGGTTGTTTTCTTGTTGTTTGTTTTTTTTGATTGATTGATGAATTGAGTGTCTTCCTTCCTTGCCTACCTTCGTTTTTATAAGAGACCCTCTTAGGGCGGTGGTCTTTTGTTTAAATTTTAATAATGGGCGGTAAAAAGATCTCCATAATGTAAAGTAAAAGGGATTTTTATCAATCATGGCAGATAGGCTTTCAGTAGTCACCTCCTAAAGCAGTCCCTTCCCTGGTTTCCTGGGTTTGCAGATTTTTATTTCAACCAACGCCACCGTCTGTGTGGGCTAAATTTTATGGCAGTTGGTTTTCTTATTTGTATTTTCTGCACAACTCCCTGTTTCCCGTTCTAATTTAGAAAGCGTGACCCGGGAATTCCTTGGAAGATGGTGTATTGCTTCTTGGAGCAAAATTTCTGATCACAGATGGGTTTTGATCTTCTGCTGGCAGTGTTTCAGAGATGTCCCTCTCATATTTTTAACTTAGTTGAAATTGCTGACTTTTCAAAGTTGAGGCAATCACGTGGGTGTGTTTTTAATTCCTTTGGGTTTGAACCCAACAAAAAATTATGGGCTGATCCCTGAAGCCCAAATGAAAGTTTCCACGTTGGTCTTTCAACCTGTCTGGATCCTGATTTTGTTACCCTCAAGTTTTTTGGGCTGGGCAGGTAATTTCACCATGGGCCTGTCTTCTGAATTTTGGCGTGTCAAATTTAGGCCCAAACACTTTATTTATGAGAAATTAGAAGGGAAGATTATTGAAGTTCCGCTTGTTAAGACTACTGAACACTTGGCGGATATGTTGACCAAGGTCGTATCAAATCAAGTCTTTACAGATTCACTTGTCGAGCTGGGCATATGCAACATTTATGCGCCATCTTAAGGGGGAGTGTTGGTGTGAATCATGAATTATAATTATTACCTTTATTATAATTGATTTGTAATTATAGGAATATCGGTTTGATTGGGATTGTATTTATTTCCTTTTTCCTTAATGTATTTATTTCATAGATAGGCTTGTATTTCTATCACTATAAATGCCTCCTTGTGAGAAGAATAGAATCATACTGAAATATTCAAAACCTTAATTATATTTGAGTCAACAATAAAGACGCACTCCTTTGGTGGAAATCTGAGATTAAGTGAGTATAATACTTGTAAATATGTAGATATCGACTTAAATTACTTTGTAGTATTGTAATTTATGTGTTGTAATTTGTAATTATGATGCAGGGCTCTACTTTATGCATGGTAAAAAAACTTATACATGGATCATTGAAGGATATGAAGAGTTGTGATGTAGTTGGAAACATGATGAAGATAATTAATATTGAGAATAAATTGATCCGTTATAAAGAACAACAAAGCTCCATGATTTAAGAGACTTCAAAATTATATTTTGGGATCTATTTTGTTGTATTATAGGGACGAGGAAGGAAGCAACTATCATATTAGCTTCTCAGAAGATATGTCCCTTTAGAATGCTTTATTTTTTAGAATGCTCTACATTATCCTTCTCCAAGATAAGATTTCATAAAAACGCAAAGAGAAGAGCGAGAGAGAAAGAGAGAGAGAGAGAGAGAGAGAGAGAGAGAGAGAATAATTTTTTTTGTTTTAAAAATATTATTTTTCAAGAATTTTTTTATTTTTTATTTTTTAGCATAAAAGTAAGCATCCCACTTGCCACATTACCAATTTGACATAAAATTAATGAAGTTGACGTAGAGCGTAATTTGATTAGATTTATAAAATATCATTTTTCTTTTTATCTGAATTAAATATCGTTAATCCTAACAAATATAATTGTCCTCCACTAGGTTGAAAAACCTCCCAATATCTCTCAAAGCTTCTATTGGTGTTATGATTGCCTCAAATATTAAATTAGGGGCATCTATTGGTGTTCTATTGTTCTAGCTGTTTGGTGTTGGTGAAAGTTCACCCAATTCGGGCACTTTTCGAAAACAGACGACTGCTCAGTGTGAAGAATAGAGGTTGGTCGGGTTGAAGCTTGAGATGCGGCCCGGGGTGTTGAATCTTGGTGGTTAAAATTTTTGGAGCCAAGTCGGTTGAAGCCCAGGACCCGATGTGGCCGGGTTTGGAGTTCTTGGGGCTTGCGAGAATGCAGCCGGATTTGGACTTGAAATGCAGAATTGCGGCCAGAGCTTGGGGGCTAGAATGTTGGAGTTGTGTGGCCGGAATGGCTTGCAGTTGGAGAATGCAGCCAAATGGAGCTAGGTTGCGAGAGCTTGACTAGATGGATTTGCTGTCGGGGCCCAGACGTTCATGGCCAGAGATTTGGAGGGTCGTGTCGGATGGAGCTGGGTTGAGAGAAGGACGCTAGATTTGCTGGAGTGGGGCGCCCGGATCTACTAGAGAACACGACTGGGCTACAGCCAAACTAGGAGCTGAAGATGCTGCCAGGCTAGAAGTCTGTTACGGCCGAATGTTTGCGGCTGATTGCTAGCTTTTCGCTACTGGAGGTGCAGCTCGAGATGCCCAAAGGATGTGTCGCCGGGTCTTTGAGTTGGATGAGGTGTGGCCGAGATTTGGGGCAATCGGGAGTTGCTGGTTTTTTTTTTGGGCTAGAACCTTGGGATGTTTGCAGCTGGGCTGTTTTCAGGATTGGAGAGGTTTCTTTGCAACTGCCCACTTTATATATATATATATATATATATATATATTAATAATTGAAAATGGAGATTATGTGGAGGCATCAATTGAAGATGAACTCAAAAAAGTGTGCTTCCGAGGTGTCCGCTGGAAATTTTTTAGGATTCTTGGTACACCAAAGGGGGATTGAAATTGATAAAAATAAGGCTAAGGCTATCATTGACGTACCCCCTCCAAAGAACAAGAAAGGTATGCAAAGTTTATTGGGCCAAATTAACTTTCTTCGAAGGTTTATAGCCAACTTCGCGGGAAAAGTTGAACCTTTCTCATCTTTGCTAAAACTCAAAGATGAAGAGAAATTTCTATGGGAAGAGACTCACCAAAGGTCATTCGACACCAATAAAGAGTATTTGGTCAAACCTCCAATGCTCATTCTGCCAAAGTAGGGCCGACCCTTGAAATTGTATATTTCGGCCGGAGAGAAGTCCATCGGAAGTTTGTTAGCCTAAGACAACGATGAGAGGAAAGAGCAAGCAGTATACTACCTCAGCCTAATTCTAACAGCCACCGAGAGGAAATACTTGCCGATGGAGAAACTTTGCTTAGCCTTATACTTTACCACGACCAAGTTAAGGCATTACATGTTGCCTTCCGTCGTGCATATAATTGCCAAAACTGATTTGATAAAATACATGCTCACTCGGCCGATCATTAGAGGGCGGATAGCAAAATGGACGATGGCATTGGCGGAGTTCACTTTCCGGTACGTACCTCAATAGGCTATCAAAGGGCAAGCTTTGGCTGATTTCTTAGCCGCCCAACCTTGTGTTCAAATAAAAGAAATGGATTTCCTTGAGGTCAGCAAGCTGAGTTTATTTCCATGGCTCCTCTATATTGACGGGTCTCGAACATCTAACATGGGCGCACAACTCTCAGGCCAACGCTATAGCCCAATTAGCATCCAGAGTGCAAATCTCTGAGGGGCTCTCTGAGGAGATTTTTAGAGTAGAGAAACGATCTCTCCCCTCTGTCTTTGAAAGAGGAACCCCAGCGGAAGTTATGGTGTTAACCATAGCACTGAAGGATTTAAGGCACAACATCGTGCAATATTTGAAAACCCCAAATGGGTCAGATAGCCAACAAGTTCGGTGGAGGGCCCAATATTATGTGATAAGGTGTTTCCCTCTTTTTGGTGGAGGCGGCCAACGGAAGGAACTTTTGGTCCGTCTTCTTTTGAGTATGAGGCGTGCCACCACTAAGCCATGAATTTGAGCTTGAATAGAATGTGAGTAGATGGATGTGTTGCACTTTTAACTTCTAATCAAACAATTGATCGGCCAAGCAAGGAACCTCTTCTTGGCCTAGGTTCTTTCACTTCGTCGAGCTCGAGGATGGTTAGGCTTCGAACCGATGTTTTTGTTATTTTTAGGGTTTTAAATTAAAAAAATGCAACGAAACTAAAGGTGCGTTGAAACGTAAAGACAAGAATAAAAGTGCGACAAAATAAATCAAAGCGATAAGTAAAGCAAGAACGAAATAAAAGCGATAAGAACAATAAAATAAAATAAACTTGAAATTAAACTTAATTGAAGTGCGATAACAATGAAAAGCAAAGCAATAGAAATAAACTTGAATTTAAATGACAAGAAAATATAAATTGAAAAAGAATAAACTTACACTAGAAAAAGGAAGAACTTGCTACACTAGGTACTTGAAAAGTAAAATCCTAAGTCTAGGAAAAGAAAAGTGCAAGATGAAAGATAGGTTTGTCTGTCTGATGTTGTGTGTTTCTTTCTTTCGTTTGGTGAGATTTATATAGGGCATTCGTTAGCCTATGGGCTGGCTATTAAATGGTCAAAGGTCAACTCTTTTAAAACTTCGTTCCTTCCGAGGCCTCCCTAAATCCATGGGATTGCATTGATGGAGATATTCTGATATGCTTGATTCTTTCTTGTTTTGGAACATTTAGAATTATTATTAACCTCCTTGCTTTTTTTTTCCTTGTGAAGCCTCCTCCATGTGCATATATTCTTCCAGAAATCTTGGGCTCGAATCAATGGCCTGGGCTTGGACCTCCGTGCTTTCTTAAAAGGCCATCCATTTTTATTGCTCATAATACATAAACATAAAATAAGACCCGGCCGCATATTCACAAGACCTCAAAGTTTCCCAAGTTCTCCAGCAATTCCGCCCGCCAGAATCACAGCAATTTCAGTCTTGCCCAGCCGCATCTCGCAGCCCCAGCTCCTCCAGCCGTGCCCAGCTTCACCCGGCTGCTCAACTGCATTCGGTCGCAGCTCTGTGGTTCAAGCCTGGCTCGACTCCAACTACAAAACTCGGCCATACTTTCTAGCCACGTTTGAGCTATCCAAACTCACTCGAACAAAGCCCGGCCACCTTCTTGTTTCCAACCACACTTCGAACAAAACCTGGCTGCATTCGAACAAGGCCTGACCACAACATTCCAGCAAACCCGGCCGCTACACTCCAGCAAACCCGACCACTATTCCAGCTATAAAACTGAGCAGCACTCTTCATGCAAGCTTAAACGCAGCCCAACCGAATTCAAGTCTTGTATCCCTTTTGAGCTTCCAGCCACGGCCCCGCCACAAGGACTCTAGCATGCTCAAATTTAATCTGGCTGCTTGTATTTCGTAAGGTGCCCAGAATTAGCATCAACGGGATTGGCGGAGCCCTCCCTCTCAATAATGTCGGGCGGAGGATTTTCCTTCTCGGCAGTGTCGGCTGTGAGATTTGAAGGGTTAGAAAAAGAAGAAAGATAGCCAAAATAAATAAATAAATATCTTACCTTTTGCTTGGGCTTTCTTCTTCTCTATTTCTTATTGATAGATCAATGAGCATGGGCAATGCCTGAAGATCCTATCTTCAATCTCCAAGCATGGTTGAGAAAACCAACTAGCTGACATATCTTTCCACTAGCTGATGAGAATATTAGCGTCACTAAACCGGTGATCTCTAATCGAAATACTGAAGGATTTCACCAAGTCTTTGTTGAAATTTGTCAAGGTGGTGACTTCTCTTGCCTCTTTAAATTCCACACACCAAGAAAAAAACAGGTTGATGGAATCCATGGGCTGTATCAGGATGCTCTGTATAAAACTATGTTGGTAGCCGGTGGCGGGGGGATAATAGAGCTCAACACCACAATGATAGTTGTTACCTTTGTTCACCATTGGGCCGTATGCAAGATCTCGACTGATGAGGAAAGATCCAGGGCTAGATATAATATCGTGCATATTTTAGTTAATCCAATCCCTTCTCTGTAAAATAATTGGTTTTTTTATTGATCCAATGGTAGAGATTGGATCATGCATGCAGACCATATAATCCGGTTCTGACCAATTAATACCACTGCCAGATCTAGCTTATGATTTTCATGGCGATATTCTGCCCATGCTCAATGTTGATATTTTCCCTTGTTATCATATTATTTCATCTTATCGAAAAGGTTTCTTTTTCATAGATAACTGGTCCACGATTACAATTGAATGCTGACATAATAACCCGAACCAACTTCTTTAAATGGTCCAACCCATACTCTCTGTAAAATAATTGGTTTTTGTTTTTTTTTTTCCAATGGCAGAGATTGGATCCATTCAAATGAGTTAGTTGGGTTTATTATGCCAGCATTCAATTGTAATCGTGGCCCGGTTATCTGAAAAAAAAAAAAAAAAACCAATAATTACAACATAAACTTTGCTTTGCAAAACGCTGCTCTAAAAGCAAGGAAGCATTCACTTTCGCTTCACACCAGGACAATAGAGACAACCACTCCTCCTTCTGCCATTTGTTGGCAGCTAATAGATGTGGAGTATAGATTGAAATATGGATAACGACTTTGAGTTACGATTTGAATTATTTTCTTAAAGTGTTGTTTGCTCGCATTCAATTAATTGAGTTTGTTAACAAATTCTTGGCAAATTGCGAATAATAAAATTCAAAAAAATTCCCTTAGAAATTTAGAGAGAATAGAAAGGTTTTAACGAGGTCACTATATCATGTCGTTCTTTATACGTCTTTGGTTCTATGAATGAATTCTCTTTCTAAACAAAAAAAACAAAAAAAAAAACCTAAAAGTGATTATATGGAGAAGCACTCTCCCCAAAATAGATTCTGACCTATCTAGAATCACTCCTAAACGATATATTATTGAAAACTTGAAAATCACCCCAATCTAGATACTCTACTACTGATAGTTTTTGTGTTCATTTTGTGCTTATGTCTAAATTATGTCTTTTTAGAATTCTATATAATTACATTTTCAATATAAATTCTAAGGACACGCTTACCTCCTTTCTACAAATCACAATTTGACACACATATACAAAACTAATTCATCAAAAAACACACAAAAAAAACTTAACCCTCAACCCTCAACCCTTGGATGAGTTTTCAGCATAACATATACGTACCAATAATATCACTAGAAAATCTTTTTTCATTCTTATAAGATACAGCTATTTAAAGAAAAAGAAAGGTGAAAATTAAGTAGTCGTGTCTCGAATATTTAATGTTAAGCTATCCCAGTAAATTGGAAGGACAGTGATCATGAATCATAGCAGCTACCAAAAATATTAAATATGTTTTTTTTTTTTTTGGGAAGAAGATAGAATTGGGGAAACTGCTATAAATGCACAACCGATGCGTTATGAAGGAAGTATAATTTCTTGTAAAAGCAAAGAAGATGGAGTTCGGGAACTTGGAAGGACTAGAGCCAGTGAGCCCAAATGGCCAGTACTTCAGCAGTGATGTGATAACTCTTTCGGTTCTTGCTGTTTTGGAATTTGAGATTCCAATTATTGATGCCGAGTCTCAAACAATGTCATTGCTTAAGAACGTCTTCCTCCCCATCAGCCCCCGTTTCTCCTCTATCATGGTTATCTCTCTCTCTCTCTCTCTCTCTCTCTCTCTCTCTCTCTCTCACCTAGTGTGAATTTTGTTTCCAAGTTTTATCATAGACGAAGTTGAAAACTTGAGCGATATTTGATTTTGAAACAGGTTGAAAATGATGGAAAGAAAGAGTGGAGAAGGGTCGAAGTGAAGCTTGAAGACCACGTTATGATCCCTATTTTCCCTTCCAACCTGTCGCCTGAATCATATGACCAGTATCTTGAGGACTATTTGTCAAGGTTATCAACAGAAAGATATCCACAAGGCAAACCACTATGGGAAGTTCATATTATCAAGTACCCAACTAGCAATGCAGCTGGTAATGTAGTCTTCAAGTTTCACCATGCTCTAGGAGATGGCTACTCTCTCATGGGTGCTCTCATTTCTACCCTACAAAGAGCTGACAACCCTTCTCTCCCCTTAACTTTTCCTTCACGACAGCGGTCAGAATCGAAGAAGAGGGAGAATTTTTTTGTGACTAAGATTTTCTCATCTGCATGCAACACAATTTCAGATATTTTGTGGGGCATTTCGAAGACCTTGAAAGAAGATGATCTAACACCAATCAAGTCGAGCAACGATGCAATTGAATTTCGCCCAAGTACTATAGCAACTATGACCTTCTCTCTTGATCAACTCAAATCAATCAAGAACAAGTTTGGAGTGGTAAGATGACTCAACTATTAGGATTTCATTCGAGGACTCTTATATGTGTAATGTCTTTTCTTTTTCATACTTGGCTTCCAGAATCTTTAGTACGTAGTGTTAAAATTGTTTAAACTCGTGGAAAACATATTTATACGAGGTTACATGGGAGGTTATAGAATGACTTTAAAAGAGTTAAGCTAAATTTACTATAGAATTTAATTCCAAACCAAAATCATTTGAGAATATTTGAAGCAATCTAAGGATTGCTTTTTTGGCCAAAAATCTGCTTCACTTTAAAATTAAGTAGTTTAAGGTGTTTGGTAAAAATAAAATATCCAGATTATTTTCAAAACAGTGGCCTTTTGACAGCAGTTTTAAAAAGCAGGCACTAGGTTGCTTTTCAAAGTTGTTTTCAAAAGAAGCCGAGATAAGCCTTTAATGATTTTTTTTAATTCCCAAAATACCATTATTTATTTTAAAAAAATAACACCACCTCCACTTCCACATCCAACTCCACTACCGCATTCACCACCTCCACAACTGCCATTACCACCACCAACACTACCACAACCACCAACTCCACCTTCATCACCACATCTTTCACCACCACCTCCACTCCACCACCACCACATGATTAGCGCATAACACTTTCAACATCATGTATATTTTAGTCATTATTTACAGTTATAACAGTTTTATATTAAAATTTACCAAACGGTTTGACATTGTTTTTTTATACTAACAGCACTTTAAAAATATTATTTATCAAACATAGAGCTGCTTTACTTTACAACTAATTCTTTTCAAAGCACAGCAGAAACAAATTTTTTTTTAAATGACAGCAATCCCAAACTGAGCCTACGACATATCATTTTCATTGCTTTTCAGATATTTGTGACAAAGTTATCTCATAATAACATCAGATATAGGTAGCAGTTGTCACAAAAGCTACCATCTTTTTTGTAGTCAGAAATCTCATGTTATAAAGTTTTATTATATTCTCTATATTTAAATGAAAAGTGAAATGGGTCAGATATTGATTTATTTGTGAACCATCATGACTTTTTAATATTATATACTACATTGAAATAAATGCATTTACTGCCTCTTGAAATAAGTCGGTACAGAATTTGGGAAGCGGTTCTTCCACATTTATACAATGTAATTAACTTTTTTACTGACTCTATTAGACTCTAAATGATGTTCTCACCGGGATGATCTTCTTCGGAACTCGACTGTACATGCAAGAGATTGACCAAAGTTCAAGCACAGCAGATTGTACAGCAATGGTGTTGCTGAACACAAGGCTCATGGGGGATTATATGCCAATTGAGGAGATGATCAAACCCAACAGCAAGATGCCATGGGGAAATCGTTTTACATTCTTGCAAGTACCCATACCCAATTTAACTGAACTCTCAAATGCGGAGGACTTTATCAGGCACACACACAAAATGATAAAGAGGAAGAGAAACTCTTTAGCTGCTCATTTCACTAGTAGGCTATTGGAGATTGTGAACAAATTTGGAAGCCGTGAGGTTAGTAAAGTGAAGACTACAATATGATTTACGTTACGCCGTCATTTCACGACCCAATTAATTTGAACTAATTCAATCTGCTTCAGAGCTCAAATTCAGATTTGTTTCTTTTAGTGTTAACATATTGTTAGTTTTGCAGGCATCCAGCAGATACATTCATCGCACATTGAAGAACTCGAGCATGGTAATCTCAAATATGATTGGACCTGTGGAGCAGATGTCTCTGGCTAATCATCCAATTAAAGGTTTCTACTTTTTGGTTCCTGGTTTACCTCAGGTATGTCACACATTGTTATAAATCTTATAAATGTTGAAAGATATTGATCAATTACTCCCTAACACTCTTGATACTTTTTCAAAATACCTAGAAATCTTGACCACATATTCCTTAACAGTAAATTTGGCTTACCCCCTCTAAATTGAATTTTCCTTAACTGTAATTCATCACTTGTGTTCCTATTAATAAAACCCATGATTGGCATAAACAAATGTACCGATTTCATATTAATAATATACCTTTTTTTTTTTTTTTAATGAACATATCTTTTGTAATTGTACCTATTTTGTGTACCTATAAACTAGCCTCTCCGCACGCGCTTCTGTGCCTGCAAGAGGTTTTTTTTTTTTTTTTTAATAAATTTATTTTAGAATTAAAAAAATATAATGGGTAGTTGTGTTCCATAAAAATAGGATCCATTATATGCTTTTAATTTTAATTTTAATTTTTTTTTCATATGAAAAAGTGTGAATTTACCATATTATCCTCATTTAAATAATAATTTCAATTCTTAATATTTGCATTAACCAAGGGCATTTTCTAGCATTTTGAATGTTTCATCATTCTCTGCCTTTTGCTTTGTATATATAGATCCATAAAAATAGGATCCATTATATGCTTTTAATTTTAATTTTAATTTTTTTTCATATGAAAAAGTGTGAATTTATCATATTATCCTCATTTAATTAATAATTTCAATTCTTAATATTTGCATTAACCAAGGGCATTTTCTGGCATTTTGAATGTTTCATCATTTTCTGCCTTTTACTTTATATATATAGATAACATACCCATTTTTTGGTTACCTAAATACTGTACGTATTTTGTGTACCTATAAATAACATACCTATTTTTTTGTTACTTAAATACTGTACCTACTTTTTTTTATGAATAATCTACCTATGTTTTTATATAAACAAATGCCTTTTTTGTGTGAATAATATACCTTTTTTTTCATTTTTTTTTCTTTCAATAATCTACCTATAATCCACATACTAATTTTGTCTGTGAATAATCTACCTTTAAAAAGAATAATATAAATCACGGTCCTTTAAGTTAACTTTGTTAACTAAGTGGAAAATCTGTAGGATTAATCTATTATAAAATAGTTTATGAATTTGTTTTTGTCGAAAGTTTATGGATTTGTGTGTGTGAGTTTAAATGGATATAGTGTAATTTAGTTAATAATACTTGGACATATCTATCTTACATGGCAACATATTTCAACTTAGAGTTTTAGTTAGAGGTTTAATTGTAAGTGGATTTCTGTCTTGGATATAAGAGTCGTAAGGGCTATATTGGCTTCACTCATTCCTTCAACAGAAAAGAAAATGATGTTGAAATTAATGAATTTTCATCTGTATTTTTCAAGTTCAATTTGCATTTATTAGTTTTTCCCGTTATGGCATTTAGCAACCAGTATAACATGACTACCACGGATTTGCAGGGCTTTGACATAACCATTGTAAGTTATATGGGGAATGTGAGACTAGCCTTCAAGATGGAAAAAGGTATCATAGATCCACAGAAGTTAAAGTCATGCATGGAAAATGCCTTGGACATGATAGTCAAAGACTCCAACAAGAATCCGAACCTCAACAATTAAGAAGCCGTCGAAGTTCCGCCACTATTTAAAATAATAATAAAAAGAGCTTTATTTTGTTGAATTATTATTATTATATATATATATATATATATATTGTAAACTGCAATTTTTTTAAATATAGAAGTCTTAAATTAATAAGAAATAATTGATGCAATTTCATTCTTCAAATATTTTTTTGTTAGGGGAAGGAAGGTTCTGATATGTTGCAAATCGGTTTTCTTTCAACTCAACTTAAACACCCAACAATACTTGACTTAAACACTCTCTCCCTCGAAAAGAAAACCCAAGGCTTGGAGACTTAGCCGCCACCCCCCCTTTTGGGTGGTGACTTCCTTTTGCTCTCCCCTGCCTCTGTCTCTCCCCTCTCCTTCCGTTGAGTTTTCTTCCTCAGCTTTTTCTTTTGCTATGAGTTGGGGCTTTTCTTGTATTTTGCAGGGGGTGTGTGATTGGGTGTGGGTGGTTGCGTTGTTTTGCTCCTATTATGGGTCTGTTTTGTCCAGAGATTGCCATTGTGTCTCTGTGGCTTGGGTGGTTTTCCCCTATTTCAGTTGTGTTGTCGGCCATTTGTTTGCTTTGTTTGTTTCTTTTGTAGATTTGAGATTTGATTCATGCTGAAAAACTACTTCAGATCTGTGATTTGCCTCTATCTGTGATTCGGTGACAAACGGAGTGAACAAGTGTGCTGCGTGGTTTACTATAGCCTTTTGTGCTGCTTTCGTTTCAACCCGTTTATGGTGTTGATCAATAATCTCTTCTAGTTTTTACTTGTAACCCGTTTAGTACTTGATATGCATTTTCTCCTCTAACCACTGGCGGCAATTTCTCGGCACCTTCTCTTCACAACCATCTTCAGCGCCTCGACCACACGACGGTCTCCTTTACATGGATTATGATAGCGCTCTTCGTAACTTTGGTGACATGTTTGCTAAAATATGAAAATAGTTTGAATACTTTGGGTTAGGTTTTATTCTTTTCTATAAAGAGGTATATATAGGAGTTTATATGAGTGCTTTACAAGGAAATAGATACAGTAATCAATTAGGATAGTATCTCCTAATTATACAATGATTTGTCAACTATATAGAATATAAAAGTAAATCCCTTAATTAATCAAGGAAATAAATCTCCTTGATTAATTAGGAGACTCACGTCAACACTACTCCTCTTCAAGTTGGTGCCTATATATCACTAATGCCCAACTTGGTAAGTGAGTCATGAAATACTCTGCCACAAACAGCTTTTGTTAAGATATCCACCAGTTGATCTTCTGACTTTACGAATGGTATGCAGATGATCTTCTTCTCAATTTTTTCTTTGATAAAATGTCTATCCACATCAACATGTTTGGTTCGATCATGTTGAACTGGATTATGGGCAATATCGATAGTTGACTTGTTGTCACAATGCAACTCCATTGGTTTTTCTGGTTTGAAGTCCAATTCTCTCAAGAGTCTTCTGATCCACAACAATTCACAAACTCCGTGAGCCATTCCTCGATACTCTGCTTCTGCACTAGACCGAGAAACCACATTTTGCTTTTTACTCCTCCAATTGACTAGGTTACCTCCCACAAATGTAAATTAACCAGAAGTAGAGCGTCTATTTGTAATGGACGAGCACCACAATCAATCGTCTTTCCTGTGAGGATGTCTTGAAAAATACAATGATTCAACCAAAATGTTACAGTACACCCCAAAGTAGTAGTAACTTGTGCAACAGATAACAAGTTATGGTCCAAAGATGGAACAAGTAATACAGAATCCAGATGTAGGGAAGTAGAGAGAGATAGAGAGCCTTCCTCAACCACAGGGGAGGGGGTACCATTAGCATTAGATGCAAACGACGGAATGGATGATTTGCAACTAATAAGTTGGCCAGGATCAAATGTCATGTGATCCGTAGTACTTGAGTCGATAATCCAGGATTTTTGAGGGGACATATATAAAGTAGAACCTTTGGTGGTGGTGGTAGAAGTATGAGTCTGGGTAGCCGGGTCAGCAGGATTGACCGCATGCTTCTATGAGTCTATAATAAGGGGGAGAATCATAGGGGTTGTAGCGGAAGTAAGATGTGATATGAGAATGTGAGGAATTGTGATTGGAGGAATTTGATTTGAGGAATTTGATGTATGAATTTGATGTAGGAATTGGATTTGAGAGGTATGTGTATAAGATTTGAGGGTATGTGTTTAGGGATTTTGATAAGAGGATTTGAGGACTTTAGATTTGAGGGATTTGGATTTGGGGAAAAATATGAGAAATTTGATTCAGGGTTTTGGATTGACCATTTAGGATCGATTGCTATGATCCCATGCTAAAATGGGAATATGGTTCGAATGGTTTGAGTTATGTTTTATTCTTCTCCATTATGAGGTATATATGGGAGTTTACATGAGTGCTTTACAAGAAAATAGATACAGTAATCAATTAGGATAGTATCTTTTAATTATACAATGATTTGTTAACTATATAGAATAGGAAAGTAAATCCCTTAATTAATCAAGGAAATAAATCTCCTTGATTAATTAGGAGACTCACGTCAACATTGTCCACCACCATTTTTTGTCTCGCGCATTGGTTACTAGTTCCTTTTCAGTTGGTGTAGGCTTGTGTTGATTGCGCAACTCCCTGCTTTTTGTATGCATTTTGCTTTTCTGTGCTTTATGTCCTACTTCAATTTTATTCCTTCATGTGTTGCAGTTCTTTTTTATTGAGCTCAATTTGTTGCCAGCTTTTGCCTTCTATCTAATAAAATTTGATTCCGACCAAAAAAAAAAAACATATGTTGCAAATCTTGCGATAGCTCAAATGCAAATTTTTAATGTATTCAGTCAGTGCTGGTTGACCAAAATGAGGATCCCAAATTGCATGAGCAATAGGCTTACATGTAAAGGATCTTGTACCCATGCTTCAAAATTTCCTTGTCAAGCTACATGAAATAGATTTTCAGAAGTCCACAGAAAAATTATTGCCAATCATTACTTTTGCTTTAGCCTTATTTCACGACTCGATTGTGGGAGTAAATATTTTGGCAACCAATCATGAGACTCCATGTGGACAATGGAATATTGCTTCTATAACACTAAGCACTAACTTGTTTATCAACTTTTGGATACTAACACATGCGGCACATGACATGGCAACTCATGTCATCTACCATCTCATATGTTTTAATTACATAATTTATTATAAAAAATAAAAAAAGAATTTCACACAGATAAAATAAAAACAAAAAGAAAAAACCCAACAATTTTAGATTTAGGGATAAACCCCTTCTTCCTTTTGAATAACCCTAGAAATTCAGCAGTCCTTCTATTGAAAAATTGAAGAAATTCAACAATCCTTCTATTTAATATGAATCATATTCTAATTTTTCTTATGAATTTTCTTTGTGCTTTTTCTTTTCCTTCATTTTCTAATGTACAAAGGAGAGGTCATATTGACACATTTGGATGCCATAAGAAATAGAATTCATATTTGTACATCAATCTCTAAACAATTGCAATCTCTCCATCTGATAAGTATATATCTGTTGAGGTCCAAAATGTCACAAGAAGCCTAATATAAAAATAAGCAAATAATACACTTTTCTATGCAAAACTACCCGACAAGCTTAAGTGGGCTTAAACCACATACATGCATGGGGCTTGCTGAGCGAGTAGTGGTGTAGATAGTTACAAGGATTGATGATGCCCGTCAAAAGGTTCAAGAAATATAAGTTTTGGGCTGCTTGGGATTGCCAAAAACCTAAGCCCATTTCTAGCAAGGAGCATGATTCCTCAGCATTTATTACCCGATCTCCAATTTTCTACCTTACAGTACCAGAGCCATTGCAAGTCTTGCTTCAATACCGACCATTGCCCAACCACCAATTTTCTACCTTCTTGTAATCTTCATTCTATAATGGATTTGTATTAGACTGAGGAGTCTCATAGATTTTCTCTAGAGGTAAGGTTTTATCACGTAAAATAATTCTATGCGTGTTCCTTTATTTTATGTTCAGCACGTTTTAGGATTGATAAGCCATATCAATCCTAGTATCAAAGTTTATTGATTGTAATTTTTAATTGGCTTATTCACCCCCCTTTAGACATTTTTAGTCATCCTACAGATAATTTCAAACATGTATTAGTTAAAGCTTAATTGATGGTACACCTACCATAAGTAGTCTTAAGTCTAGGAGTAGTTGCAATTTAGCTTTTCCTCATTGAAAGGAAAATTGAAGGACTTTCTTTGCAAAGTTCTTGGTTATGAGTCAAAAGCATACATAGGTTTCACGTGTCGAACTGGTGTGCACGTATACGATGCCAATATGCCAAAAGTTCGACTTTCGTGTTCAGTTTATCTCACTCTGAAAGGGTTCGGCCCTGAGCATTAGGTGCGCAGAAGTTAGATCCATATCATCATCATCTTCATTATTCCACTTTTGACCTGTCGTGGCTGCCATGCCAATACATCACACCAAGAATGACGCAAATTGTCTAGATTTTAGGCCTAGGCTCCACCTGACCGAGATTATTTTTAAATCCACACAGTTATAAAAGAAGAGGAACCGAAGTTTGCTGCCACTTAATAAATGAAATATCTGTGGAATTAATTTACTTCAGATTTTTAGATTTTTCTAAGCCTCTTAAAAAAGGTTTTGCCATTAATTAGTGTAATGATTCATTCATATATTATAATTTCATGCCAAATTCATCATACTCGAATAACAAAATGGGCCCTTTGTGCTGGGAAATGTCAAGGAACATGCATATAGTGAGTTTTGCATTTCATTTATAAAAAAAATAGTAAATTGAGCTTAAATTCATAAAATTCATTTTAAATCACCTACAACTATTTTCTTTAGTTTTTTATTTAAAATACCCAATTTTTTCAAATAATACCCAATGACTAAGATCCAACTAAGCAAGTTACCTAATATAACTTAAAATCTGATTTATTGTATTTTTAGGATTCCAAAACTACCCCTATTTATAAGTTAATGTGTTATGGGGGATGTAACTAATGACACCCGTTCAATTTGAAAATATCTCCAAATACTTGTAATGGATGTAGGAACTAATTTAGAAACTTATTTGAAATTAAATATTAAATTCCACATTAAAGTATTAGTAATCTATTTTTGAATTAATGGTGTTTTCCTTCTATGAATTACGACTAGTAATCTATTTAAAGTATTAATAATTTAAATTTAATATTAAAATTAGGAATTAATGTTGTTTTCTTTTTATGAATTATACTACCAGTATTCTTTTTTTATTATAGTTGAAAAATAATTTGATAATCTATTTAGTGTTTTGTTTTTAAAACATTTTTTTTAATGAACCTATTTTTTCTCTAAATATTGTACCGTTTTTTTTCTTTATTACTTGTTTTATGAAAAATAATCTGATCATCTTTTTATAGTTTGTTTTATGAAAACAATTTTGTTTTTAAATGAGCCTTTTTTTTCTCTCAAAATAATAATGTACCTATTTTTTTTTCTCTAATAATGTGCCTAGGAAAACAATTTACCTAGTATAATGAACCTATTTTTTTTTCTCTAATAATGTACCTATTTTTTTCTCTCAAAATAATGTACTTATTTTTACTCTCAAAATAATGTACTTATTTTTCTCTCAAAATAATATACTTATTTTTTCTCTCAAAATAATGTACCTATTTTTTCTCACAAAATAATGTACCTATTTTTTTTTCTCTAATAATGTTTCTAGTATCATGAACTTATTTTTTCCTCTAATAATGTATACCTAGTAAAACAATTTACCTAGTATAATGAACTTTTTTTTTTTCTTCTAAATAATGTACCTATTTTCTATAAATTATTGTGTACCTATTTTTAATTTATGAAAAATGTACGAAAATTTCAATTACAAAGTAATTGACCTATTTTTGTCAATTTTTGTTGGTAAATAATATACCTATATTTTTATACGGATATATTTATATTTATATTTTTCATATGCACATTATTGGATATGTAATTTACATATTTATTTATTTTTATTTTTGCAATTTTAAGGGGCCATATGTTAGAGGGAATGGCAACCAAAAGAAATGGGGTGATTGATATGCTATTAATAGGGAGTTTCAATTACAATTATGACAGTTAATGAAATGCTTGAAATAAATTATAAATAAAATATGAAGTTTGATGGCAAGGATGTAAAAACATAGGAATACTACGACCTCTTATATCCTACTGGTCATTTAAGTTTGAAATTGGATTTTATACATAGATTTATAGAATGATGGATATATGTCTAAGAAATAGAAATTGTAAGGACCTATATTGGACAAGCCCTAAAAAAAATATGCGTACAGTGGTAAGCCTAGACCTCCTATAAATATGCAAGCCGAAAATAACGAAACTACCACTTCTAATTGAGTTACCTAGAGCTCAAGAAAACACGTATATAAATTAGATAAGAAGAAGAAGAAACATACGATGGAGTATGGGGTGCATGGAAATGAGCCCGTGAGTTCTACTGGCCAATGCCTCAACAGCTCTGTGCTATCCATGTCAATTCTTTGTGTTTTGGAATTTGAGATTCCAATCAATGAATCAAAGAACTTGTCATTCCTTCAGGATGTCTTCCCCCATATCAGCCCTCGATTCTCCTCCATCATGGTGTTTTTTTCCTCTCTATTCTTTTCTACCGTAAACCCTAATATACATCCACACACAAATATAATTTCAAATTAGCCGTTAAAAGACAAACTGTCAATTACAAAAGCATCTTATCCATACAAAATCGATTTTAAGAAAGGATTCCCATATATATACATACATATGGTTAAAGTTCTTAATTAGACTATTATGGTGCGTATGAATATATACTTCAATCTATATTAGAAGAAAAAAAAAACACATGCATTTTGTGCATTTGTACTTATTTTGGATAATTACAAGTAGATATCATATTTGTTTTCGGTTAAAATTTTGGATGTAGCTTTGTTCTAATACTTTGTACTTTGTTTTAATACTTTCTGCGGTCAATTTAAAAATTATTGATGAGCATTTTATCATATGATTAAAGCGAAACTAGGAAAAAATATTGAAAAACGTGCAGGTTGACGTTAACGGAGAGAAGCAATGCAAGAGGGTTGAAGTGAAGCTTAGAGATCACGTCCATGTTCCTATTTTTCCATCTGGATTGTCACCTAAATCTTATGATGATCATTTTCATGACTATATTTCAAACATAATACTTGAACAATATCCAAAAGACAAACCACTATGGGAAGTTCATATAATCAAGTACCCAACAAGCAGTGCAGCTGGTAACCTAATATTCAAGCTTCACCATGCCCTTGGTGATGGCTACTCCTTTATGAGTGCTCTGCTTTCTTGTCTTCAAAGAGCTGACAATCCTCTTCCATTAACCTCTTCCTTCACGCCGGGGATCGCAACGGGGTGGTGACAGTGGAAGTATTTTCAGGCGGGTGTCTGAAACCTCTGCCTCGGTTTTTGACACTCTGAAAGATTTCAGCTGGAACTCTTTGTTTCAAGATGATCTTACACCAATAAGATCTGGGAATTACGGAGTTGAGTTTCTGCCAATGACAGCATCAAGCATCACATTCTCCCTTGATGAAATCAAACTTATCAAGACCAAGCTCAACGCGGTAACAAACTTATCAAGCATGACATTCTCTTAACTTACCTAGTTCGTTTTCATTATTTTTTACACTTATTTTACTTTACTAATTTTCACACTTAGTAACAAACTTTAATTACCAGCCTCAATGTCCTCTTTCTCACCCACCCGATATTTTCATCTCAATCATATTTTGAGAAATCACAATCTCTTTTTTTCACCATTTATTATCCCTACAAGAACCCTAATGTACTAAGAAACACAAGTAGTAATATCACATGGCGTTGTGATTATCACACCAAGAAATTACTCCCAAACTTAAAGTTGAGAGTCTGAAATGTCTCATCCAAGAAAATAAGATACACTTGTTAGATTGTCATATAACGACCTATCATCCTACCATTAACCACCAAAGAACAAGTCACGTGTGACGTGTTAGTACTAAATGAGAAAGTTGACTACACATAGGGCATTATTTTTACAAACATCCACTGCTACAAAAAAGCAAAAAGACGACGGTAAATCACCGTCGTGTTTTCGATTTTTCAATGGTCGTGGAATCCACCGTCATCTTTTCCCTCATATACCACGACGCTAAATCACCGTCGTTGTTAAAATATACAACGTCATCAACAAATACAAAACGACGTCTTTGTACTGCAAAAAGATCTAAAAAAGCAGTCGAGGATGAGAATAGACGACCAACTCTCTAACAAAACCGTCGTTAAAAAGGAAAAATATGACACATATTAAGAGAACAAGGCCGCAAGATAGACATACAACGACGGAAATAAAAAAACGACGCCGTTAAATATCATTTTCACGACAATAAAAAATTTGACGTCTTTAAATACATTAGAAGACGACGTTATTGATACCTACTACGTCGCATATATAAAAACAGCCGTCGTAAAATTAATTTTCCACTTCGATTTTTCGATAAAAGATGACGTGGAAATAGTTGTCAGTGTCATTATTTACGACGTATGTATTTATTGAGTAGACGTTGAAAAACGAAACAACGTCGGTTACAAATATATGAGAGTCGTATTACAAAATTTATACGTCATATTTTCAGAAACAAACAATGACGATAAATATTAGACGTTGTTAAATAAAACAACGTCGGAAAACAATAAAAACAGACGTGTTTAGTCTGCTAAAGTTCTAGAAAATAGTCGAGGATGAGAATAGACGACCAACTCAAACAAATCACCGTCGTTAAAAAGGAAAAATATGACACATGTTAAAAGAAAAAGGCCGCAAGATATACATACAACGACGACAACTAAAATTTTACGCCGTTAAATATAATTTACACGACAAGAAAAAATATGACGTCTTTAAATACATGAGAAGACGACGTTATTGAAATATACTACGTCTCTTATTTACAAACAACCGTAGTGAAATAAATTTTTCACTTCGATTTTTCTAAAAAAGATGACGTGGAAATAGTTGTCAGTGTCATTATTTACGACGTATGTATTTATACAGTTGACGTTGAAATGCGAAACAACGTCGGTGGCATTTATATAGTCGACGTTGTATTTATATCTATCATCATTACTCACGACGCACTTAATAATATAGACGACGTTGAACTTCTAAACAACGTCGGGTCCAAATAAATGAGAGCCGTATTACAGAACATATAGACGGCGTTGATTATGATGAGAGCCGTATTACAAATAACGTCGTTTAATTGTTATTAGACGGTGGTTATAATGAATTTCCGTCGGAATTCATTTCGTTCCTCTTCGTTTATAAAAGAACTTGCGACGTGGAAAATGTATGATGACGTCGTATTTTTTAACGTTCAGATTATATATCTCGTTTTTTAGACGTCGGTATTATGGGATTGAAGTCGTGTTATTTTGAATTACATGGCGGTTCTTAATCCTTCCCCGACGTGATATCCTGAATAATTGCTTCACAATTGCGTCGTGGTTCTTCATTGTTACGTTGCTTTAAGACGTCGGTAAATATGCTGAATAACTGATTCACAATAACGTCGTGTTTTATTTGAACGTAGAAAGTGAAGAAATCACATTACAATATATTACAAAATTAATGTCATACACTGCCAATTACATAAGCATCATTCAATCCATATATCTTCACACCCATCTCGAATATTTTAACCGCCTAACTCACCCACCAGTTCATCAAATGTGTCAACATTTGGCATCCCTCTAGTAAATGGCTCACACTCAATTATCACATCACCTAAGACTTCATCACCAATAACATCATTATATTCTCTATTAGGCATTGATAACACTACCGACCAACCACGATGCATCGGGTCGTCAACAAAAAATATTTGTTTGACTTGAGAAGCCAAAACAAATTGGTCATTCCTATGTCCAATTTTACTCAAATCTACAAAGGTAAATCCAAGTTCGTCGACTACAAGACCAGAACTATCTATCCAATCACACCTAAAGACTGGGATTGTAAACTTTTGGTAGTCAAGGTCCCAAATTTCTTGAATGACACCATAGAAACCCATATTTGAGAGAATTGGGTTTTTATCCTTGGCACTAGCAACTTGCATGGTATGTGCAAGTAAATAAACTCCACTATTTTGAGTTGTCCGCACATCATCTTGTGCCTTGATATTGAATTTAATACCTTTAATAAGATAGCTCCTATATAATGGCACTGACATGTTTGGACCAGCTGCTAGCCACCTTAAATTTTCTGATACGCCATGATTGTCTTCCTCAAGTTCACTTTGAACCTGCAAATTAATCATATCTTAATTCAATCTAACATATAAATAAGAAGAAAATTAAAAGAGAAATATGTTATTCAACAATATATACCTTGAAGCGTAGCCATTGAATGAAAGTGCTATTGTGCTTATCCTGCAGCCACTTTGTTCTCTTTCTAAATTTTGGATAAGCAGTCTTGATGTGAATCATATGTTGCCTACATGACACGAAAAATTCAAGCATTACGGTCCTAAATATAGAAGATAAACATAAGAAATAATTTAAAATGGAAACTTAAAGAATAAAGCTCATACGTACTCGATATAAGGTAGGACTTCCTCCGTATTCTCCAAGACATATAGATGTGCTTGATTCAACAGGTCCTGATCAACTACGCTCACTGTGCAACCTGATAATGGCTTTGAAAGTCCCATCTTTTGGCTTGAAGGCACTCCAACTGTACTAACATCAGATAAATGCTGAGTACAACACTCTACCGCTTCTTCAGCTATATACCGCTCAGCAATGCAACCTTCGGGACGAGTATGATTCTGAACATACCCCTTCAGCACTTTCATATATCTTTCAAACGGATACATCCACCTAAAATATACTGGCCCACATAGACGAACTTCTCTGACAAGATGTACTACTAGATGAACCATGATATCAAAGAATGAAGGGGGAAAGTACTTCTCAAGCAAACACAGAGTAACTACTACATCTTCTTCCAACTTATCTAGCTTGGAAACATCAACAGTCTTTGCACATATAGCATTGAAGAAGAAGCACAAACGAGTTATTGCATACCTTGCAGGCTTCTCCAAAACAGAACGAATTGCCACAGGGAGCAATTGTTGCATTAAGGTATGACAATCATGTGATTTAAGGCCAAGAAGTCTTGAATCTTGTAAAGATACAAGATTTTTAATATTTGAAGAATAACCTTCAGGGACCTTCATACCATAGAAAGAATTGCAAACCTCTCTCTTCTCTGCTCTTGACAAATTCCAAGGCCCAGGAGGCAAACGAGTACGTCTTTCTCCATACTCGGGTTGCAAATCAGTTTTGACCCCCATGTTCAATAAATCTAATCGAGCAGCAATCCCATCTTTATTTTTTCCAGGGATCTCCAGCAATGTAACAATGATACTATCGCAAACATTCTTCTCAATGTGCATAACATCTAGGGCATGCCTCACAGGAAGGTATTTCCAATACTCGAGATCAAAGAATATTGATTTCTTCTTCCAACAAACTCTGTCACCATTTTCAACCATATGCAGCACTTCTTCTCCGGTTAATGGCTCGGGAGGTATGCCATATTCAGGTTTCCCATTAAAAGCTGCACGTTGCCTCCTATATGGATGATTGATTGGTAACCATTTTCTATGCCCAATGTAACAAATTTTGTGGCCATTTTTCAACCTGTGACTAGGTGTATCATCGCCGCATATTGGACAAGCTTTATATCCTTTAACAACACAACCAGATAAGTTTCCATAGGCGGGGAAATCATTAATTGTCCACATTAATGCAGCTCTGAGTGTAAAGTATTCTCCATTATGTGCATCATACACTCCTCTAATCCCAACCCACAAGGATTTTAAATCATCAATCAAAGGCTCCAAGTAGACGTCTATATCATTTCCGGGTTGTTTAGGACCGGAAATCAATAAGGTTAACATCATGAACTTTCGTTTCATGCACAGCCATGGAGGGAGATTATATGTAACTAAGATAACCGGCCAACAACTATATCTGCTACTTAGAGAACTGTGGGGATTGAATCCATCAGATGAAAGAGCCAATCTCAAGTTTCTCGGCTCATTACCAAACTCAGGCCATTTATCATCAAGAAGTTTCCAAGACGGGGAATCCGCCGGATGAGACATCTGACCGTCAATTGATTTTCTAGCAGCATGCCACCAAGTCAAACTCTTAGCTGTCTCATGTGATTGAAACATCCTTTTAAACCTTGGAATTGGGGGAAAATACCACACCACCTTCGCTGGCACACCCTCTTTCAAGATTGAATCTTTGCCTTCCTTCCACCTTGAGATACCACAAGTAGGACAATTAGTTGAATCCTCATACTCCTTCCTATACAAGATGCAATCATTGGGGCATGCGTGCATTTTCTCATAACTCAGCCCCAATGCACACAAAGTCTTTTTAGCCTCATACATGGAGGTTGGTATTGTATTTCCTTCTGGAAGCAAATCGCCTTGAAGTATCAATAATTCTGTAAAACAGACATCACTCATCCCATGTTTTGCCTTCAAATTATACAACTTCACTAATGCCGATAACTTCGTGTACTTTCTATAACCAGGGTACACTGGTTGATCTCCATCCCCAATCACATTGGCAAACTCATACGGATCCGAACCAAAATCACCAAAATCATTATCATCCATATCAATTTCTTCAGACACAAAACTGTACCTACTATGGCCATCATCTTCTTCAACATTTCTACTAGCATTAGTAGTTGCTTCCCAAGGTTCTCCGTGAAATGTCCAATTCTTATAGCTTTGGTCAATTCCATTAAAGTATAAGTGATCCCTTATAATTCCAACCCCAAACAACTTCAAATTAACACATTTAACACATGGACAACGGATATGTGTTGTAGTTAGAAGATTTTCTACAGCAAAGTTCAAAAATGCTTCCACCCCAAATTCATATGCCTTCGATCTTCTATCCGAGTGCATCCATGACTTATCCATCTCCGACACTATAACCTATTATCTATAATAAAGTGAAAATACAGGCAATGACCATCACTATAGCAGATTATACAATGATCTAATCGCAAGTAATACACAACAGAGACGACGGGTTTTAAACAAAAACAGACATATTTGGCATATATAGACGACGGATTTTCAACAGACGTCGTCTATTATAAGTAATACAAACGACGGTTTATGAAAAAACCATCGTGTATAAGTAATACAACGACGGTAGTTTAAAAACACCGTCGTGTAATCGTCGTCGTATGCCTTAAAATTCGTCGTGTCTCAGTTTATTTTCAAGAACACAAAACCCATTAAGAACACAACATATATATGAAACCAAGCAAGAAACCAACATATACATGAAACCAAGCATGAAAACAATAAATCCATTCCCAATTCAACATAACATAGGGTGATTAAAAGATACGACAAAATTAAATCCATTCCCAATTCAACATAACAGATAATGTAATCCATGAACCCATTAAACAGAAAATCCATGAACCCATACCTATAAGCACATTATTAACAGATCGCAAAGCATACACATAAAACCCTTTAACAAAACAACCTAATATCATTCAATGAATTTACAAGGGGAAGATAGGGTTTGTACTTACAGGTTGGACGAGCTCACAGATTCGACGGAGCCTGGAGAGTGCAACTTTTAATTAGAGCAGAAGTGAGAGAGCGAAATGTTATGTCGCGCGAAATCTGAAAATTTTAGGTTTCAGGGTTCGAAGTATAAGAATAAGAGCCAAATCTAAAAAAATTTAGGTCGCGCGAAAATTTTTAGAGTTCGCGCGTTTTAAAACGTCGAAAGAAAAACCAAGGCGAAAGTTCTACACGTACCGACGTAAATTTAATATTCCACGACGGAAACTTCATTTTTCGGATTAAGAACGTAAGGCCGTTCATTTTGAAGCTTCATTTTTCGGATTAATTTTAAATTTATTTTGAATTTTTTATATAACGACGACTGAAAAACCACGTCGGTGTTAAGAAATTAAAGACGTTGTAAATTATATAAACCGACTTACATATTAAAATGACGTCGTTTAAAGCGTAAACCATGTCGTATGTTTTTCTGTACGACGTAAAATATGTATTCCACGACGCAACCACCGTCGTTAAAAATTAATACCCTAAACCCATAAAACTAAATTATACAATTTAAAAAATTAAGTTTATAAAAGGTTTTATGGTTTTAAAGCCTAACATATACCCTAGACTACCCAAAAATTATACTTTAAAAATAAACCCCAATAAATAACAACCCTAATCTCTAAACCCTAGACTCTAAACCCTAAACCATAAAACTAGAAGTGATTTTATGACTCATCAAAACAATTTTGTTTTGGATGGTCATTTTAAATTTTTGTTATTCAAAATGAATTTTTTC
>NC_034011.1:14773327-14867232 GCF_000346465.2 Prunus persica | reverse complement strand
TTAAATAAATTGTAGACGTTGTAAATTGTAATAGACTACTAAGTCGTTAAAATGACGTCGTTAAAATGAGAAACCACGTCGGTGTTAAGAAATTAAAAACGTTGTAAATTATATAAACCGACTTACATATTAAAATGACGTCGTTTAAAGCGTAAACCATGTCGTATGTTTTACTGTACGACGTAAAATATGTATTCCACGACCCAACCACCGTCGTTAAAAATTAATACACTAAACCCATAAAATTAAATTATACAATTTAAAAAATTAAGTTTATAAAAGGTTTTATGGTTTTAAAGCCTAACATATACCCTAGACTACCCAAAAATTATACTTTAAAAATAAACCCCAATAAATAACAACCCTAATCTCTAAACCCTAGACTCTAAACCCTAAACCATAAAACTAGAAGTGATTTTATGACTCATCAAAACAATTTTGTTTTGGATGGTCATTTTAAATTTTTGTTATTCAAAATGAATTTTTTCAAGGTTTATGTGGAAGAAAATATATCAATGACTTCATAGGAGTTGACTTTTCAATTTTCTGATTTATTTTAAATTTATTTTGAATATTTTGATATAAAAATAATAAAATATTCTTACCACAACAACAAACCACGTCGGTGTTAATAAATTGTAGACGTTGTAAATTGTAATAGACTACTAAGTCGTTAAAATGACGTCGTTAAAATGAGAAACCATGGCGGCTATTTAACTATACGACGTAAAATATATATTTTACGACTTAACCGCTGTCGTTACATAAACGTCGTCGATGATACCCTGAACCCTTAAGAAATTGAAGATGTTGTAAACCATAAACGACTCAATTGTTCAAAGAACGTCGTCTAACTATATTTTTACGTCGTATTTGTTTAAAACACGAAACAACAAAATACGACGGTTTGTGACTTTATTAGGTCGTTGGAAAAGTATTACACGTCGGTTAAGCAATTTGTATGTTTGTTTTTTTTTTAATTTAAGAAAACCTCAACAAATTTTTACATTACATATTATAGAGAAAATTTGTACATTATACATAAATATCAAGTGTTCAATAATTGCGCTGTTTAATAATTTGGAAAACAAACTCTACCCATTCATTCCGGACTTCATCAATGGCTTCTTGGGGGTATGAAGCTTCCTGGTTTCCCTTGGCATACTGCATAAACAATGACTATTAGGGTTTATAAATAAAAAGAAATTCAATCACAGACGACGATATTTTTCATAACCGACGTAGTATATCCATTCAACGACGTTAATTTTACATGACCGTCGTTGATAATACAAAAAACGACGTGAAATGTATGAAGGTAATTTCTTCTTACCTTATTCTCAAACCCCAAGGAAGGATCCATGATGATGTCCCTCATGAAGCGCATCACATAATACCCGCATTCGACATTGCTGGGTTGCTTTGGTGTGCCTGAGAGAGTTTTCCAAATTACATTTTTACGTCCTGCTCGGCCTATGTGGGTATTATATATTTTTAAAGCACTGTTCACGATGTTTTTCGCCTCTTCGTCGACCACACGATGACCTGGCAGAGGATCCAGAAAATAGACGGTCTCCTTCTTTGCTCTTACAATCAGCAAGATCCAATGACGGCTGCACAAAATTAATATAAAAACGACGGTTATTTACAAAAACGACGTATTATAGTATTTCATACGACGAAATAAAGTAGATAACGACGACATTATATATTTATCACGACGACAAATAAATACCGACGTGGTTAGTAGTTTCAAACGACTAAATAAAATAAAACACCGACGTGGTTAGTTTATAAGCTGTCATTTATTGAAAATCATAAAAACAAAATCCTAAGGAGACTAACCCTGGATTGTAAGGCATCATGAAAAGCTGTTCACCGTCTGTCTTCTGAAGTCGAGCTGCTACCAGTCGTGATCTTTCAGTTATTGTGCCAGAGTTGGCACTAACTGTAGCAGGGTCAATAAAGCCAACCATGCTGCACATATTGGCTTGTTTCAAAACATCGTGTAAGTACCTAAATACATAAAATAATATAAACAAGTCAGCAAAAACAAACACGACGGTTATGTATAAAAAAACGACGTATTATAATATTTCACACGACGTACTGAAATAGATAAGGACGTTATAATATATTTATCACGACGGTAGTTAGTTAAGACGACGCAATATATAAACCAACGAGTTATTATCTTAGAAGTACAAACCTCATATATACAGCCAATACAGTAGCTCCAATTTCTTCCATGCCTGCAAATTGTGTAATATCTTCAGGCAGGAGGAAGGTATCGCGCTCACCACCAAACACCTCCTTATCAATTGTAAATTGGAGTGTCTTATCCTCAGGCAGGAGTGTCGTTTCCACAAAACGACAAAGGGTTTTTAAAGAAGATGACGCCTCCATATTTGAATAAGCACCAACTTCAATAACCTGTTTAAAGAAATAAAAAAAATGACGTGGTAATTCAATAAAGACGACGGTTTAAGGAATAAAACGTCGTCTTAAAAATATTTAAACGACGGTAAAAAAACTGTCGTGGTAATTCAATAAAGACGACGGTTTTATGAATAAAGCGTCGTCTGAAACCATTTAAACGACGGTGCAAAAACCGTCGTTTAAATATTTTATTACGTCTTAAAAAAAGTCCGCCATCTAAGTTTTAAACAAACGACGGATTAAATAAAAATATCGACGTCTGAAATTTTGAAAAACAAATAAAAAAGGCAAAGTTATGTGAACATACCTTGTCGTCATGCTTTTCTTCATCTTCTTTCTCCTTTTCTTCTTCCTTCTCTTCATCTCTTTTTTCTTCTTCCTTCTCTTCATCTGGCTGATGTTTCCTCATTTTGGCAGTATCATCCTCCAAATGTAGGGATCTCACATCACCTCCAGAGCAGCTAGCTTTGTCAGACATTGGATTTTTGGGGCTTTGGCTAATTCTTGGTTTAAGCATGCTTGGATCAAAATTGGGAAAGCTGACTCAGGAAATGCTCCCTCTCAGCCTCTACCAATTGTTTTGTCCTAGCGTCCTAGCCTCCATCCTTAAGGCCTCTTCCCTTGCCTTAGCCTCCATCTTTTTAGTCTCTTCTTGAAGGAGAACTCTTAAACGGTCGTCAAAGCTCACCCTCTGTGGTTTGGGCAAATTGAAATATTGCCTTGGGGAAACACCAGCACCAACTCCCCTCAGTCTGCCTGGATGCTCGGGGCCCAAAGCCATGGTCAGCACATCATTGCTGCCATCTACTCTGACTTTGCCTTCCGAGACTTGTTTCTGCAATTCATCCTAAAAAAAGATAAACAAAAAAACACACGACGGTTATTTATGTACAAACGACGTATTATATAATTTCACACGACGCAATAACGTATAAACCGACGTTATTATAACTTATCACGACGGTAGTTATACCGACGTGGTTATTTATTTAAAACGACGAAATGAATAAACAACCGACGTCTTATGCTATAATTAAAGATAACAGAGTAGTGATTCCTATTTAGACCGTTAACGACGTTTTTAAAAAAGTTTCGACGTGGTAATATCATTCACACGACGCGAAAATGAACCACCGACGTCTTATGCTATAATTACAGAAAACATAGTAGTGATTCCTATTTAGACCTTTAACGACGTTTTTAAAAACTTTTCGACGTGGTAATATCATTCACACGACGAAAAATATAACATACGACGTAATAAGAATAATTCACAGTTTAATAAAAATTTAAAACAGAGTGATAGTAGGCTTACAATTAATTTTGCTTTCTCTGCCACCTTTGGATCAGGGATGTTACCATGTTTGTCCTGTCTAGCTCTCTTCCATAAGGTAGATCGATCAATTTCTACCCCAGGCATGGTTTCCTCCAATTGATCCTCCAATCCAGCATATCCTTTTCGAGACAATCGATGATTGTACTCGAGTTTCTCCCTAATCTGTGCATGTTGAGAATGCACAGACTCAAAATCTTTGGATAGCCTTGAAGCTACAAAGGCATCCCATTGTGCTTTCTCTATGAATTTATATGTTTCAGGGGGTTGGCTTAATTTCTCCCTGTCATTGGTGTATGGAAGGATATAATGCCTCGTTAGTGTAGACTTGAAATCCTTCCATTTCTTGGAAGCAGAAGCTAAAACAGAGGTCTTGCCCCCTTGGCCTACGACAAAAGCCATGTCAACTGCTTCCCAAATCTGCTCCTTTATATCCTTGGGGATTTGGGACCATTTCTTGTCCACAAGTGGGATCCTGGAGCGTGCCAACACACCAATATACGACTGCATCTCAATATGTGCTTGGCCAACACCTTTCCCCCTTTTATTGTACTCAACAATTGGCCTCAGTTTCTGAAGCTTTCTCTTCACAACACGAGGCATTGTGCTCATACCTCGACCAGTCTTTGAATCATCTGAGATTGTTGTCTGGCTGGTTTGTTCTGTCTCAGCAGATGATGAAGCAAACTTCATCTTCTTCGAAGACTTCATCTCCTAAGAAGACTTGTCTTGAGGAGCTACCATTCCAAGCTTCTTGGAGCCAGAATCCTTAGTTTGTTGTTGAGAAACCATTTTAACAGACAAAACTGCAAGTGAAAATATTTCAGGAAAACATTAAGAACACAAACGACGGTATTAAAAAAATACGACGTATGATATGATTTTAGACGACGCAATGAAATAATCTCAGACGTAATAAATGTTTAAAACCATTATTTATATAACGTCGTGGTATATATGTTCACACGACGTCAATAGTAATACACCGTCGTGGTAAACTATTATTTATATAACGTCGTGGTATTTATGTTCATACGACGTCAATAGTAATACACCGTCGTGGTATTAACATTCACACGACGTAAAATAATAAGATATTTTGTCGTCTATATTAGATACCAACCCTAGTTTCTTTTTCTTTATATTTTATCAAATAAGGGAAAAACAAAAACCATTGTTCAGCGAAATCAAACCTGCAATTAAACAAGCATATAAAAAAATACTATTATTTTAAAAACAACTTTGTCAATTTTCAGACGACGCTAGAACAACTGACGAACCGTTGTGGTCTACCGTCGTCTTATTTAGTTGATGTAGTTGTCTTCAAAGTTGGAAGTTTCTCTCTTTGTCTGTATATTTTATCAAACTTGGAAAGAAGTAAAATGATTTTGGCCAGAAAAAAGGTAAAAAGATTTTTCAAACAAAAAACGTATGAGCATGCAAAACAGTAACCAAAATAGTGAAAATGAAAGCTTACCTTTTGCGTGCAATGAAAGCAAGAGGAAGATGATCGATGTTTAAGTTCAGAGACGACGAAGAAGACGAGAGGAAGACGATGAGAAACTCTGACAATGCTCTGACAAGGAAAAAAGACGAAAAGGTTTCTCTGGGAGATTGAAATTTTTAATCGGGTTTGGAAACAGTGCATGTGTAAGTCGAAAAGTTGCTTACATATAAAACCATTTCAAAAAAATAATACGGCGGTTACATTTAACTACGTCGTTTTTAACTAACACGACGCAATATTTTTCGTTCGACGTGGAATCATTTCATTTAACGTCGTTAGGTTTAATATAACCGACGTGGATTTTAATTTTTAAATTATGAATAGAATTTTTTTTCCCTGACCTTTCAGTTTATTTTTCAATTACAGTGCGTTATAAATAGAGTTTTTTTTCCGGAGGAAATTTAAAACGAAGGAAATTAATATTCTGCAATATGTAAAGTTTCTTTTTTGGATGACAGATTTAAATAAAATAAGAATATAAAAACAACAAATGTGTAAGTCAAGTAGACGAAAAGTTGCTTACATATAAAACCATTTCAAAAAAATAATACGGCGGTTACATATAACTACGACGTATAAATTACAAAATACGACGGTACATTTAACTTCGGACGTGGTAAATAAATACGACAGTAGTTTGTAGGTACCGTCGTAGTAAACTCAAAAATTAAAGTACATAAGTAATAACTCGCGTCATGGTATATTATTTAACACGTCGTTTTTATTAATTTACCGACGTGGATTTCTGTAATATACGTCGATCATACCGACGTTGATTTTACAATTTAAACGGCGGTTTTTTTGTAAGGACCGCCGTTGGTTTTAAAAATTTATTCTATAAATTTGTCGCTTTCATTCATTTTCGGTTTACATTTAAGGTTCCAAGTTCTTCCTCTCTCAGTCTCTCATGTCTCAAAGACAATAATTTGGATGTTTTCTCAAAGAGAAATTGAGCTTACTCGCATCAAATATATGTCCACAAGAAGAAGCTTGTCAACTAGCCTTCTCACTTCCTTGATCAAGCCTGATAGGACACTTAGTGCTTCTGAATACTCCTTGCTTTCCATCAAAAGAGATGCAAGCCTGGCCTCCACTCGCTGTCGAAGGAAAGTTCGCTTCTTAGGGAAATCTGAAGATCAGATGTGCCTGATCCTCTGCTTGATTTTCTTGCCTAAGAAGATCCGTCGGATTTATTGTGATAGCCTCTTCCTTTATCCGTAGAGCTTCAGAAGAAGAAGATGGGTTTCAAGAATGCGATAAAGAATAGAAATGGCTTCAGATGGCCTCTAAAGCATGAGCAATTGAATCAGTAGTTTCTGGGAGATATGATGAAGACATTGTCAATGCTTTGAACTACACAAGTCCTGCAGAAAGATATGTTAAAGAAACTGAAACAACGGCGGTTTTCTGTTCTACCGTCGTCTTTTCTCGTCGTCTATATTAAGTTAAGATGGCGGTAGATTTATAATTACCGACGTAGATTATTTTGTTAAATGTCGTTAAGTGTACTACAACCGACGTGGATTTTAATTTTAAATTATAAATAGAGTTTTTTTTCCCGTATTCTTTCAGTTTTAGTTTTCAATTCCAAAGCGTGATAAATAGATTTTTCTTTCCCGAGGAAATTTAAAATGAGGGAAATTAATGTTCTAGAATTTGTAAACTAACACGACGCAATATTTGCAAATCTGTGTCATCTGTTAAGATTATGATGTGGAACAGAGTTCCATCTGGTAAGATTTCGTAACCCTTGGGATCTCAGACAAAACTGATTATGTCGGCGGTGTTCTATATAAACCGTCGTGGTTATTTCAATTCTTGTCATTAAGTAGATCTACCGACGTAGGATAAGAAAATCAAAGAAAAAAATTGTTAACAAAAATTCTTATTAAGACGACCGTTAAAATTAAAGGTACGACGTATAAAATGAATAAATACGACGATAAATTTTATTGTACGATTTAAAGATAACGTAGTAGAACTATACGAGAATGACGTCGATATATTTATATTTTCCGTCGTTGTAAATTAATTTAATACGGCGATATTTTGTATTTTAAAGCCGTGGATTTGTTTGTAATTATACGGCGTCTTATACGAAAACCTCGTCGTGTTATTTTATGAGTAAAAACGGCAGTTTTTATTGAAATCGTCGTCTTTACTTTCTACGTCGGTCGATTCATAACTTCTGCCGTTCTTTGTTGGCATTGATTTTACACTGCGGAAATCTGTTTCAAATAGACGTCGGTTGTTTAATTATGTACGTCGTTGTTTTTGAACAGCCATTTGAAACTCCATTTTTAGTTGTCTAAGGTTGTATTACACGACGGTGTTTTTAGAACCGTCGTCTTTTTATAAACCACGACGGTTTTCACTTAGACCGTCGTTGTTTTCTGGTCGTCTTTTTCACTTTTTGTAGTAGTGAAACTTAATTTTATGGAATTTTAGTATGAAGTTTAAAGAAGCAGAAAGTTGAAGTTACACCAATCTTATCAAGTTATTGTTACTATATGTCATGTATGGCTTTCTTCAAATCATCTGTACATGCAAGAGAAGAGCCAAAAATCAAGCACTGCAAGTTGCACAGCCTTGGTTTTGGTCAATACCAGGATCACTCATGGTGATTACAAGCCGATCAAAGAGATGAACAAACCGGATTCCGAGATGCCGTGGGGGAACCGAATGGCCTTCATGCCGGTGACCATGCCCAAGTTAACTGAATTTTCAAACCCACTGGACTTCGTGTTCAAAGCACAAAAGCTTATAAAGAGGAAGAGAAGTTCTTTTGCTGTTTACATCAACAACAAGATGTTAGAAATCGTGAAGAAAATTAGAGGCTATGAGGTGGCCATCATTCCTAAATAAATTAATTTCACTACAAAAAAACATAATTAATATCCATTGACATCCATGACATAAAATGAGGTGGCTAAAAACACTGTTAGTTTAGGTCCTACTATAGCTAACACATGATTATTTGTACCTATTGTGCCTTAGATCCTAATAGTGCTTTTAGCCAACTCATCTGTCACATCATACCAGTCGCTATTAATGTTTTTTCTTGTAGAGTAATGTATTTGTTTTCCTACATACTTAGAAGAATATATAACTGTTACCCTAGCATCCCCTCCCCATACCCGACCCAGAAATATAAATGTTTATAAATAAATATATAATTATAATATTTATGTTTAACCCTAAGTTAACCCTCTCTTAATTCTTCTTAATTCTTCATAATATATGTTTATGAGTTTTTAACTGTAGACGTCCATGAACTTTGCCCCCAGTTGCAATTGGGTCCGTGAACTTATTTTTTAGGTAATTACATCCTTTAACTTCACAAGTTGTTCCAATTGAGTCCTGTCATCCAAGTCTGTCAATTTGTTTGTCAAAATGAGGGGTGAAAGCATCCTTTTGAGCTGCAGAGGTAATTGTTTTAAGGGTTTTTAACTGTAGACGTCCCTGAACTTTACCCCAAGTTGCAATTGGGTCCGTGAATTTTTTTTTTTTAGGCAATTACATCCTTCAACTTCACAAGTTGTTCCAATTGGGTCCTACAATCCAAGTCTATCAATTTGTCAGTCAAAATGAGGGGTAAAAGTAGTGCTGTTTTCAGTTCGATTACCGCACTGATCAACAGCAACTGGTTACCGTCCGACACCCTTGGGAAGGGCCATTCTGCCTACCGCAACCGGTTCCGCAGGCTGCGATTTATCGTATTGAGGTTGAACCACAATGTCGGCCGGTTCGGTTCAGTTATGGGCTTACTGTGAAGCCCAATTTGTTTTCAATTTGAAGCTCTGTTTTGCAGATTTTGCCCAATTTGTTAAAGCCTTTTCAGTTTCAGGCCATTTGTTTCAACTTTCAAGCCTTTGTTTATACTAGTTTTAGGCCACCTAACTTTTGTCATTCAAAACTTTTGATTATCAAGCATCATATCATATCATCAAATTATGATACATAAGTAAAACTTAATAAGAAGTGACAACTCTCAAATACAAATTGAAGTGCAATGAAAACATTAATAAGTTACAACCCAAATAGAAAATGAAGTGCAATGAAAACGTAATTAAAATTAAATTACAACCCAAATATGAAATGATTAATGAAGTGCAATGAGAATATTTAAAATTAATTACAACCCAAATATGAAATGTGCAATGAAAACTTAAATTGTTACAACAAAGTTTGTGGAACAAAACAAACCATGGTGTCTCTCACAACTCAAACTTTGATGAGTCTCAAATAGTAGGTAATGATGATATGGAATCAAATCGAGGAGGTAGTGTTGTAGAAGTTTGAGTACCGGCCACATCTAGTAAAAAAACAAATAAAACAAGTAAATTATGTTGAAAAACCAAACATGAATGTTAAAAAAAGAAGATAGAAATATAATTTATTTAAAACAAAATAGTAGATTATGTCTTACTTGCTTCAAGTGCTTCAAGTTCTTTATAGAATGCAAGCTCTTCATCCGTTGGTTCCTTGTAGAAGCAAAATTCATCCGCCCTAAGCCAATCACTAGTACACACTAATGCCTCTACCATTTTAGGTGTCAATGAACTTCTAAAAGGATCAACAATCGTCTTGCCTAGGCTAACGGCATTCTCACTAGCAACGGTTGAGCTTGGGATTGCAAAGATATCCTTGGTAATCTTTGAAATAATTGGATATCTACTCTCATTGCCTTTCCACCAATTCAAGAGTTTGAAACCTTTGGTAAAAGGGCTTTCAAAAGGGTCGGTCAAGTATTTATCCACGTCATTGGATATTTCCACAAGTTGTTCCTCGTTCCTTTGTTGCACAAGTTGATGAAACATTTTGGTTTGAACATCATCATAGCCTTCAAGATCATTTCCAACATTCTCATCTTCACCTTCATTCATTGGTTGGCTCACTAAGCCATCCGCCCCTCTATACTCATTATACAAATTGAATAAGCATATTCTCACTTCATGCACAACCTCATCTATCTTGTTTTCTTCGGCCTTGAGATTTTGGAAGCTTATCTTAAGCATTTGAAGTTTAAATCTTGGGTCTAGCACTAATGCTACAAAAATCATCTTGTTCACATTTTCAAAACTCCCCCAATACTTGTCAAACTTCTTCTTCATTGATGAAGCCACCCTTTGCAAGACCGCATCTCTAGGATCACTCATTTTGAGTTCAATCTCAACTTGTAAACTAACCATTCATGGAAAATTATATTGAATGTAACCGTTTTGGTTGCACTTAGTTTCAAGGTTGTGTCATAGAATTTCTTAAGAAAGTGAACAAATGAGATTGACTTCTCCCAATCTTCATTACTCGGAAGACCCACTTTCTTCATTCCATCCTTATCTATTTCCTCAAATTAAGCTTGGAAAGCTACATTTTCCGCTGCCATCCTATTGAACACTATCTTGTACTTGAAAGCACAATCAAGAATTTTATAAGTTGAATTCCACCTTGTCACCACATCCATTGGCACATTTGTCATCCCATCCATCCTCATCCCCAAGGCATGGTCCCTAAAAGAATCTAACCTTGATGGGGATAAGTGAATATATTTTACACAATTCCTTATCCCCTCGATTGAGCTAAGAAGATCCTTCAACCCATCCTTAACAATCAAGTTAAGGATATGACATGCACACCTCAAGTGCAAATACTTCCCATCAAGCAAAAGGTTATTGAAATCCTTCATCTTATTTCCCACATACACAACCACCCCATCATTTGCCGAAGCATTGTCAACCGTAATGCCAAACAATTTTTCAATCCCCCAAGCATTCAAGCATGCACATAAAGTCTTGCCTATGTCAATACCCTTGTGACTGGTGATCTTTGTGAAATTGATAATCCTTTCATGCAAATTCCACTCACTGTCCATGAAATGGGCTATGACTACCATGTAGTTGATGTTTTGGATCGAAGTCCAAGTATCAGTTGTGATGCTTACCCTATGATTACCTATCACTCATTATTTTGGCCTTCTCAACTAAAAATAAATCCCATACTCCAGTAGTTATCTTTTGTCTTTTAGGGATCTTGAACTTAGGGTTTAACTCATACACAAACTCTTAAACCCTCCACCCTCAACATGCCTAAAAGGGATCTCATCCCTAATGACATACCTCACACATTTGGCTTCACACCTTTGTTGATTAAAGTTGTGGGGAACCAATTAAGCTTGACCGCCCATAGTGACATTTGTCAAGATCAATTGAGTTCTATCTCCACTCTCAAAAAGAGGAGAGAGCTTGCATCTTTTCTCTCGGTGATTTCTTATACCGGTTATCCCATTTTTCCTAGAATCACCAGACATCTCTAATTTGCAATAGTTGCAAACTGAAAGTACCTTATTGATCCCATTATCATCTTTCTTGTGGACTTTCTTGCAGTGTTGCCACACCACAGATTTTGGGGGTTTCCTTTTCCCTCCCAAAGTACCTGAGTATACTTGTGATTGGGTTTCAGTTTCAGTTTCTATTTGGGATTGGGATTGGGGTTCTGTTTGTGGTTGAATGGAAGGTGCACTTCCTGAGGCATTAGTGTTGGATTGGCTAGACTCCATCTTATCCTAAAAACAAAAGACACCATAATGAAAAACAATCACACACAACCTAACCAACCAGCAGACTACACACAAAAAACACAATAACCACCTAACCAACCAGTAGCTACAAAAACATAAAACCACACCAATATATTTATACAAAACCTAACCAACCAGCAGCTACAACAACATGTTCTCACACCAATATATTCATACAAAACCTAACCAACCAACAGCTACAAAAACAAAAAAAAACACCAGTAGCTTCAAATTGAAACAAAAACAGATTCATTCAATTTCAAATTATGCTTCAATTGTGATTTTGATTTATACCTAAATTTAAGCTTTTGCACAAAAGCAGCAGCAGCAGTAGCTCACACCAACACAAAAAGCAGCAGCTCACACCAGCTCTTTATCCACAATTAATAGAAACAGTAAGTACCAAAAAAAAAAAACCTAATACAGATTACAGAACCCTCTAAAAACTCTAGCATAAACCCTAAATATCGAAACCCCCAATTAACAAAAACCCCTATTCGAAAATCCCCAATTCATATCCTAAACAAACCTTAAATAAAACCCTAATTAATTTCATCCTTTACAAACTAACAAATTAGCAATTACAGAAACATAAAGAGAGAAAGAGAGTGGCGATAAGAAAGAAGAGAGAAAAAAGCAAAGAAAAATAGAAGGGGAAGATGACTGGATTGAAGAGTATGAAAAAGAGCAGTTGGACGACGAACCATCTGCAGATGACCAGAATGGACTCCTCGAAACAGGAGAATAGGAAGATTGGACAGAAGAATATGGGAAAGAACAGATGGAGTATGATGGAGAACTGGATGAAGAAACTGAGGCTTTTTGTGCAAAACTAGAAAGCCTGTTACAAGGCGATCTAGGCATTAACATGGTGTTCATTCTGCCAGAAAAGTTCAGGGCAGCAGAAGGGCAAGAAAGCACTCTGGAAGGAGACGTGTTCTCTCAGGAAAGTTTTGAGTGCCGGTTGGCAGAAGTAGAAGACGCACCAGAACAGCAAACACCTGCTGCTAAGACAAAGGCAACTGCCCTGAAACCGGTTGTAGAGCAGCTTTGTTTTTCCAAACCAACCAAGGAAATGGCCAAGCACCTCAGACCCTGTTCATAACAGCAAACTTTGGGCGTATTCCTATTCCCAAGGTCATGGTAGATGGAGGTGCTGCCATTAATCTTTTACCCCACAGATTGTTGAGCAAGATGGGTAGAATAGAGAAGGATTTGATTCCAACACATCTGACTGTCACTAACTTTGCTGGGGGCATCACCAAGACTCATGGAATCTTGGATGTGGATATCATAGTTGGAACCAAAGAACTGAAGATTGCGTTCTTTGTGGTAGACACCACTTCCACCACTTACAATGCATTGCTAGGCAGAGATTGGATTCACCAGAGTTTATGTGTTCCTTCCACTCTGCATCAACAATTAGCCCTTTGGAATGAATAAGGTCACATGGACATAGTAGAGGCCGATCCACGACCATTTCTGCCTTCTGCCATGTGTTTTGAGGCAAGGTATTATCATGATGACCTTGGTCCTTTCACCTTCCTTGGAGTCAACCAGAACGGCCGCCCCCATGGTGTCACGGCCCAGAGACTCATTGAAGATGGTCTAGCCAATTCTCTAGAGGACTGGAATAGACCTTTTGTTTTAAACCTCCGGAACTCTGATGTTTAGTCTCAATCAACAAAAGAAGGATCGAGCTGCAACAATCCGATCTATTACAAAAAGATTGTTGATATATTGGGAAGAAAAAAGGCTCTTTATGCAGAATCCAGCCATCAATATGGCAAAATTCATTCATGAAAGCACATAAGAACAAGAAGAAGAGAGTTTATAGGATGAGGTGTTAGATTTTGCGCCAGCAGCACTGGATGATTCTTTGCCAGAAGTGGAAGATCCTTTGCAGGAAATAAACTTAGGGACAGAAAAGGATCCAAGACCGACTTTCATTAGTGCACTGTTGAAAGAACCACTCAGAGGTGAAATCATTGCCCTTTTGCATGATTTTAGAGATTGTTTTGCTTGGCATTATCATGAGATGCCTGGACTGGACAGAAAACTAGTGGAGTACAAGCTGCCAATCAAAGAGGGTTATCTTCCAGTCAAACAGGCCAGAAGAAGGATGTATATGGACATAGAACTGAAGGTCAAGGAAGAAATAGAAAGGTTGCTCAAAGCAGGATTCATGAGACCAACCATTTATGCTGATTGGCGTTCAAGCAGGAAATTTCTTAGGATTCTTGGTCCACCAAAGAGGCATAGAGATTGACAAGAACAAAGCAAAATCCATCATAGAAGCTCTACCACCTCAGAACAAGAAAGAACTGCAGAGTCTCCTTGGAAAAATTAATTTTCTAAGGAGATTCATATCCAATTCTGAAGGAAAGATCCAGCCTTTCCCCTCCTTGTTAAGATTGAAGGAGGAACAGACGTTCAAATGGGAAGAACATCACCAGCAAGCTTTTGAGGAAATCAAGCATTACCTCTCAAACCCACCACTTCTGTCCCTACCAAAGAGAGGCAGACCATTCAAGGTCTATGTGTCTGCATCAGAAGTATCCATTGGCAGTCTGTTAGTTCAAGATAACAAGGAAGGGAAGGAACAGGCAGTCTACTATCTGAGCAGAACTCTGACAGAAGTAGAGAGAAAATATTCTGCAATTGAAAAACTTTGCCTAGCCTTATACTTCACTGCTGTGAAGCTCAGACACTACATGCTGTCATACACCATCTACATCAGTGCCAAGACAGACCTAATCAAATACATGCTGACAAGGCCAATGTTAAGAGGCAGAATTGGAAAATGGACTCTGGCCTTAACATAATTTGCCTTCAGATATGTTCCTCAGAAAGCTGTTAAAGGACAAGCTGTGGAAGACTTCCTAGCAAATCATCCAGGGGAAGAAATTGAAAACATGGACTCTTTGGACATAGCAAATGTAGATCTACTGACTAGAGTTCATACTTGCCTTAACAATCCCATCTTTTCAGTCCACCTTACACCTTGGAAATTGTACTTTGATGGATCAAAGACTGATGTAGCTTCCGGAGAAAGGATTGTTTTAGAAGAACCACTAGGATAAGACATTGTTATTCTTTCCAGTTAGATTTCCAGTGCACCAACAACAGGGCTGAATATGAAGCTTTAATCATTGGATTAGAAATGTTGTTGGAATTAGGGATCCAATCTGTGGAGATCCTGGGAGATTCCATGCTTGTATTGAAGCAAATTGCTGGAGAATACAAGTGTCTAAGTCCTTCTCTAGCTGTCTATTTGATAGCAGCTAGGAATCTTCTGACATAATTTAGAGAAGCTACTTGGGAACATATCCCAAGGGAGGAAAACTTTGCAGCTAATGAACTAGCTCAAATAGCAACTGGTATACAAATGCCTGAAGATTGTGCACAGAGGATCATTAAGGTAGGAAAGAAAAGCATGCCATCAGTTCTGACCAGAAGAATGGAGATAGATGTTAATTCTGCCATACTCACCAAGGATGATTGGAGAAATCCCATCATAAACTACTTGCAGTATCCAGCCTTACGCTCTAAAAAAAGAGTCAGAATCATGGCTTTAAACTACCTTACGTGGAATGGAGATTTGGTTCGAAAAAGCAAGGATGAGGTGCTCCTGAGGTGCCTTGGAAAGAAAGAATACATGAGAGTCATGGGAGAAACTCATGAAGGAATCTGTGGAGCTCACTAAGGAGGAAGAAAGATGTGCTGGTTAATCAGAAGATATGGCTACTTCTGGCCAACTATGATGAAAGATTGCATTGATTATTCCAAGGGATGTGAGGCTTGTCAAAGGCACGGCCCAATCCTGCAGGCTCCTTCAGTTCCCATGAATCCAATAGTAAAACCATGGCCTTTCAGAGGATGGGCAATGGATCTCATTGGTAAGATTTATCCAGCCAGTAGCAAACAACACTGTTTTATCATTATAGCTAGAGACTATTTCACCAAATGGGTGGAAGCCAAGCCTGTTAAGTCCACAACATCTCAAGAAATCATCACTTTCATAGAAGAGCAAATTATACAAAGGTTTGGCATTCCAGAATCGATCACAACTGACAGGGGATCTTCTTTCATATCTGGAGAAATGCTGGATATGGCAGAAGCATTTAAATTCAAACTGCTTCAATCTACCCCTTATTATGCCCAAGCTAATGAGTAGGCAGAATCAAGTAACAAGGTGATCATCAACATTATCAGAAAAATGCTTGAGAAAAATCCAAAACAGTGGCATGAGAAGTTGTCAGAAACTCTGTGGGCATATAGAACTTCAAGAAGAGAAACAACTGGCATGACCCCCTACGCTCTAACCTATGCCCATGATGCAATTTTGCCTATGGAGATAGCAGTCCAATCCCTCAGAATTGCTCATCAACACAGTCTGATTGAAGAAGACTACTCTCAAGCCATGCTGCTAGAACTAAAAGGATTGGATACAAGCAGGATCGATACCCTCAACAAACTCTTAGCAGGAAAGCAAGCTGTATCAAGGGCTTACAACAACAGAGTTAAGAATAAGAGTTTTAAAGAGGGGGAAATAGTCTGGAAAACAGTTCTGCCCCTTGGAACACATATAGCTGGTTATGGAAAATGGTCACCTACATGAGAAGGTCCTTTCATAATTAATCAGATCCTTGGAATGGGGGCATACAGATTACAGGATCGAGATAGA
This sequence comes from Prunus persica, assembly GCF_000346465.2. Taxonomy (NCBI): domain Eukaryota; kingdom Viridiplantae; phylum Streptophyta; class Magnoliopsida; order Rosales; family Rosaceae; genus Prunus; species Prunus persica. The sequence goes on along the minus strand of NC_034011.1, from coordinate 14,850,689 downwards.
GATGTCCATGCTACACCAATTAATAGCAAATGGTTAAAAAAGTTCTATCCAACTATGTGGGATTCACAGGCTGTGAAGACAGATCCTGGAATAGAGAGACAGCAAGATAAAACTGTTGTTTGAATTTCTGATCACTTTCATTTTCGTTGTAATTTGTTTAAAGTATGCTTGAACTTACTTTCTCTCTTTCTTTTTTTTGTTAAAAGAAATCGAATTCCCACAAAAATAAATAAATAAACTTTATTTAAATATAGCCACTTTTTATGGCTAAATTATTTATTACATTGCTAAAAAACTAGAATCTAAAACCCTAATTTCCTAAGAGTTTCTTGCAAACTGGCCTTCTTGATAGAAAGTTCCTTATGAAGCAGCACCCCCTGATGGATTGAAGCCTCTGCGATTTCTAAAGCTGGCCTGGAAGCTGAAACCATGCTCTGCACAAGGAAGGTAGCCTTGGTCTTGGAACTCAAACCAGCCCCTAGCCTGCTCTACACCTCCCTGCACTTCACCAGCCGCTTTTAAAACTCCTCAATCTGCTTCTCCAGCCTGTCTGCAGTGGCCCTAGCTTCCTTATACCCTGCAACCATCTAATCCAGTTCAGCCTTCTGCTTTGCATAGTCAGCCAAGTTGGCTTCATGGGTGGCTTTGCAGAACTCAGAGGTCTTGAAGGTGGGCTTGAGATCCTCATAACGGTTGTGGAGGTTAAGCGCATCTCTTGCCAAGCCAAGGCTCATCTCAAGTATGGGTTTGGGGGCCATGTTTTGTCTGTGCAGAAGGTCCAGATCCTTCATTAATTGGTCAACAGCTTCCCTGTCTTCATCCAGCTCCAGATTAGTCGATTGCCAGATCTTCAGTCTCTCCATAGCCTCATCTACTACCTTGGACTTTGCCTTGCCAGGAGTGGAACTGAGTTTCTCAAGATTGTCCAGCTGGGCGTCCAGATCCATAGCCTCAAATTCTGCCAGCTCCGGATCAGCATAGGAAGCTGTGGCAGATGAACCTGGAAGGGAATGGATAGGCATCTGCAGAAAAGAACGAAAGTCAGAACTAAGCAGAGACAGAAAAAAAAGAAGCTCAGAAATGCATTAACACTTACAGCAATGATGAGAGGCTTCAAGGGGCCGGTCACCACTGCCAAAATCCCAGCAGTCCTAGGCATTTCTACCTGAAAAAGACTAATAGGTAAGGAAGCACAGAAAAAACAGAATTGCAGGAAACAGATGGACAGAACTAGAATAAAAATTACCACAACTTCGGGAACAGCAGCAGCCACTTCCACTCCACTGCAACAAGTAGTTCTGCCTGCTCAACAGGCTCTGATGCAGACTGCTCCGCCTACCACTCAGCTGCTGGAAAGGCAGTGGAGTGTTCTGCCTCTGCGTCTTCAAAAAGGGCCAACTCCGAGCTGGTCAGCTTTGCCCTTGGATTCTTCTGCTGCCTCTATGCCAAAGCAATGCTCTTTGCAATCACTTCAGCGGGGATTTCTCCTATAGATAGATAGAAGTTAGAACAGAGGAAATGAAGAAACAAAAGAAAAGCTGACAGAGCCATAAAACAATACGCACCTCTTCTTCCATTTCTTTTGCCTTTTCTTGAGGTCATTCTACTGTTTCTTCTAGCTTTTTCTCCTGCTCCACTGCCTCGAAGGCCTCTCTCAACTCTTTATCTGTCCCAGAAGTGTTGGTGGGAGCTGCTAGAAACTCCTCCATGGCCACATATTCCACCATAGTTCTATTTCTAAGTCTTTTTCACTTAGTAGGAAGAGGAGGGGAACTTTTAGCTAGAACAAGCAGACAATAAACCATTAGAACATAAGGCAGAACAGGACAAAACAGAATTACGAAAAGCTCAAACTGTCAAAACTTACCTGAAGTCGCAGGCTGAGCAGCACTGTGCTGGGCACAAGCAGTTTCCTTTCTCTTTCTTCTGCCAGAAGGAGTGGCCTCAACAGCTGGATGTTCTGCCAGATTTTCATTTTCTTCGTCTCCAGAGGGAAGCTCCAAGTCCCCAGCAGCAATGACAGAAGTGACTGCACAAGAAATAGACAAAGTCAGAAGTCAATCCAGCAAGAAAATAATGAAAGGAACAAAATAGTGAAAAACTTACCAATCACTTCTCCAGCTTGGACAGACTGCCCACCTATGTTTTCTGCCAAAGAAGGGTCTGATACAGACAGAACAAAAGTATTAGGCATCATCACTAAGAGACAGAATTGAAGGTTACCTTCTATAACCTGGGCATTAATGTCCTTGATGGTCTGCACCATAAAGTTCTTGGCATCCACCTCTGCTTAGACAGTCCAGGAGTCCCAGCCCTCAAAAAGCACCTTGAGTGCAGCAATGGAGGCTAGCAGACCATGAAACCTGGCTTTCCACCAAGTGTCAAAATCGGCAGAACTGCAGGAGTTCGGTTCCCAGGCTGGATAGAGGGCATCTGCGCTGTTATTTATCTTGTTTACTGCACATCTATCATCTTTGTGCACTTCCAGATCATCTGCATCTCTCCAGGAAGTGGCCCGATTGCAGCTTCTGTATGATTTGAGTGGAATAAGTTGGGGGCAGCCAAGTCGCCTTGCACAGAAGTTGGGATGATAGACTTCTGCCCCCAAATGATAATTTGGAAGCTTCCCACCTCCGTGGGGCAGATCTCTTGGCAGAGTGACACTCAGGAACTTCTTCCTAAAGTCAGTTCTGGCAGATTCTTTTTCTGGCTCCTTCTCAAACAGTCGGTGTCCGGGTTGGAACCAAGGATAGGTCCTTTTGATCACCACCTGCCACTGGACTGCAGATCTCTTGGTACAGTGCCTAAAAAACATCAGATACTCTTCAATGGAGCGCTTAGGCACTTCTGCAGATATTAGAGGAAGAGCCAGAACCTGATCTTCAGGCAGAACTACGTCTAGAAACTTCAGTTCTAGGAAGTAAACCTGCAGCCAAATCTGGGTCATCCAGAATGCACAAGGAGCAGACAAATTTAGAGTATTCTCCAGCGTGGCAGTGTGCAGGTTCTTGAAAAGGTGAGCCAGAACTGTAAGCCCAAGCCCTACATCAGTATGATTGTGAAGGGCTTCTTCACAAGCAGAACTGCCGAAGAACGATTGGGGAGATGAATCTGTTCAGCCAATATAGAAGGAATAGCATATGCTGCTGATCCTTGTCCTTCTCAACACTGAACTTCCTCAAGTAATTGGAAAATGAGTAGTTCTGGTTGATTAAAGTTGGGGAGATGGTGAAGGGTTTGACCAATTTCTCCTGGTTCTTCCTCCTGTGGTAATCACCCACTGCATCCACAGGTCGTCCATGGGGCCTGAACCCAAAGATTTGAGCCATGTCTAACAAAGTTAGAGCCATGGGACCCACACGAAAATCGAATGTGTTGCTGGCAGAATTCCAGAAACACAGTGGCAGCAAGCAGATTCTCATCTCTATTAATGGACTGTTTGGACAGAAGAATGGCGTCATAGATGCCAGCTCGCTTCCAATGAGCTCCATAACGTGGGAGAAGTCTGTCAATCCAGTCTGTCCATTTGGCTGGAATGTTCCTTACCTCATTAGAGGGGAACGAGCGGCTCAGATTCTTGCTGACCCAAGTGTGAGAGGCCAGAGCAGAAGAACTTTGAAAACAAAGAAGAGCTTCAACATCCTTTTTTATTAGCTCCGCCATCTCAGTCGGGACAGAGCCAAACCAATGAGATCCCAGGGCTAGGGTATTCTCGAACATGTGGAAGACGTTCTCGTCCAAATTTTTCTTAGCAAAAGGGTGGAGTTTGCTTCTAACTTCTATCGCGTGAATGTCAATCCCAGTCCCAGTGATGTAATCAGGAGGAATTGAGGAGGACTAACCTTGAGCACGAATCTTGGGAGAAGACGTGATCAGAAGTGTTGAACTAGGAAAGGAAATGATAAGAAAGGCAGAGTCTGGTCGAAGAAGAAGTGAGAATTCTGGGGAAGACTGAGAAGAGTCGAGGTCTAAAAAGAAGCTAGGTTTCGAAATAAACAGGAGCTGGAGTTTCGAATTTATTAAAAAAGGGCTCGAAATCGTGGGAAGAGGAGGACGAGACGCCATCTGATAATAACTAGCTAGTAACGAAACAGTTTCCCATGAAGTCTAGCTCGTGGTAGGCAGACGTGGCAGACATGGATTAAAGGGAAGAAACTGACGTGCACAAATTAATGGCCAAAATCATTAAGTCTCAAACTATTCCAGAAACGATTCAGACTTAGGGGGCATTGTTTGGGCCTAATTTTGGCACGCCCAGCCCAAAAAGCCAAAAAAAACAACAAAGACAAAACCACAGGGCTCAAGCAGTCTGGGCTCTGCAAATAAACTTGGGCCTCGAAAAGAAAAGCAATCAGCTCATGGCTCCAGAAAAATCAAAAGGGCTTGAGCGTGATTAAAAGAGAAGAAGTAGCCCAAAAGGAAACAGACCCACGTGAATCTTTTTTAGGAAAGTCAACAATTTCAACTGGGTTGATAAAGAGTTGACAGAGGCAGGCAAAAAGAAGGGACGTCTCTACAATCTCTGCCACCAGAAGATCAAAACCCTTTTATATATTCAGAGATATTGTTTCTACTCCAAAGAAAGCACCATCTTTCAAGGGATACGCATGCTAAGTTCTCAAAAAGAGATAAGCAGGACAACAGGGAGTTGTTCAAACTGGAAAAGCAAACTGAACATCACAGTTTGATCTCTCACAAAAGGGCAATTGGAATTAAAGAGGGCTTAGGTTCTCTTCAAAAAAAAAAAAGAGAAGTGATTGGTCTTAAAAAGAACTGACTATTGAGAGCCTATCTGCCAGAATTGATAAAAACCCCTTCTTCTTTATTTAAAAATGAAAGATCTTTTGAGAATTTTGCCTCCCATTATTAAAAGAAAGAAACCCTACTCCAGAACATTTCTTATAAATATGAAGAGAGGGTGAACAGAGCATGGGACAAAAAAAAAAAAAAATTCAGCAATCAATCAAACAATCAGAATCAATCAAAAGCAAAAGCAAAAAAATTAAAAAAAATAAAAAAATAAAAAAATAAAAAAAACTGCAAATGATCACTTGATCATTGAGAACCTTCAAATAAGCTGGAGCAACCAAAAGCTCATTTGAGCCACAAAGAAGCTATCTCTAGATCAGAACTTCCAAAGTTCAGGCTTAGAGAAATAAGTCATTCAAAACGAGACTTCTCTTGTTACAAATTTGGTTCAGCAAAAGCCAAGACAAGCAGAGTTTGAGTTTTCACAAATATGAAAACCTCAACAAATTTTACAGTGTAGTTCCAACTTGCTAAGTCCTCAAGTCCAGCCACTTCTGCCCCTTCAGATTAAAGAAGCCGCAGTTCTGCCAGCTCAAAAGCCTCCCAAGGCTTGAAGTAGATTAAAGCTCTGCCAAAATTGAACTTTGGTATCGATTTACAGCTAAAGCTAAGCAATTGAAGCTGTTAACATCTCAGTCCAACATGAATGTATTCGGTCCAGCCCAGATCAGAAGTTTCTACCCAGGCAGAAGTGGGATTCTAGCCATCTTTTTGTCTTTTAGAGTTGATTTCTCCTTCTTAAATTTTATAAAAGGGAGTTCTGCCTAAAAACAATCTACTTTATTATCATCTATTCTAGCCAGAACTACCAATTTTATACTGTGATAAATTATAAAGTCCTCACCAGCCTAAGGCAGGAAATGAACTTACTTGGGAGATATTCCTCACCCAAATTCATAATCACTTGTTTATAAATCAGTAACTTGGGGCACAAGTTATCCATTTTAGAGAAGTCTGTTAGGATTTTCATTGCTAACAGTGGCACGCTCACACTCCAAAGAAATCTGACTTGTTGACCAATCAATGGTTTCCAAGGCAGTGGGGAACTTTACCCTTCCATCACAGGAGTAGAAACCAAAACAGGTGAACAATGGCTCGAGCCACCACACACGGCTTTAGGCACCCAGTTCTCACCCTAGAGAAATCTCCGTATCCTTTTTTAGCTATTGTTTCATCTAGACTCAATCGAACTAACTTAGGCATCGGAGGGCCTTTGGCCACCATTCCACCCGCGGACTCCTCGGGCGAGACTACTGCACCTGCCCTAGCTGCCATCGCACCGCGTCACAACCCTACTGCTAGATCTACCTTGCAAGGGCACACAGTTGGCACAACTGTGCACCCTCATGGATCCACGGCCGTGCCCTTGCCGTCACACCTCCTAGTGGCTGAATCTAGCCACCACCATGGCACCGCCATACACGGCGGAACTTCCCATCACAATGATTTTACCACCATCACGAGTTACGGCCCAATCTTGGAGCAAATACATATGTTCCCTCCTTTGCCTCCGCTCTCAACTACTCTCTCGCGTACACCTCCAACTAAACCTTAGCCCTTATGTAATTGGGCTCACACAATTCTCTCCTTTCGGTCCCCAAAGTCAAGTAAACCTCAGTCTTAGAGTCAACCAACTGACCCAAAGAATGAACGACCAAAATGAGTTGTTGAGACAGTTCCTCAACCAAATAGACTTGGTCCAAAATCTTGACCCTGGACAACAGGGCGAAGAGATAAGGATAGACTAATGCGCCGGCATGCAGTTTGAGAGGTCTCAAGTAGGTCTAGGAGCGAGCAGACAAAAAGGAGGACAAAAACGTGACCTGCAAGCTAGCATGTCACAAGAATCTGCGAGCCACAGTCTGAGCAGATGAAGTATCCAATCTATATTGAGTTCAAGGAACAACGTATGTGAGAGGCTAGGCCCGAAACTCAATGTTTGCGCCCTTCTGGGCCCACAAGAAAATGCTCACGAAAGGCTAAGGCCGCAAGAAGGTTAACTTGACTACCTTCACAATGAGGAAAGGTGCTCCACTGTCGACTCCCCAAGAACCAATTTTCGTCGACAAGCCACTAGGAATCCCTCGCAAGCGCAGTCTACCAATACACCACCTAGGCAGGAGAACCTAGGAGGTCAGTATTTGCAAGCTAATGAGGAAGTCAACCAGTGCAGCCCAAATCATGAAGGTCACCGACGTGACCGGCAGGCCATGCGAGTAGAAGACGTCGAGATTCTCGTGAATAACCAACTTCGAGACTTAAAGATTGGCAGAAATTTTGAAGATCCTCTACGTAGGGAGGTAGACCAAGCAAACTCTATGCCTTTCACCGTCGAAATTGACTAGGCTGTACCCCCAAAGTGATTCTCAATGCCTTCTTTGACACACTTCAAAGGGGATTTTGCTCCCAAGAGCCAAGCATTTCAAGAGTGTTATGATTCTCTACAAGGCCGAAGATGCGCTAATGTGCAAGGTGTTTGCAATGACCTTGTGAGGAACAGCCCAAGACTGGTTCCACACCCTGCCATCCGAGTCAATCAGCAGATTCAAGGAGCTAGCTTATGTTTTCACTAAGGAGTACACTTCTTACTGAACGATGAAAAATAACTCTAGCCACATGTTCAACCTGAACAAGAAGTCCAATGAATCCTTGGGAGATTCCATCAAGAGATTCAAGGAAGATCTTCACGACCACGATACGCTACGCACTCTAGGATGACAATGGAATCACCGCGAAGAAGTCTACCAAGCAGGAAGATCAGCAGACCAAGCAGGCAGGTCAGAGAAGCAACATGTTTAATAGCATAAACAAAGACAAATGCAAGTCGCGCCTAATAGGAGACGCTACCATACATCAAATCTTAATAGCCCAAGTGAAGGACAAGCCCTGGGTAAAGAGAGGCCATCATTGAGAGGAGATCTGGACAAGAAGGATACTAGAAAATATTGTTCCTTCCATGGGACGCATGGACACAACACAAACAACTGCTTTGCTTGGAGAACATATCTCGAAAAACTCATGAGAGAAGGCCATTGTACAGAGTTTATAGCAAAGAATGCCATCCAACAAATCAACGACTGCGATGCTGTCAAGGAACCTCCCTAGAAGGTATAAGGATTAACACGATCCTAGTCGACTCCGAGGAATCCGAACTGACCAGCAAAGAAAGAAGAGGAAGATTAAACAGGCCACTGTTATCTCCCAAGTCTTAACTAGCCTCCCACCGGCAATAGATGATCCAGTGATCGGCTTCCAAAAGAAAGATCTAATTAGCCTTGATTTGCCAAACAACGACGCCCTTGTCATCAGCATCCAAATAGCTCAGGTCATAGTCTACCGACTCCATGTAAACGAAGGCAGCATAGCCAACATCCTGCAATTGGCAGTCATCCAGTAGATGGGCTTAGAGACAAATATCAACAAATCAGTCAGGTCACTGACCGGCTTCAATGGCGCAACAATGGTTACCGTGGGCACGATATACCTCGACGTCTACTCTCCACCAGTAATTAGCTCGGAAACCTTCATGGTCATTGATGAAGTCCCCCCTACAATGACATTCTAGGCAGACCATGAATTAGCAAAGATCAACGCCATCACCTCTGCCACACATCAGAAATCATTACCCAATCCCTGGGGGCAGTATCAGCCAAATCAACAACCATCAGGCAATTGTGAGGAAATGCTCAGCTCAAGGGCGGAGGAGAAGCAAACAGACACACTTCTTCTATGTGAATCAAGCAGATCTGAATGAGTAGAACAAGTTGAGGAGAAAGAAGATCTCGTTACTGACTGTCGAGCAGACTAGAAAGGAAATAGAATAGCTACTCCCTAATAGCAATCAAAGAATCAGGACCAAGTCGAGGGAATCTGTTCGGAGGCTTCTGCTGAGGAAGGATAGATGCCCGAAGAGGACATCAAGCTAGTACCCCTTGATCCTGACAAGCCAAAGAGAAAAAAGCGGATCGGCTCGTGCCTAAGCCAGGAGGAGAAGGCATAGCTTGCAGCCTTCCACCATAACAACAAAGACGTATTTGCATGGTCATCATCCTACATACAAGGCATCAATCCCCAGATCATCTGCCATTGCTTTCACGTTAACCCAGCCATCAAGCCAGTAGCGTAGAAAAGATGCAACTTAGCTCCCAAGCGAGTTGCCATCATTGAAGCCCAGATCGAGAAGCTTCTAGCTGCCGATTTCATTGAAAAGGTGTCCTCCGCGTAATGGCTGGCAAATGTTGTTCTAGTGGCAAAGAAAGATAAGAGCTTGTCGAAAGTTTGCGTCGACTACACCGACCTCAATAAGGTATGCCCTAAAGACAACTTTCCACTGCCAAGAATTGATCAGCTTGTGGATTCAACTTCCCACAATCAACTGCTAAGTTTCATGGACGCCTACTCGTGCTATAATCAAATCATGATGCATGGAGACGACAAAGCAAAAACCTCCTTCATCATCAATTGGGGTACATATTGCTACCAAAGGCTGATGAACAAAATTTTCAAGGAGCAAATCGGCAAGACTATGAAGGTCTATGTAGACGACATACTAGTCAAAACTCTCCAACGGGCAGACCATATCAAGAATCTTGCCAAAACATTCAGCCTACTCTGAAAATACAACATGAAGTTGAATACGAGCAAATGCACAGGAGTCTCATCCGGCCGATTCCTAGGATACTTGGTCACCCAAAAAGGAATTGAGGCACATCCAAATCAAATCAAGGCTATACTCAACATGAAGTCCCTTGCCACAACAAAGAATATACAAAGTTTAACTGGTAGAGCAGCAACTCTCAACCGATTTTTCTCGAGATCTACAGACAAATGCAAGTCATTCTTCAAAGCTTTGAAGAAGGGACACAAGGACAAATGGGATGACGAGTGCGAAGTAGCTTTTCAAAACTTGAAAACCTACCTCACTTTATCTCCCCTAATTTCAAAACCAATATCAGGCGAAGATTTATTCATATACCTGGCAATGTCCAACTCGGCAGTCAGCTCAGCTCTCATCCGAGAAGAGCTGGAGGTACAACATCCAGTATTCTACACTTCAAAAGCCCTCCTTGATGCAGAGGCTCACTATCCGAAAATGGAAAGGGTGGTCATTTTTCACTAGTAGTTTCCGCAAGAAAACTAAAGCCCTGCTATCAAGCTCACTGAATAATTATCATGATGGAATTTCCTTTGAGATCAATCCTCCACAACCCCGACGCTTCTCAGTGACTCATGAAATGGGCTATCGAACTCAGTCAATATGACCTCCTCTACAGGCCCAAGACTGCTATAAAGGTCCAGGCTTTAGTAGATTTTGTTGTAAAGTTTACTCCGGTGACCGAATAAGAGAAGCTAGTTAAGAAAAACAAGGAAACGTCGAGAGTAGACGACACCTCCCCCGCCAATCCAGACTTGCCTAACGACACGTGGCAATTGCTCATAAATATTGCATAACACAAGGGAGTGGAGGCAGGCGTTGTCATAATCACCCCAGATGGAATTTTGTTGGAACAAGCCATCACACTAGGCTTTCCAACTTCAAATAACGAAGCAGAATACGAGGTATTGCTCGCCATATTAGGCCTAGCAAAAGAACTGTCAATCAAAAGATTGGCAATCTACTCAGACTCCCAGCTGATCACGAATCAAGCTTCAGGCGAGTACATGACAAAACATCTAAGAATGATCCAGTACCTCGAGAAAGTCCAAGGAGTTTTGAAAGAATTTCTTACTTACACCATCCAACAAGTTCCTCTGGTAAAGAACACTCATGCAGATGCATTGGCAAACTTAGGATCAGACGCTCCACTCGGTCGAACACCTTGACTTGCCAAGCATCGAAGAAATAGCGCCAATCTACACAATTAATTAATTGAGCCCATTTGTTTGGCAAATTAATTAATACCAAAAAATTGAGATAATATCTTAATTATGTGATATTATATTTATTTAATAAGATAATACCACTAATTTATATATTATCCTAATAAGGAGATATTATCATCATTAAATTAGGAGATTTGGATCCCAATCAAATCTCTAATGGACTCAATCTGTATAATTTGGGGAAAGAAATAAACTCCTTTCTAATAAGAGTTTTTTTCTCTACGAAATCCCAGCCTCCGAAGCTTCTATAAATATATGGCTTCATTCATCATTCAAGGTACTTCTAAACCTAGCTCCGAAACCCTACAAAAATACCCGAGATCTCTCTCCCCTCTCTTCTCTCCATATTTTCTCTACACAACTCCGACCAACACACAAGGCTCTGGCCACCCGGTTCTCACCCTAGAGAAATCTCCGTAGCCTTTTTTAGCTATTGTTTTACCTAGATTCTATCAAACTAACTTAGGTATTGGTGGGCTATTGGCCAACACCCCTATGGTGTGGTTTATTTACTCCGGTCCTTTTTTTTTTGTTTTTATAGGAATCGAGGAAGAGAGATAAGGAAGTTCAAAGGGCAAAGAATCTAGAAGCAAATATTCTCCTGTGAGATTATTTGCACAAAACAGTGGGCAAGACAAGAACTAGACCAGTTAAGGCTGAATTAGATGAGAGTGATAGAGCTTTATTTATTTCTTGTAATGTTATAAGATTTTAGAGCTTTTTTTATAAGAGAAGTTTATTTTAAACTCATGTTTCAACTTCTTTTTATTTTCTCACACACTGGGCACGGGATTTCTACTGATCCCCAGGTTCGTGGCGTGGCAGCATAAGTCTCATACTATTTCATATTCCAATAACTTGTTGTTTTACTTTTATGATAATAGACCACATATCATAGTTGAAAACAATGATCTTGCAAATGATGATGAAATATACAAAAAGAAACATTAAATATTTTAATGTATAGCATATTTCTAACAAATCTTTGCTCTGGTTATCCCACCCTTGCTCTTAGGTCTGCATATTCAGCTGCATTTAACTATACGTGCACTTTCTTTTGCTCCCATAATGTTCAAAAAGAAATTTTTATTTCTCCAAAACCGTTCGTAAGAGCAAGTGTCAAATTTGGTTTGCATGGAGTAGACAAGAATACTTGATGTCGTAGATTGGATCATAATAAAGCATACAAAATGAGTTGGGCCGGGTTAGCCGAAGTCTTACCCAATACATGCTTTTACAAGTGCAAATAGGAAACCTTTGAACTATATTTTGCTATTAATTATGTCACAATAAGATTATAGGATTAGTCATGGCCTCTGCTGAATGTTTGTTAGAAAACGTAAAATGTACATAAATATCACCTAAAATTTTAGGAATGTGCGTGATTATTACATAAACTTTTAATTTTTACTATTAATCACCTTAATTAAAAACCTTTAGAATTTTAAAATAACATATTTTAAAAAATAAAAAGAAATAGAAAATCAAATTTCCCTTGAAAAAAAGTTAATATTAAGCAAGAAAAATAATTTTTAATGAACTTAAAATGAAATTAAACCTAAATATTAAATCTAGACGTCTCTTTATACATCGAGGATGACTAGGACAACCTACCCTTTTTTTTTCACGTGGAGTGGGCAGGCAAGCATTCTTGATTTCAAAGGTCCCTGTTTATTTTGTCCAGCTGGAAAAGGTTGAAATTTATATTTTAAATGCCTTATTTTCTGATGCGGAAATTAATTTAAATAGGTTTGTTTTGGTTCAGTTTTTTGGTATGTGAACCGACTTTTAATGATCATTTATTACAAGATATCTATAATGAGAAGTTGCATTATTCTTCAACAGTTTCTATTATTGTATCCGGTGGAAACATGCGTCCCTGCCATTTCTGGCAAAACTCACCCACCGCACCGCACAGTGAGGAAAACCATTTTGTAATTAACTGCTCCTGCATGTCTGGTAATTAATTGCTCTGACGAAATGTTCTTTGGTGGATTGCACGTAGCCCGAGGCGAAGAAAAAAACAGATCCCAATGCATATGTGTGGAACATAAATAGCTCTGTTTTGCTATTATTATCTGATCGTGTTTGTTAGCGTGATAACTTTTCTGATACAATGAGACACAAGAAAAATTAGATACATTTTATGAGTTGTGTTTTTTTTCCCCTTCTTTAAATAGTTTCGTAAATAATTTTCAATGGTTTGAATAAATACTTTACATAACTAACTAGCATTTAGTTTAGTAATATTCATTTTAACATAATTGAGCAGGTTTCATTTTCGATATTTAGTTATGATGGTATAACTTTATTGCAGTTGTATTAATCGTTAGATATATTGATACTTTGTTTTAAAAAAAAGAAAAAGGTACTCTGTATTGAGAAAAAGGAAAGTGAAGTCCCGTTATGTTGTAAATATATAAGGTGGAGCCCACCTCCAATTGGGAGAGGCTTTGCCTATAAAAGGGTTCACACCCTTCATTGTAAATGTAGATATGAATGAGAAACATTCTCTTCAGATTTCTATGCTTGATCCATCTCAATCCCCTCTACAATTTCCTTTTGATTTATAACACGTTATCAGCACGATTTCTCTATCTCCAAATTCAGAGCCTCAACGCTCTCTCTCTCTGTCAAACCCCACATAGAGCTTCTCTGCCAAACCTCAAACCTTAACAACCGACCTTTAATCTGGGCCCTCAGTTCCACACCACTTGGGGAGATAGATTGGAATCTCTCTCAGTCTTTGTCTCACACAAACACATAACTTTTCCTTCGAGCTTACACACCAAGAAAAACTCGGGCTTGCATTGGTAGGCCGGCAGAGACAAACTTAACATCAGTCAAGAAGCACCCAATAAAGAGACCAAAGGGCATGATCAATTCATAGTTCCTGGAGATAGAAAATATGATATATGATAAAATAAAATAAAAAAAAACTAAGGACACCAAAGCTGATAAAGGACCATCTCTCCAGCCCCGGAGCCTCGCCGCCGAGCCGAGGCTTCGCTCTCCGAGGTCTCTCAACAAGCCAACTATGGCCTCGTCGTCCTTCGCCTCGTCGCCGAACCCACCGTCGATGATCAGATCCGGCAGGCCGCCTCCGTCAACTTCAAAAACCACCTCAAGGCTCGATGGACCCCCGATCCCTCTTCCGACGACGAACACTCTATCACCGAAGCCGAGAAGGAGCAGATCAAAGCCCTTATCGTCTCCCTCATGCTCTCTGCTGCGCCCAAAATCCAGGGCCAACTCAGTGAAGCACTAGTCCTCATCGGCAAGCACGATTTCCTTTCCAGCCCCGAACCATTGTCCACTGCACCTCCAACCAAACCCAGTTAGCGTTGGACACAAGAACTTCATGAAGCCTTTGTGGAAGCTGTGAGCAGAGCTTGACCGATATCCAGGATCCCCGAGTTGTTTGAAAATAGGGGGTCTGAGGCCTACAATTCCAAGGCACACTAATCTAATGTTGATGGAATTGAAGGAGAGATGCTGGCACCAACAGGTTGCTTTACTTTGGTTAAGTTGAAAGATCCTGATACACAGCTGGAGATCATTGAGTTGCTTTTGAAGGCGTGCATAAGGAGACAGCAGTGATGAAAGCTATGGTACTAAGCAGGAAGTGTAAGTAATTATTGTGCTAACCATGTGCACAGTCCACACACCGATAAAGAAAAGCAAACCCACCGAAAAAAAAATAATAATAAATAGATAAATAAATATGCTAAAAATTAAAAAAAAATTAAAAAAAAAGAAAAAGGATCACTCAGCAAGGGCACTGACCCTAAAGTAGCGATGAGATCTCTGCTCCCTGATCTCCCCTATTATTTCCTATTATATTTATCTGCTTTTCTTTTACTAATCATTAACAAAAATGGACCCTTGGTAATACTAAACATATTATCAGTGGGAGACCGTTACTAATACTAACATTTTTCTTATTTTATTCGGTGGTGGTTTTTAACCCCACATTTATTTACTGTATGGTGTAGGATTATTACCCATACGACAGTATTTATTTAAAAGGGTGGTGCGGGTTTATCATCCACGTCTTTACTTTCATTTAAAAGTATGGAGCAGAATTAGTGCCCATACAAGCACATTTAATTTACCGCACATTTAATTTTATTTAAAGTATGGTGCGGGATTAACGTCCATACAGCAAGCAATTTAATTTATGAATTTAATTTACCGCACATTTACATTTATTTAAAAGGGTGGTGTGGGTTTATCGTCCACGCCTTTACTTTTATTTAAATGTATGGAGCAGAATTAATGCCCACACAAGCACCTTAACTTTATGAATTTAATTTACCGCACATTTACATTTATTTAAAGTGTGGTGCGGGTTTATCGTCCATACCGGTAATTTATTTACCAGCAATTTATTTTATGGACTAAATGTGCTGTATGATGAGTTTTTTACAGTATACAGATCAGGACCAGAAGTTCCTTGATCCTCATCATACAATTACATCAGGACTTGAAGATCCTTGATGATGATGTTAATATGAGAGCTGGCAGTCTCTCCGGTAATATATTTGTAAACATGTGATCGGACTTGAGGGTCCTTGATCCCTGACATGTAAATAAGGACCTGGGGTTCCTTAATGATGTAACAGTACCGTATTGGTTCATAATGCCGTACACATGGATGATAACTGTACTGGCAAATGTACTGTACACATGAATAGTGCCGTATACATGAATAGTGATGTATGCATAAATATTTACCATTTTGGGTAAACTATCACCATTCAAAAGGGAACTTGCAGTTCCTTAAACTCATGGATGAGCAATTAAATGAGATGCCAGAAGTTCCTCAAAATATGGACAATTATGTAAGGACTTGAAGTCCAGAAATATGTACAGAAAATTGTAAAAATGTCCATACCATGAGAATATGTGATTTTGGCCCGAAGTTCAAAATCTAAGGGGATTGAATGTCCATACCATGAGAATATGTGATTTTGGCCTGAAGTTCAAAATCTAACAGTGTTGAGAACCTAAAGTTCCAACAGTTAAATGGACAATCCTTGAGGTATTATTGCAAAATTGTGGTACACCACATATTTCTTTGGCATAAGAAAACGATGAATTGAGGCTTCCCACATATTTTGTTATATCTGGGCCGGAAGCACATGGATTCAAATATATGAGATATTAGCGTGGCTTTTACTCAATTCATATTTCATGTCCATTTTGAAAAGGGCAAATACATTCTGAGTTTTGTGTTTAGCCCAGGCCAAAAGTTCCGGGTTCCCATACGTTGAAATATGAAATTTGGGAGAGTCAATGTGGTTATTTGAACCTATAAGGCACAAGGTTCCAAACCGTCATTTTGAAAAGACGTAAAAACCACAGGTGCAAATTTTAAGAATGTGCGCAATTATTATAACAGGAAAGGAGCAAGTTGAAACGCAGTTGCTCCAATCAAGTTTTGCAAAGGCCATATCTATAGGAGGAAATATGGCTACAGTTTCCAGGATCCCAATATTATCTCAGATCCCCATATTATCTTTTTCTTTCCCAGATTCCAAAACTTCACGTGGCCTCCATTAAATGTTTGTCGGCACTTTCGGCGTTTCCAAAGTATTATTTTCATCAAAAGCCGATCTTGCTTTACGGATTTCATGGAGCTACTTTTTCAAAAGTACCCCGAGAATCTCGCAATTTTCCTATGGTTAATTTGAAATTCACCGGTTCTACCTATTCATTGTATTTGTGTATAAATGTGTTACTAACGAAATTTTCTTTGCAGAAGACATCCAGTTTTCTCCATACCTAGTGATGCGATATCTACTTGTTTTTCTTATCAATGAGCACTTAATATGCCCGAGAAGCAAGACTATCTCGGATCATCCATTCAGGAAGCGAGACTATCCCTGATCACGTTTCCGCTACATCAGGAAACTGTGAAGGCGATCTTATGCTTTAATCTCCGGAAGTCCTTCTAGACTAGGAGATATGAGAGCTTATTGTCTGCTCCCACCAGCTTCCTTCCCTGATTGCTTACCTTCTCTTTTTGCATTTTTTCTCTTTCTGTAACTCTCTGAGGATTATTTGTTTTTGACAGAGAAAAGAGTTGTGATTTTACTATTCCAGGATATAACTAGATCATCAAGCGCTACATTTACTGGGCCGATACAAGCTTGAATGATACTTGAGAAAAGTTTCTCTACCTAAGGATATTGCAAGTTGGATACATTGATAATACACTGCACAGATTAATGTACCATAAGAACAGAATATGGGTATAGCAGTGATCAATATGATGCACGCCTGTTGCGTAGCAAATGATATGGATTGAAGTCCCGAAAGGACAATCCTTTGACATGTCAATATTGATATTATGCACGCCTAATGCGTAGCAAATTATATGGGTTAAAGTCCCATAATATGGGTTAAAGTCCCAGAAATTAATTGACATGTATGTATTAATCTGTGGCATGCCTGCAGCATGACAGATATATGGGTTCTAAATGTTTCAACTCTCTAAATAGAGATTATCCACGCCCTACTGTAAAATAACGCTCCATTGGAGGTTATAATCCACATTCTCACATAATAAAAGCCCCATGAAGTGGCTTGGGTACCCAAAAGCAAAGAAATGCTTATAATTGATGCATGCGCATGCAAATGAGAATGGTGGGATCATGAATTGATGAATGACAATTTTTGGTTTTGGAGTAGCTACTCAAATCATCAATGGGCTGTGTTGATTGGAACCACGTTCAATTATTAAATGTCGACAATATCATTGGCCAAAATGGAACGAGGTAATTCCATTATAGATGAGAATGAACGTGAAAGAACAAACCCACAGTACGAACCCCAAGATATGTTAATACTGAAATTTATACTTGGGTGTTCGGAATACAAGAGAATATACCTACTTTGTATGACACACTGTTTCTAGCAGAAACAAGGAATGTTGGGTTTTCTCCATATTTACAGATTCAATTGTTGCCCCCCCCCCCTCCCCCCCCCCCCTCTATTTTGCACAATTACGGAGACCAACATATTATCTTTAAGGGTTATTAAATGCACGGAGCATATCGCCAGAAGCGATTCCCTAAAGATGTATAAATAGCTGGGTTAAAGCTATATAATGTGTCATAAAGTTTAATCCCTTTTAGACAAAATCCGTTGAGAGGATTGACATTGCATAAAGCAAGTCCCTAAAGGACATGTGCTTGAAGCACAAAATTTGTACTCAATATTAATATGCATAAATTACCTCAGTGAGTACATTGATTATAATGTGATTGCAACACATTAAAGCTTCTGCAGAATTCACGAAATATTTGTCTCGATCGAGCATTACGCCAACGAGATTCTTGCTTATACTAAGAGAGTCTTATCCGTTGGTCTTTAAATGTTTTTCCGGAAGTATACTAGACCAGATAGAGCTCAGCTCCATCACCACCACTTTGGGATGGCTAGTCATAAATTTTTCAGGAGGAGATATTCATCAGGGGGAGCGTGGTTTTCATAAAGACCTCCATACACTGTACTCTTTTTCCTTCATCCAGGTTTTTATCCCACTGGGTTTTTTCTGGTAAGGTTTTAACGAGGCAGTGTCGCTCAAGATTGACTCACAGAAGCAGTGTCAACTACGATATTTAGAAAGCTGATCAACAGTATGACTTAAAGATATTTTTCCAAGCATCAGGGGGAGCGTGCTATCAATAAAGATCTTCAAACACTGTACTCTTTTTCCTTCGTCCAGGTTTTTATCCCACTGAGTTTTTCCTAGCAAGGTTTTAACGAGGCAGTGTCACACGCGCGTCAATATACACAGAATTTTATGTTACACATGATTATGCACTCTTTTTTCCTTTGACCAGTTTTTGTCCCACTGAGTTTTTACTGGCAAGGTTTTTAACGAGGCATATTCCATATCATTTGTGGTCTCCAAGGGGGAGTGTTGTAAATATATAAGGTGGAGCCCACCTCCAATTGGGAGAGGCTTTGCCTATAAAAGGGTTCACACCCTTCATTGTAAATGTAGATATGAATGAGAAACATTCTCTTCAGATTTCTATGCTTGATCCATCTCAATCCCCTCTACAATTTCCTTTTGATTTATAACACGTTACAAGTTGATCATGAAGAAATAAGTTTTTCTTTTAAAGTAAATATTGCAGGCATAAACATCAACTATGAATGCGTTTTATATCATAGAGTGTTCATTTAATATTATAACTCCACCAAAATAAACGAATGCAAAGAAGAAAGTTATCAACATATAGTTCAATTAACGAAAAAATGAAACACATCCCAAAATTCAACCTTTACACAACCAAAAAAAGAAAAGAAAAGAGTTCAGAAGTCCATTAGATGAGGGAGAGAGCCTTGAGTTAGGGGGAAAGGGTACATGATCGAGTTGCACGGAGAGAACATGAGTTTTGAAAAGTTGAGCCCTTGTGATAACTATTTTAGTTTTCAATTTGCAGTTTCAGTTTTCAGTTTTCAGTTTTTAATTTTTAGTTTTCATTTTTCAAAACTAAAAATTGAAAATTTATTTGTAACTAATTTCAGTTTTCAAAAAAAGTGAAAATTAAAAATTGAACAAAAGTTGTTTGGTAACTGATTTCAGTTTTATGTGGAACTTGGAAATGTAATTTTTTATTTTTTATTTTTGGGGTTAAATTACGAATTTGAGATCATAAAATGAAAGTGCATGTTACAAAGAGTTCGTAATATTTTTTAGAATTAAGATGATTTTTTTGGTGAATTTTGGATGTAGAGGTTTTGACGTTTGGATTGGGTCTATGGCCAATAAGAATAGAGCAGCCAAGTCCAAGTCAGGGGTCCCAAATACTGAGTTTTAATTTTTGTAATTAGGATTATTTTTTGGAATTGGAGTGTATTCATGTGTGGTGATGTAAAATTAATGAATGAAAAAGAAGTCAAAAATAATAATAATTTGAAAATGAAAGCAGAAAAATGCTTTCAAGTTGTATTAAAAAAGGCTTATTTATTGTAGTATCCCATGAAACTGTGGTCAAAGTGATGGTGGCTGGGGTGTAGGAGTGGAGAAGGAGGCAAAGTAGAGAGCTTGATGTTGTGATCTACAACAATGATTTTGGTGTTGTTGTTGATGTATGAGAGCTGGTGGTCGTGAGGGCGAGGCTGGTGTGGGTACGGTGGATCTCGTCAGGATTGGGGGGGGGGGAGAGAGAGAGTTTTTTTTAAATTTAATTTAATTATTATTGTACTTTATCTTTTAATTTTAAATACTTAAAAGATTTAAAATCAAAGAGTTAACTATGGTTATAAGTATAGACATGTGTCAAGATAAAAGAAGGGTGGTGTGGAAACACATTCGGTTAAAGTGGTGAGCAAAAATGCTCTCCTGCATTAATATACAAAATGCGACAATGGTTTAGTTGAGGGTATTTTAGGAATCGAAAAAGTACAATAAATTCGATTATGCGCTTGATTAGGTAACTTGATGAGTTGGATCTTAGTCGTCAGGTTTTATTTAGAAATAACGGAATTTTATTCAAACAAAAATAAAGAGATGGGTTGAAGTTGAGGAAAAATGACTTTGAAGGGGTTAAGCTAAATTTACTATAAAAAATAAGGGTGATTTTGAAAAATAGATTTCATTTTTTTTAAAACTGAAAATAAAATTTGTTACCGAACATGTTCTCAGTTTTCAGTTTTCATAAAAGAGAAAATAAAATATGAAAAATGAAAATAAAATGGTTATCAAACAACCCAAATAGCTTCTTTAAACAAAAAAGAAAACAAAAGTCCATTCATTATATGGTGTATTTGATTTTTGTCAAATTTTCGATATTGAACTTTATATTCTTTAACATCCAAATCAAGAGACAAATTAACGAAGGTTAGCCAATTGGTCCTAAGTTTTAGCCTTCATAATTCTTATCTCTATAGACGTGAGTGGTGATGCATTCCAAACTTTTCGGTTACATTTGGTGGTTGAATTATGATGTAGAATTGGATATAATGATGTATTTGGTGAGATAAATTATATAGCTAAATAGAATTTAAAGAGTCAAATATTTGGTGACCTAAAAATAACCTGAATTAGATTATATGGACTATGAACCCTTTAAAGAGTCAAATATTTGATGACCTAAAAATAATCTGAATTAGATTATATGGACTATGAATCCCACCAATAAGTTGGAATGAAATTCGATTAGATTATGTCTAATCATACAAAGGCTATGGGGCCCAGTAGTGCTTTATCGTTTGGATAAACGTTGGTGGGACTCAGTTCCGAAAAATAGAGCTGGAGCCACAATTGAAAAAACCATATAGGGCCAAAAGCATGATAATCAATGGGTTTAGTGGTTACCGCACAGAGCCCTCTACAAAGATAGGTAAGAAAGATTGGGTCCATGGCCACTTGATGGCCATCCACAAGTACTTCCACCAAGGCTTGGAATTCCTTAGTAATCCTGCCGGATTTTAGGCACGCTAGGAACTTGCACAACCAAATTACAAGAAAAACCACATGCTCAATGTAGGATACGCCATTGATGGAAGGAGGGTCCATGGATTCTCTGCCATGGCCAAGGTAAGTCTTCACCCAACTCCCGGAAGTTTTGTTCGACTTGTGGAAATCTAAGCCCACCTTGGCATCCGGAAGGTTGGCGGCCTAGAAATCATCTCCATGAGGACGAAGGCCGGTGATAGCGGCCAAGTCTAGCAAGTTGGGTGTCATCATCCCAAAGCGGAGCCTCATGCGATTGGTGCATGAAGACCAAAAGCATAGCCCTGCGATGACAAGAAATCGGTCGCAAGGAAAAGTGCTTCCTAAACATAAGAGCATCGTATCATATATTCTGATCTTCTTCCAATGGCCCTTCAATTTTGGTTCTAAAACCTTAAACCAATAATACCAATCAAATTTACTTCTGCTGAGCTTGAGTGGTCGGATTTCCCAGCAGCGGATGATGCTTTCTTTGATGGGGCTTCTTTTGTTGCTGCGGGATCCATTTTGATGGGGGTTCTCGTTGGCCAACCTTTGAATGGCTTAGAGCTTTCCCAAACGATTGCCCATGTAAAGTCTGAGAAATAAGTTAGGCCATTTCTTGGCTGCGTCACCCACACCTTCGCCACCTCATCCAGATAGGCGGAAAAATGGGCCTATAATATATTGGGCGGAGTTGGGAAAGGCATTAAGGAAGTAGGCGAATAATTGCTTGCCCAAATCTTTGTTCATAGCCACTTTCATATCTTCAAAAAATTGGGCACTATCATTTGGAATGGATTCCATCCTACAAACATGAAGTAAGATTGAATCAAAGAAAAATATAGTGAAGAAAGTAAGATTCGAATCAAGAACTCGAAGAGCATCATGGCACTATTCATACATTCAAAGTTTCAAGTCTAAACTTTTGAAGGCTACAAATGTATCAAAATCATACCAAAATCAACCAAGAATTAGTGCAACGTATCTAGAAACTTGCAAATCTCAAGTTAGAAGTCGATACATGTGGATTCGGTGTGCGAAATGATAAATTTCGTAAAGAGGATATGGGTTTGAGAGAAAACCTTCTAAAAACCTATGGTTGTGGTGGAAGTGTTTTATGTGGAAATGAAAGAGAGCCTTTGGTTATTTGTAATACCTAGGGTTTAAAGGATAGGAAGTTCAAAAGTCCCTCCAATTAATTGGTGTCTTCCTAAATTCCAACCCGATTCATAATCTAAATAACGTGCAAGGCAAGCAAAGAGTCTCAAACTTCAGAAATTGAGAGCTCTCGGGTTTCGATTTGCTTACCTCTATACCAAATTCAAGTTAAGAAAGTCGAAGGGCAATGTTTGGGGGTGGTGAAAGTTCACCCAACCTATGCATTTTTCAAAAACAAAGGACGGCTGGGTGTGAAGAATAAAGGTCGGCCAGGCTGAAGTTTGAGATACGGCCTAGGGTGTTGAATCTTAGTAATCGAATTTTTTGGAGCCAAGTCGGCCAGAGCCCAAGACCCAATATGGCCAGGTTTGGAGTTCTTGGGGCTTGCTAGAATGCGGCCGGATTTGGACTTGGAATGCAGAATTGCGACCTGAGCTTGAGGGCTAGAATGTTGGAGCTGTGCGGCAGGAATGGCTTGCGGTTGAAGAATGCGGCCGAATGGAGCTAGGTTGTGAGAGCTCGAAGAGATGGATTCACGGCCGGGGCCTAGATGTTCGTGGCAGAAGATTTGGAGGGTCACGTCGAATGGAGTTGGGTTGCGAGAAGACGGCATGATTTGCTGGAGTGGGGCGCTCGGATTTGCTGGAGAACACGACTGGGTTGCGGCCGGGCTAGTAATCTGTTACGGCCGGATGTTTGGGGCTGATACCCAGCTTTTCGCAACTAGAAGTGCGACTGGAGATGCCCAAAGGATGTGTGGCTGGGTCTTTGAGTTGGATGAGGTGCGGCCGAGATTTGGGGCAGTCGGGAGCTGCGGGTTTTTTTTTGGGCTGGAACCTTGGGATGTTTGCGGCTAGGCTATTTTTAGGATTGGAGAGGTTTTTTGCAGCTGCCCACTTTATATATATATAAGATTAAATGATCTAAGCTATAAAGCCCAAGTTTCTGCCTCCATCACATTAATATATATATATACACATATATTAATAAATGAAAATGGAGATTAAATGAAGGTTTCCTCGGTAGAGCTCCAAGAATTCAAAGGTCATGGGCATCCTCATGTCATTCCAAAAGATCGAAGGTCCAAGCCCAAGACACCAAGTTGAGCCCATGATTTTCGGAGAATTATATGCACATGACGGAGGGCTCACAAGGAAAGAAAATCAAGGAGGTTGATAATAAATCAGAATGTTCCAAAGCAAGAAAGAATCAAGCATGTTAGAGTATCTCCATCAACACAATCCCACGGATTTAGGGGGGTCTCGAAAGGAAAGAACTTTCAAAGAGTCGACATTTGGCCATTCAATGGCCAGTCCACGGGCCAATGAATTCCCATATAAAGCTCACCAAATAGAGGCAAAAAAGACAAACCTATCTTTCATCTCACACTTTTCTTGTCCTAGACTTAGGATTTTAATTTTCAAGCGCCTAGTGTAGCAAGTTCTTCCTTTTCCTATTGTAAGTTTAAATTCTTGTTCAATTTACATTTTCTTGTCATGTAAATTTAAGTTTATTTCAATTGCTCTACTTTTCATTGTTACCGCACTTCTATTAAGTTTAATTTCAAGTTTATTTTATTTTATCGTTCTTATCGCTTTTATTTGTTATCGCTTTATTTATCTCTTTGATTTATTTTATCGCACTTTAATTCTTGTCTTTACGTTTAAACGTTGTTTCCTCTTTTCGGCCGGGTAGGCCGATTGAAGGAGTTTTTGGTCCTTCTTTAATTGAGTGCGGGGCGTGCCACCACCAAGCCACAAATTAGGCTTGAATGGAATGTGAGTAGATGATGCATCCGAAATCTAACTTTAATCAAACGATTGTTTGGCCGAGCAAGGAACCTACTCACAGCCTAGGTTCTTTCACTACCTCAGAGTCAAGGCTTTATGTGAGCAACCAAATGATGTGAAGTGGGTGGAGATGAAGATTGAAAGTGAAATGTAAAGATTCGAAGAATACATGCATAGAGTAAACGGTGCTTCAATTTAAATATAATTGAAAGACAAATGCGGAAAGTAAAGTGCGTAAAATAAATAATTTAAAGACAAGTGCGTAAAGTAAAGTGCGTAAAATAAAGAATGCAAAGACGAGTGTGTAATGTAAATTGCATAAATTAAATAATTGAAATTCAAGTGCTTAAAGTAAAGTGCGAAAAGTAAACTAGATTACGAAGAACAGTAAAGATTAAGTGAAGACATGAATTAAAAGAACTGTAATTAAAATAGAATTGAAAAACAAGAACAAGAATGTAAATGCATAATTGAAATCTACGGAAACTAGAGCGGAAAAAATAAGAACTAGGCTATGGCTACATTACGCTACTCCTAGGATAGAAATTGAAGAGAATGTAAAATGACAAGTTGTGTGTTGTGTCGGGGGTCCTTTCTCTCTTCCATAAGCTTGGTATTTATAGGGGCTTCGGTGTCTCAATTTGGTCGGTCATCAATTGGCCTTCAAATCAATCATAATTGCTCCAGAATATCTTCAATCCCTTGTCTCATGCATGTGATGTAATGTGATAATATTTGATTAGATTTTCCTTCCATCTTGAGCTCTCCTACAATAACTTCAGTTGACCATCAAGCTGGCATAATTCCTTCTATATTTGAATTGTAACCTATGAGAATATCCTCCTACGAATTATCTCTCTCCATATTTAAGCATTGGCTTATTTTATGTATTTGGCCGCTTTTAGTCCTTTGACCGTATCTACACTTTCGGTGGCTTTTAGTCTTTCGACCGTATCTACACTTTCGACCGCATATAGGCTTTCGACCATTTTTATTCTCCCGGCCATATTGATGTGTTCGGCCAGATTGGTGTATTCCACCACATGTAGATATTTGGATACATTTATGATTTTGGGCTTCTATCCGACCTTATTGATTAGGCCCATTGAAATATAACTTGGGCTCACTATTAGTTTAATTGTCGGATCTCGAGCCTAACCCGGTCAAATTTCAACCAGCCCCAAACATTTCCCCCAGTTTTTATGAATTTTGCCGCCAGCTAAGTTTATGAAAATTTAAATTTAATTCTTTTTTATAAACACACGGCCAGTTCGAGAATTTACTCTTATATCGGCCTCTAGATGGTCTTCAAACGTTAAACTATTATTTCCGTATTATTGCCAAAGTAATCCGACTGTGAAAGTTGAACTAACTATTTTCATGTAGCTGCACTCTTCATTCTTTGATCACAAATATTGTCTTTTATGGCTGTTATTAATCGGCCCAATTTCATTACTAGTTTTTTAGAACTAGCAAATCATTGATTGGTCATCTTGCCAAACATGCTGCTTCTCTTATTTGAACCATTTTCACTAGGAATGTAACCACACCATATTCTTTTTATATTTAACCCACTAAAGAAAATTAGCCATAATAATTTGCCATAATTATGGCAAGATATTTTATGGGTTACCTCCCCCAATAAATATGATCAACCTCCTTTTTGGTTCAAATAAGACAGTAGATGCACCTTTCTTTTCTTCTCATTATGGTTTAAGATAAAATATGTAAAACCCATATTATTAACCATTAATTGGCTAGGGCAAAACAAGATTTCCTCTTCCCATTTGTTCATGTCAATTTCTTAGAGATTTTTATAATTAGCCATTAATTGGCATTAACAATAACTAAGAAATATATCAATGACATAACTGACCATTAAGAATAATAGTTTGCTACTTAGCCATTAATTGGCATTAATAATAGCTGGCTATTAATTGCCCAAAATCCTTACATGCTCCAACTTTTTTTTTTTTTCTTTTTAAGGAAATATATATATATTAATAAGATTCTTCAACTCAGCCATTAATTGGCTAGAATCATGGAGAAATATTATGGGCAGGTAACTCCTCCCTCTTACTTTATGAAGCCACGTAAAATAAATGCAATCTCCTTCTTCTACTTGCTCAAATAAAATTTGGCTATTATGGGAAAGTATTTTATGCCATGCAAAAAATTCTTTCTTAACAATTTCTTCAAAGCAAGACAAATATTCTCCCAGTCAAACTAGGATTCCCTCCATTCTTCTATATAAACCTCAGTGTACTAATCCATGAAGTACATCACCATTGTAAGCACCAAGAGAGTCTTTGGCTATTCTCAAAGGTAAGCCACTTCTATCACCTCTTCTTCAGTTCCGTGTACACACACACATATATATTTTCTTACTCAATATTTTTTCACAGAACTGAGTAAGAATATTGAGTAAGAAAATATTGAGTAAGAAAACACACACATATATATTCTTACTCAATATTTACTCAATATTTCTTCAGTTCCGTGTACACACATATATATTCTTACTCAATATTTACTCAATATTTCTTCAGTTCCGTGTACACACATATATATTCTTACTCAATATTTTTTTTTTGCTTTTCTGGTACACAATCGGGATTGGGAAGACCACACGCCGTTCAAAACTATCTCTCCCATTCGTGAGTTTTTAATTTCGACACAATACTTTGTTAAGATATTTACCGTTGCTTTATATATGCATATAAATATATATTTCCAAGCCATACGAATATTGGCCTATTAACACACATGGCCATTTGAATGTTTCTTGTCACTGCAAGGCCATTAAGATTGTCTATCATGAAGATTGTTTTGGCAGCAAGGCCACCCAACTGGCCCCTTTTTCTTCTTCTTTTTTCCTTTTTTTTTTTTTCTCTTTTGCATGCAAATGGCCATTTTGGCCCAAAAGGCCATTCATTATGATTGTGGGGTTGTTTATATATATATATATATATATATATGAAATAAAAAATTTATTAACAAATAATATTTTGTAGATTATCAATCTCCCGTCTTATTGTCGTTCTTCAATGTCTCCTGAAGAAGGAAGAAAGTACAACAACATCTTGGTTGACGCCCTCAATGAGGATGAGACCGCTTTCTCCAATGACTTTTATGATTTTACGCCAGTGCCTGCCAATCCACACAACATGGTTCTTGGTCCCTATTTTTAAGGCTGTATGCCCAGCTCTATTGTTATAGTTACGCAACCGCAAAAGAAAGACATTCGCTTGCTCGGAAAATACCTTAATTGGCAAGGTTGGGATTGACCCAATGTTATGAGGGGTTGGCCTACTTTAGGGCCAGAAAAATGGAGCAAGTGGCTTGATCGATTATCAAGCTTGTGCAATATGCAATGGAGGAAAGAGGGCATCTATGATACAATCATGCTTTGTAAGTCCAGTTTCACATGCGACCGTAATCTTGTCGCAGCCGGTCTTTGTTTTTGGTCAATTTCTACCAATACTATGAAGTTAAGATTTGGGATGATGACCCCAACTCTTCTTGACTTAGCCGCCACGGCGGGTTTTCGACCATGTGATGGTGAAGTAAGTGCTTTATCTCCATCAAAATGTGAGGTTGATTTTAGTTTCACTAAGAAGAACAAAAGCTACCAGTTTTCATGGAAGCTAATGCTCAAGCAACAGGGCCACTCACGCATAAAGAACATACAACTTTTCTCATGATTTGGCTATTCAAATATGTCTTCTGCATGGCATCGACACAAGTTACCTTAGAAGTTCAGCCTCTAGCCGAAGCACTAGCAAAAGGCCATCGGTTGGCCCTTGGGCCAATGGTGTTGGTGTATTTATATCGAGGTCTCTAAAATATGGTGTCACTCAACCTAGTGAATTGTAATACTACCGGGCCGATTTGGTTGTTTCAATTGTGGCTTCAAGTATACTTTCCAGAAGTACGGCCAGCTCATGATTTATTTGCTCCTAATTCTCTTATTGGAGTAAATCTTGTCTCTTCCCCTTTCCGACCTCAAAGTTGAAGATTACTTTGGAATTTTATACAGTCGCTCCCCAGACGAATTTTCTGTTTGTCTAGACTTAGAATTTCCTTCTTATCTTGGGCTAAAACTAAGTTTTCCTTCCCCAACTGATAACTGTCGAGATGCCTTCCGTAGAAGCCTTTGGGCTAGCATTTTATTGAGTAGAGACTTACACCTCGGCCTGTCAGTAGGTACACATGCCAACTACCCATGCAAGGTTGAGGTTTATTTTCCTTCTGCGACCGGTCGTCAATTGGGTTTCACTCAAGCTATCCCTCTTCCGATCACAGAATCTTGCAGTATGGGCACATCCCACAAAGCTAAGTTCAAAATAAAAGCCAAATGTAATGTGGTTTCCCCGGACAGCAAGCGAATGTGGAAAACCTTTAATCTGCAAATTTGGGATGCCAAATTTAATTCTACGACCCACTTTGATACTTGGTGGAAACACGTCAACCGTGACTGGTTTATATCGACTGCTGATATTATTTTTGCCAAGCTTTTTCAGAAATGACCATCGACAATTAAGGATGCTACTTCCTGCAACTCGGTGAGCAAAATAGGTATGCGTTATTCATGGCTGCCCACATTATAATGATTCTCAACAATTTTTATTGCAGGTAATGTGGCCAAAGAGATCAGTTCTGCTTCTCCAGCATTATCAAAGAAAATACTGCTCACCAAGCGAAACCACTCAACCATGACTGGTAACGTCCTTACTTCTCTCAAAGCATGTTATTTCTCAAGCTTCGTAATTATTTGATTATTTGGCTTTAAATCAGGGGATTCATCTGGTCATGGTTAAGCCGCTGCTTCAACCAAGCCTAAAGTAGTCTCAAGGCCTAAATCTCTTGTCATTCATAGTATGTCACTGTCGCTTTCCCCCTAATTTCTTTTCTTTGGCTATGCAATAATATCATAACTTTACTTGACCTGTAGCTAGCCGAAAGACTAGCATGACGTATAAGTCAAGTAGTGATGAAGATGATGATGGAATAGCAAAAGCTCCAACAAAACGGCCCAAGAAAGATCCCGTCATTTAGGTACTCTCACCTAAAGAATTATGTTAACGTTTTTAAAAATAATAATATTCTTGTACGGACTAACCATTATTTTTGTAGGATCTACCTGACCTTTCCTCACCCGGCCATTCTTAAAAGTTTATAGGCTTTGAGACCAAAGACCAATTTGATTCGCCGGTCGACAATACTGTCAATAGCTGAGGTTAATGAGGCCATTGTTGTGGCCTTAGCTGATGACAACCAAGGCAAACATGTCTCCCCTTTCAATGTGGTTGAAATAGGTAAGGATATAACGCAGGCAGACATTTTTCTTAATCAAACCTCCTTCCTTATCCTTTATGGATGCTCAACCCTCGATTTTTCCGCAGGAAATGAATGTTGGGACTTCAAAAATTGTGGCTTCATCAAAGACTTCGGTCGAAGTTGAATTTGCTTTACCTATTCAAGACACTACTGCAATTACAACACATGAAACGAGTGTTTTGCAGCTTGAAAAGGTACTTGTTTTAAATATATATATATATATATTAAGCAAATGCTCGACTTCCAATATGTTGCTCATGTTATGCACCTTTGGCAGGAAGCACTCCCCTCAGAGGCTATATTGGAGTCACTTCAACGCATGAGGGATTACTTGGCTTAAGCAAAGGCCACCACCACTTCTTCATACAATTCCTCCTTAAATATTGCGGCCAAAGCCACCATCCAAACCATCCTCGACAAAGACTATGCGGATTTAGCTAATGAAGCTCAACAAGCTCATCTTTGCTCATCCATTCAAAGTCTCCTTGATGCTCTTTTTTTTCCAACTGAGGATGAGTCCACAATCAAAAGGTTCATTAAGTAATTGGCTGAGGGTATCCAGGCCTACAACCAAGCTGTGATGGATTACAATACTGGCCAAACCTTAACTGAAAAGATTCAATCAACTAACCATATTTCGCAAGCCCACCTTCATATCTACCATGAGGGAAAAGAAGAACTGGACAAACTTGAGGAGGAGCAGAAAAAGATTGAGGCCAGAAAATCAACCATCCTTGCTAAGTTGACAATGCGGTCCAAGACTCTCGGCCACATCAGGTTGAACTAGAAAAATTTATGCGGTAACAGGCCGATTTCCAAGAGAAGGAAGACAACTACAAGACCTTGATGAGTGCAAAGGCCGAATTATGGGTTAACCTCAAAACCGTCATCCAAAAGCATCTTTAAAACCTGTCATGGTCCTTTTATGACCATTTTGTATTTTTATAGCTAGGCTACATTTGAACCTCAAATTATTTCTCTTTTATTTGGTTGATGAACTTTTGATTTTCATCAATAAATTTTGGCCTTTATTTTAGGCTTTGGATACGACTAAATTTTTTGATTTTGAAGAAAATAGTATCAGCCTTTATCTAATATTTTGTTTCTAAGTTTAGGCCGTAATTGGCTTAACACCTTTGCATGTATTTCTTCATAGAAATAATTTGCGGCTAAATAATAGGCTTTAGTTCCGGCGTTCTTGTATTGACAAGAAACCTTTGACAGCCGACACTATTCGGCCACTTTTGTCTGTGAACTTTTGTAGTGCCTAATCACTAACAAGTTCTTTATTTCTTTCATATTTAAAAAAAAAAAACATATTTATGGTCATAATACTAACATGTCCTTTATTGGGAACGTTGTCGACCTACTTATTTGGGTAGCGGCCGTTGAAAATAATATTTTTATGGAGACCAAGGGGGTGGCCACCCATGCTTAATTCCAAGCTGTGAGCCCTTCTTATTTTTGGCATTGATTTCGTGATTGCCCAAGCTATAAATCAGTGTACAAGTCACCTTGGTACAACCATAACTATTTTTTCCTTTTATGCTGGCCTTGCCCCCGAAGTCCGCTTCATTGGTCGGACTTGGCCTTCTGTTGGGGTCTGATAAACTTGACCATTTTAAATTGTGGTCTAATTACATCCGACTGGTCCCCTACAACCGTGTCTATTATGACTGCTTCAGGTTGGGTTCTGTTCAGACATTTCTCTTTTTGATCCTGTTGGTCATTAATTTCAAGGATGGATGTATCAAGTTAGGTCATATTTTGGTGTTCAACTTCGACCGCTTGTTGGATCGCATTCCCTTGGGTGAATTTTTCTTCCTCAACCAACGTGAGAGTTTCAATAGGAAAGTTAATTTGAGTTTTCAACTCTAAGGCCGACTCGTCCACTTCTCTCTCATTCACATGTTCCCGATTAACTTCATTTTCCTCTAGAAAAGTTGGTGAAACCGATGGCCGAACTTCAACCATACCAAGACCTTCCTCTTTTTCAACCAATGTGAGGTTTTCAAAAGGTAAATAGGTCGGAGTACTGAATTCCAAGGCCGATTCATCCACATCCTTTTCCTTTATATATTGTTGACCAACCTCATTTTCCTCCACATAGGTAGGTAGAATGAGTGACCGTATTTTAGTCATTTGATGATTTTCCTGCTGTGACTGAGATTTAAGATTGTGACTAAGAGTTTGCTCTTCGACCGCCAGTGGCTAGGCAATTTCACGAAAACCTTGGATCAAAAGTTCATTGGAAGCCTAAAACCCATCCGCCATCTCCATATATACATCTTTCACTTTAGATATTTCCTTTATGAAATTTTGATGTTCTTTGTCCACGCGGTCAACATATGGCCTTTCACCTATGTTAATATTATTTTGGTCGTTATAGTTAAAAATATGATTAGCTTGGTGGAAGCCATAACTAGGCTGATTATAAATATTGGCCGAATTATTTTGGCCATATGGGTAAGTATATTGTCCTCCGGCCACCTAATTGTACTGACCATTATAGCCATGTTGGCCATTCACATAATTTTGATATATCATATTATTTTGGCCATAATTGTTGTTTCCGCCACACGGGCTATTGAATTGGCTACCATAGCCATATTGATATGTAGAATCGCACTGACCGCTATAGCAACCTTGATGTGTATAATTATATTGGCCATTTTGGTTGTGGTTACCATACTAGGCGGTGGATTGGCTACTCAAGCCATATGAATTATAGCCGTTATAGCTCATCGGTTGGTAGGAATAGTTCCATTGATTTTGATCACTCATATAGTGTGTCCCACTGGGCGTGCCAAATTATGTTTCCTTCTTTTTGGCCGGGTAGGCCGATTGAAGGAGTTTTTTGTCCTTCTTTAATTGAGTGCAGGGCGCGTGCCACCACCAAGCCACAAATTGGCCTTGAATGGAATGTGAGTAGATAATGCGTTCGAAATCTGACTTTAATCAAACGATTGTTCGGCCGACCAAGGAACCTCCTCACGGCCTAGGTTCTTTCGCTACCTCGGAGTCAAGGCTTTATGTAAGCAACCAAAAGATGTGAAGTGGGTGGAGATGAAGATTGAAAGTGAAATATAAAGATTCGAAGAACACGTGCATAAAGTAAAAGGTGCTTCAATTTAAATATAATTGAAAGACAAGTGCGTAAAATAAATAATTTAAAGACAAGTGCGTAAAGTAAAGTGCGTAAAATAAATAATGTAAAGACGAGTGCGTAATGTAAATTGCGTAAATTAAATAATTGAAATGCGATTGCTTAAAGTAAAGTGCGAAAAGTAAACTAGATTACGAAGAACAGTAAAGATTAAGCGAAGACATGAATTAAAAGAACTGCAATTAAAATAGAATTGAAAAACAAGAACAAGAATGTAAAGGCATAATTGAAATCTACGGAAACTAGAGCAGAAAAAATAAGAACTAGGCTATGGCTACATTATACTACTCCTAGGATAGAAATTGAAGAGAATGTAAAATAACAAGTTGTGTGTTGTGTCGGGGGTCCTTTCTCTCTTCCATAAGCTTGGTATTTATAGGGGCTTCGGTGTGTCTCAATTTGGTCGGTCATCAATTGGCCTTGAAATCAATCATAATTGCTCCAGAATATCTTCAATCCCTTGTCTCATGCATGTGATTTAATGTGAATAATAATATTTGATTTGATTTTCCTTCCATCTTGAGCTCTCTGCCAATAACTTCAGTTAACCATCAAGCTGGCATAATTCCTTCTATATTTGAATTGTAACCTATGAGAAAATCCTCCTATGGATTATCTCTCTCCTTATTTAAGCATTTGCTGATTTTAAATATTCGGCCGCTTTTAGTCTTTCGACCGTATCTACACTTTCGGCCGCATATAGACTTTCGACCACTTTTATGCTCCCGGCCATATTGATGTGTTCGGCCAAATTGGTGTATTCCACCACATGTAGATATTTTGCTATATTTATGATTTTGGGCTTTTATCTAACCTTATTGATTAGGCCCACTGAAACATAACTTGGGCTCACTATTAGTTTAATTGTCGGATCTCGGACCTGACCCGGTCAAATTTCAACCAGTCCCAAACAAACCCACATTTAGTTTAATTGCATTATTTTTTACTTAAAACCCTAAAAATCACAAAAACATCCGTACAAAACCTAATCATCCTCGAGCCCGAGGAAGTGAAAGAACCTAGGCCAAGAAGAGGTTCCTTGCTTGGTCGATCAATTATTTTATCAAAAGTTAGAAGTGCAACACATCCATCTACTCACATTCCATTCATGCCCAAATTCATGGCTTAGTGGTGGCACGCCCGCAATTAAAAGAAGAAGGACCAAAAGTTGCTTCCGTCAGCCGCCTCGATCGAAAAGAGGAAAACACTAGTAAAATTAATTGGCATTTTTTTTAAGACATTTTTTTTAAAAGCAAAAATGCTGGAAAATAAAGTCTTTTATTTTAAAAAGTGGTGGAACTTCGACATGTGCAGCATCTTAATTGTTCCGCATCAGATCGGAGTCTTTGAGTATCATTTCCCAGGCATTTTGCATGCATGACTTGAACTTCTGTGGATCTATGAGACCTTTTTCCATTTTGAAGCCTAGCCTCACCTTTCCCATGTAACTAACAATGGTTATCTGAAAGCCCTGCAAATCCATATGTAAGTCATGTCATATTAGTTGCTAAATACCATATGGAAAAACAAATATAATACAAATTAAACTTGAAGATTCATCAATTTTACTTTCTTTTTTTCTTCGGTTGAACCATTTATTGAGTAATTACTTCTTTAAGGAATAATAAGTTGTGCAAAGAGTAGGAGGGAATTAAGTTATGTTTTCTAGGAGTTAAATATTTATGTAATTATATTTTTTTAAATGTCCGTCTTTTATCGCTCGACTTACAAATTTTTTTATTTTATTTTTGCAATTGTATTTTGCTAGATGTCCGTCTCAACCATTTCTTTCTTTTAATCGCATGTATAAATTGTTGAGACGGGCATCTAACAAAATACAATTGCAAAAATAAAATAACAAACTTTGTAAGTCAAATGATAAAAGTCGGACATCTAAAAAAACACAATTACAAAAATAAATATTAACTTTGTAAGTCACGCATAGCACGCGTGAATAAAAAATAAAAAAAAACCTCTTGCATGGACGAAAGCGGTTCTAGAGATACTAGTCATTTATTATGGTATATGTTGGTGGACCAATTATATGATACACCTTTACATACATGTATTGTGAAGCCACTCGTTGATGGTTTATCAAGTTATTATTCTATAATACAATACGATATGTGTATGCAGATTATTTTTGAAGGGCGTCTTTCTCTTTCGTAAGTGACGAATATGTCAACAAAATCTAACTTATGCTCAATTTTATTCAACTTTTGTCGTATTATGAACATGGTTGATTATTTTCAGGACTGGAGACTGTTTAGACCTAAAATCTAAGTGGTACACAAATATGTGACTAAAAACCTTAAATCATGCTCTACAATCACTCACTCTCTCTCTCTGTCTCACTATATATATATATATATAATCTTAATTAAGGGACATCTTGTGGGGTCTACTTTATATTGCATTTATAACTACATGTCTTAATCACGGCCAATTTATATAATTTTTTTACAAGAATAATCTCTCAATGTAGACTTAAAAGATAAATGACAATCTTTCAACTTTGGCAACAACAAAAAAAAATACTAGGATTGTATTTCAGTCAGAACCATAAAAGTTTTACTACACTAAAGTTGTCTGCAGCTAGAATTGTTTCCTATTTTTATCAACGTGGTAAGAATCACACTACAATAGAATCTTTCCTTACAATTTTTTTAACCGCTTATATTTAGAAGAAATAATAAATATATGATCAATGTTTGTATTTTGAAAAATTATCTAGAGTTATAGATTGATTTAATGATTCATAACAATGTGTGACATACCTGAGGTATACCTCCCATCAAAAAGTATAAACCTTTAATTGGATGATTAGCCAGAGACATTTTTTCCACAGGTCCAATCATATTTGAAATTACTATGCTGGAGTTCTTCACTGTGTGATGAATGTATCTGCTGGATGCCTGCAATATGTTAACATAAAATTAAAAATACATATTTAAATTTGAACTTCCAATTTTTTTCTTAAGCGGGACAAGCTAGCATTCCCAACGTCTTGACTTGCAGACCAGTGGTCTAGCGCATAGTCTCCTCTACTGTACTAACCTCATGGCTTCCAAATTTGTCCAGAATCTCCAGCAGCCTGCTCGAGAAATAAGCAGCTAAAGAGCTTCTCTTCTTCTTTATTATTTTTTGTGTGTTCCAGATAAAGTCCAGAGCATTTGAGAGTTGAGTTAACTTGGGTACGGGTATGTGCACCCAAGTGAAACGATTTCCCCATGGCGTCTTGCCGTTGGGTTTCATCATCTCCTCAATCGGCACATAATCCCCTATGAGCCTTGTGTTGATCAACATAATTGATGTACAATCTGCTTTGCTTGAACTTTGGTTAATCTCTTGCATGTACAGCCGAGTTCCAAAGAAGATCATCCCGGTGAGAACATCATTTACAGTCTGTAATAGTAAGTGAAAAAGTAAATTAAATTTACAATGAATAAATAAGTAGATCTAGCTCCATCCATATTAAACAAGCCCTCAAGTCCCATGATCGAAAATAGTTCTTCTGTTCATATTGGTGGTGTATGAGATGTTGGATAAATAGTATACTTATAGAATTTTCAGGAGTAAATTATGAAATACCAAATTTCCTCAAAAACAAGAAAATAGAGCAAAATTCAAGAGTTGCATGCATGTATTGGACGGGCCATAAGAGTTATATATTTGTACCGTAACATAAATATATTATATTATATGGGAAAATTTTGGGGGGATTAGGGCCATGTTAGGCCCAAACATGGCTCCATCCTTGCTTATAGCTAAAGTGGTTAAGAGCAGTTACTCTTGTACCCGAAATCCTATATTCAAATTCCCCTCCCCTAGTTAATATTGCTTGTGTCAAAAGTAAAAAAAATAAAAACCTTAAGGAAATGAAGTTTAAGAGAGAATAAAATTGCATATGACATTACTCAGACGAAATCCTATTATAAATCTTACCATTCCAAGCTTGTTCTTCATTGATTTAATTTGATCCAGAGAGAATGTCATAGTTGATACAGTACTTGGCCGAAACTCAATTGCATCATTACCAGACTTGATTGGTGTTAGATCATCTTCCTTCATGATCTTTAAACTGGCCGACCAAAAGTCTGAAATGGTGTTGCCGACAGCTGAGAAAGTTTTAGTCACAAAGTTTTCTTTTGATTCGGATCGCTGCTGTGAAGGAAAAGTTAAGGGAAGAGAAGGGTCATCAGCCCTTTGTAGAGAGGAAATAAGGGCACCCATGAGAGAGTAGCCATCTCCTAGGGCATGGTGAAACTTGAAGATTATATTCCCAGCTGCATTGCTAGTTGGGTAGTTGACAATATGAACTTCCCACAGTGGTTTGCCTTGTGGAAATCTTTCTGTTGATAGCTTTGACAAATAGTCATCAATATACTTGTCATATGATTTTGGGGACAAGTTGGAAGGGAAAGTAGGGATGTGCAAGTGGTCTTCAAGCTTCACTTCGACCCTTTTCCACTCTTTCTTTCCATTATTTTCAACCTGTTTCCAAATTAACAAATGCTCAAGTTTTCAACTGTCTCTTATAGATCTGTTATATCTTTGTCATGATGACGTGGGTGTCATAAGTACGTATTAAATATTAGTAATTTTTTTTTATGAAAAAATTGAAACAAAGGGATGATGCCAAGAGACTCCCTATATCAAGAAGATGATGCCGGTAAAAATAAGGTAATTGTACAAAAATATTATGATAAATTTGTGTCTTCAATCAATTTTTTGTTTTTTATTTAACAAATAAGATAGATATTATATTGCAATAAAGAGATAAAGGAGAACACACCATGATAGAGGAGAAACGCGGGCTAATGGGGAGGAAGACGTTCTTAAGCAAAAACATTGATTGAGACTCCAGATCGATTGGAATCTCAGATTCCAAAACAGCAAGAAACGAAAGAGATAACGCATCGCTACTGAAGTACTGACCATTTGGGCTCACTGGCTCCAGTCCTCCCAACTCCTCCAACTCCATCTTCTTGGTTTGTACTCCAAATCTTCATAGCACATCGATTATGTATTTATGGCAGAGTGACCAGCCAAAAGAAGAGAAAGATACTTGTTTTTCATTGGTCCTTCAAACTAATTCATGTGGCTAAACATGAAACTGACAAATGTCCACTTCATTTTTACCTTCTTTTTTTTTCTTTTTTTTAAGGTACAAGCGATAGTCTAAACTACTCTAAAATTAATCTAAACTCTAAGAATGAGAACTCGAACTTGGGTGCACGTGGACGGACTCACTACCCTATCCAACTGGCCTAACCCACATCTACCATTTTTACATTTTTCTTTAAATAATTGTATATTGTAAAAATGGAGAAAATTCCCTAGTGATATTCTTGGTAACGTTGTTGTCCTAGGTTTGAGGGTTAAGCTCTCCAGAGCTTGGTATTTAGAATTTGTATTGAAAAGGTAATTACATAGAAATCTCAACAAATTTTAGACAAGCACAAAGATCATGAAATCACCGTGAAAGTTTGACACGGTGGGGAAGCCCCCTTGTACAGTAAGTTGCTTTTTCAAATGGCTATTTAGTTTCTGCTGTTCGTGTTCAGATGTAGAGATAAATACGAAGGCCCCCTTCCATAAAAAATCCTTCCCTTGTTCACAGAATTGGACCACCCACCACCACCGCCCCACCCATCCAATTAACTTCCCGTCTCATCCACCCTGACCTCTTCATTTATAGAGAAGTCTTTGCCATCATTTCTGCACTGTATCTCTCTCTCTGCACTGACAGACATTAATTAAAAGGTCCTTACAATAAGCAGGCGATTACAATTGAATTCTTTGGCCATGTTTGTTTGGCAGGACTAGATCAGATTTAAAATGGACTAAAATCCTAGCGCATCTATAATGCGGGGTAAGTTACGCAGGGTTTACTTTATAGCCATCGTATCAATCCAATGGTTAATATTAGTAAGTTACATTTGGGTCTCTTTTATCCAGTAGAAAAATCACAACCCTCGAGTAAGCTTCAGTTTCACCTTCTCCCTTCTCCTTCTTTATCTCTCCTACCCCTATCTCTCTATGTGACAGCCAACAACCTCACATACAGCACCCTCTCTCTACCTCTTCTCCCACCACTCAACCCTTCTCCTTCTCTCTCTTTGACATCCACAAAACTCAAGTTCCAGTCTGGTGCTCTACCAAACAACTCAATAGGATCGACTTGAGGTTTATTCCAATCCAAGCCAGTCCAGTCTAATATTCTAAGTCCAATCCTAGTTAGTTCAGTTCAGCCCACCAAACGAGGCCTTTAAGTATTGTCCTAAAAGTAGAGGTTATACACTCATACACGTCCTTGATTAGTCGTCTCATAAAATCCAATGAGGATATTTCGTTTGTATGATTCTAGTAGTAGTTGAGCTAAAACTCATGTATGATAAGAGGAATTTAGGGATCCTCATAAAATCATCTTTGTAATTTTGTTATAGTTAAAAAAAAACTCAATGGATTTTTTGGGGTTGGACTTGTTTTAAGAAATCAATGGTAGTTTTGTAATTTGTAGAAAGTTTGAAGCCTCTTTGTTATTTTGTAAATGGGTTTTGGGTGTGTTCCTAAATTACATTTCATGTATGGTTTTTTTATAATCTAGGCCCTTATATTGGTATAATAGTGAATCTCTCATAAAAGAATGAGAATTAAAAAGAGCCTTCTTAATTTAATATTTATATATGAATAATTTTATTAGAAATTACTTTTCTTGATTATTCAATGCAAAAGTATTGATTAAGCTTCATATTTTCTAACATTCATTTTGCAATACATCTGTATACACATAAGATGGATATGTGCACTATTATAGATATAAAGAGGACATGTTTTCTAATGTAACCCATAATCAATTACCAGCCATAACGGTAATAAAATAGAAAATTATTTCTCTTTATTTTGACAAATAGGATCGTTTCCAAATATTTTTATAAAACCCAAATAATTCATAGGTCACATGAACCGTATTGTTGATGATCTCTTTCGTACATGTGAGGTGAGCCATGTCAGTACACATGGCCCCCCCTTTGATTGGTGGGCACCTTCTATAGTGCACCAGGTGCACCCATGCACCATTTGTCCTTTATGATATTTCCAAATTTTTAAAAAAATTGGTTACCGGTTATACAAGTTATCAAGTTTTCACTTTTTGAAAATACAATTGTATAAGGGTCATGCAATTATGCCTTCCTATTTGGCAATTGGCATATGATTGAATAGTGATTTACAGTAGTTTGGATATGAGAGTACCATAACATTGTAAAAGGATCCTAAAACTTATAAGTTACAAGATTTGGGTAGCGATTTACAAGTTTTTGAACAAGGATTACAACATTAGGGTTCACTTAATCCATAATGTTGTAAATGAAGTTATCAAGTTTTCACTTTTTGAAAATACAATTGCATAAGGGTCATGCAATTATGCCTTCCTGTTTGGCAATTGGCATATGATTGGATAGTGATTTACAGTAGTTTGGATATGAGAGTACCATAACATTGTAAAAGGATCCTAAAACTTATAAGTTACAAGATTTGAGTAGCGATTTACAAGTTTTTGAACAAGGATTACAACATTAGGGTTCACCTAATCCATAATGTTGTAAATACTCATTTACAAGGATATGGATCCACATTACAAGGAATTGGTAACTCCGGACCATAAGGATGTAAATTGGGTCCTTATTCAAGTAAAATGAGGGTTTACAAGACTAAGGGCCGATTTTACAATTTTGGGATACGAGGGTACCATAACCTTGTAAGGAGGATCCAAAAACATGTAAGCTACACGATTTGGGTAGTGATTTACAAGTTTTTGTACCACGATTACAACGTTAAGGTTCTCATAATCCTTAATGTTGTAAATCCTTATTTTACAAAGATATGGATCCACATTACATGGAATTCGTAAGTGCGGACCATGAGGATGTAAATT
The DNA here is from genome assembly GCF_000346465.2 of Prunus persica. NCBI lineage: Eukaryota > Viridiplantae > Streptophyta > Magnoliopsida > Rosales > Rosaceae > Prunus > Prunus persica. The sequence continues at coordinate 14,810,145 of NC_034011.1, read as the reverse complement.
AGGTCCTTATTCTAGTAAAATGAGGGTTTACAAGATTAAGGGCCAATTTTACAATTTTGGGATACAAAGGTACCATAAGGTTGTAAAGAGGATCCATAAACATGTAGGTTACACAATTTGGGTAGTGATTTACAGGTTTTTGCACCATGATTACAACATTAAGGTTCTCATAATCCTTAACGTTGCAAATCCTTATTTTACAAGGATATGGATCCAAATTATAAAGAATAAGTAAGTTTGGACCATGAGGATGTAAATTGGGTCATTATTCTAGTAAAATAAGAGTTTACGATATTAAGGGCCGATTTTACAATTTTTGGGATACGAGGGTACCAAAACGTTGTAAAATGGATCCATAAACATGTATGTTACATGATTTAAGTAGTGATTTACAGGTTTTTGTACCACGATTACAACGTTAGGGTTCTCATAATCCTTAACATTGTAAATCCTTATTTTACAAGGATATGGATCCAAATTACAAAGACTAGGTAAGTCCAGACCATGAGGATGTAAATTGGGGTCCTTATTCTAGTAAAATGAGGGTTTACAAGATTAAGGGCCAATTTTACAATTTTGGGATACGAGGGTACCTTAACATCGTAAAGAGAATCCCTAAACTCGTAACTTACAAGTTTTTGGTAACAATTTACAAGGTTTTGCTACTGGATTACAACGTTAGGGTTCACCAAATCCATAATGTTGTAAATCAACCTTTTACAAGGATATGGATCCATATTACAAGGAATTGGTAATGGTGGACCTTAGGGATATAAAATGGGTCCTTATTCTAGTAAACAATAGTTTACAAGATTAAGGACCGATGGTACCTTAACATCGTAAGGAGAATCCCTAAACTTGTAACTGTTTGGGCCTAAATTTGACACACCAAAGAGATCCAGAAACAGGCCCATGGTGAAATACTTATCCAGTCCCAAAAAACCCAAAGCGTAGAAAGCTGTCATATTGGGCCTTTGAAGATCAGCCCACAAAATATTGTTTAAACTCAAGCCCAAGAGACTAAAGACACATTCACGTGGCTACCTCACCTCTCTGGAAAGTCAGCAATTCCAACTAGAGTTTTTATGTGAGAAGGGACGTTTCTGAAAACACTGCCGAGAAAGAAAAATCAAAGAGGCGTCTATGATCAGAGACTTTTTTGCTCCAAAGCAACACACCATCTTCTAAAAAGATTTCGCAAATCACGTCTTCAAGAGCAGGAAACAGGGAGTTGTTCAGAAAATACGAAAGAAAAATCAAAAACCGCCATAGGATCAGCTCACACAGATGGTGGCATTAAAATAGAAAAACCGTCAGCCAGGAAACCAGGGAAGGGATCGCTATAGGAAGTGACCACTGGGAGTCTATCTGCCATAATTGATAAAAATCTTTTCTGCTTTACGTTTTGAGAAATCTTTTGCCGCCCATTATTAAAATATAAAACCACCTTCAAAAGGAGGGTCTCTTATAAAAACAGAAGCAGGCAAGAAAGAAAGGACACTCAACTCATCAACCAAAAAAAACAACAGCAAGAAAAACAGCCAAGAGCTCACTTAAATTCCAAGAGAAACCAACCTTAAATCAGAATTCCAAGGTTCAGACTTAGAAAACAAATTTCCTAGAACGAGATCCCTCGCTACAAATTTGGTTCAGCAAAAGCCAAGACAAACATAGTCTGAGTTTTCACAACTATGAAAACCTCAACAAATTTTACAGCATGGTTCCAGTTTGCTAAATCCTCGAGAATAGCCACTTCTGTCCCTTCAGACTGAAGAAGTCACAGTTCTGCCCGCTCAAGAGCCTCCCAAGGCTTGAAGTAGATTGAAGCTCTGCCAAAATCGAACTTTGGTATCGATTTACAGCTGAAGCCAAGCAGCTAAAGTTGTTGACAGTACAGTCCAGCATAGACATACCCAATCCAGCCCGGATCAGAAGTTTCTACCTAGGCGGAAATGGGATTCCAGCCATCCTTTTGCCTTTCTAGAGTTGATTTCTCCCTTCTTAATTTTGTAAAAGGCAGTTCTGCCTGAAACAGTACTCTATTATTATCTATTCTGGCCAGAACAACCATTTTTGATACTGAGATAAATTGTGAAAGTCCTCACCAGTCTGAGGCAAGAAAAGAACTTACTTGGGAGATATTCCTCACCCAAATTCACAATCGTTTGTTTTAGAAGTCAGTAACTTGAGGCGCAAGTTATCCACTCTAAAAATAAGTCTGCTAGAATTTACATTGCTAGCAGTGGCACGCTCGCACACCAAAGAAAGCTGACTTGTCGACCAACAAGTGGTCTCCAAGCCAGTGGGGAACTTCGCCCTTCCACATCAGGAGTTAAACACGAAAACGGGTGAACAGTAACTTACAAATTTTTGGTAACAATTTATAAGGTTTTGCTCTTGGATTACAACGTTAGGGTTCACCAAATCCATAATGTTGTAAATCACTATTTTACAATGTTATGGATCCACATTGCAAGGAATTGGTAATGGTGCACCTTAGTGATGTAAAATGGATCATTATTCTAGTAAAAAAATATTTTACAAGATTAAGGACTGAGGGCATCATAACGTCGTAAAAAGAATCCCTAAACTCGTAACTTACAAGTTTTGGTAACAATTTACAAGGTTTTGCTCCTAGATTACAACATTAGGGCTCACCACATCAATAATATTGTAAATCACCATTTTACAATGTTATGGATCCACATTACAAGATTAGGGATTAGGAAGAACCATAAAGTTGTAATCATGATGCAAAACCTCGTAAATCATACCCTTTTTTTTCTTTCCTTTTTTTATGGTATCAAAAGCAATTGTCAAACATGAGACAAATTAGCCTTAAACAATTCAAATGTTCCTTTTCGGAAATAAACTTATCCAAATATATAGTTTAATTTTATTTTGTATTTTCAAGATAAACTTATAAAGCATGCATTTCTAGGAATAAAATGTATAATATGATTGCAACCACATTTGCATTAATGTGCATAAAATTCAATTGCAAGGACAGAAATTACAAATTGCATTGTATTAAGCAATGTTTTTATGCATTCTACTAAGTTTTTTGCTCATGGATTACAATCTTTTGAACATACAATTAATTATGAAGGATTTATCATTAGTGAGAAATACTACCTTTCATAATTGAGCAAAGATAATGATAATTGCAAGACTGAAATGCAAATGGGACTACCTTTTTAAAAAAAATTCCTTTTTATATAAATTTTTTTTTTTGGGTCTAAATCGAGTTTCATTCAATAAGGAGAGGAGAGAAAAAGAAAAGGAAAGCAAAAGCAAAAAAAAAACGTGAGGTAGAGATCTAAAAAAGAGAACATAAAAGGAAGGAGAGGGGGGGGACGAAGGAGAGAGGGGGAGAGGGAACCAGAGAAGAAAGAAAGGGGGAGAAGAGGGAGAAAAAGCAAAAAAAAAAAGAAAAAAGAACCAAAAAGAGGGAGGATAAGGGGGGAAGGGAGGAAATGAGGAACAATGAGGCAAGAAGGGGAGGGGAGATGGGTCGGTGACCACTTCCCCCTCTGGCGGCCCTAGAAGAGAGGGGGGATAGGGTTGGGAGCTTTTTTTGCTTTGTAAAAAGCTTATTTTCGATGTCGTTGAGCTGTTAATATTGCCTCAGATGCAAATGGGACTACTTTAGTTGTCAATTGCACTACTAGAATGCAAATTACCCTACCTGTTTATCAATTGCATTGACATATCACATATTAAATTTAAAAGAACAATTACTTGTGCACAGATAATGGCAATTGCTCAACTGGAATGCAAATAGTACTACTTTCTTTGTCAATTGCAGAACGGGAATGCAAATGGCACTACCTGTTTGTCAATTGTATTGACAAATCACATATTGGGTTTACAACGTGAACAACTCATATTATAGTGTTGGGCACAAGACTATTCCATAACATTGTAAAGTTTATCCGTAATCTTGTAAAAGGTGTCCTTATTATTGTAAACCCTTGTGTTTACAAGAATAAGGACCACATTTACTTCTCCAAGGTCCACCCTTACTTAACATTAAAAGAGATCATTTCTAATGTAAATTATAGTATTACAAGATTATGGATTATAAAGAACTTTAAAGTTGTAATCATAGTGCAAAAACTTGTAAATAGGAATCAAAATATTGTAGTATACGAGATTAAGGATCCATTTTACAAGTTCATAGAACACTTACGTCCAAACCATTGTAATACAAGTCCTTAGTGTTGTAAACCGCTGCGTTTACAAGAATATGAACCAAGTTTACATTTCCAAGGTCCATCATCACCTTAAGTTTGTAACAGAGATCCTTTTATTGTAATTTATGATATTACAAATTTATGGATACACGTTACAAATTTATGGAATATGGAGGTCCAAAACATTGTAAAAGATGTCCTTAATACTGTAAACCCTTGTGTTTACAAGAATAAGGACCACATTTACAAAGTTAAAGTCTACCCTTACCTTATCATTGTAAGAGGGATCATTTCAATTGTAAATCAGGCTATTACAAATCTATGGATAAGGAAGAACCTCAAACTTGTAATTGTGGTGCAAAAAATCATAAATGAGAACCCAAATCTTGTAATGTACGAGATTAAGGATTTGCGTTATGAGTTTATGGAGAGCTTACGTCCAAAGCACTGTAATACGAGTCCTTAATGTTATAAACTATTGCATTTACAAGAATAAGTACCAATTTTACATCTCCAAGTTCCACAATTACCTTAACCATGTAATAGAGATCCTTTCTATTGTAATTTATGATGTTACAAGTTTATGGATACACTTTACAAGTTTATGGAACATGGAGGTCCAAAACATTGTAAAAGAGGTCCTTAATACTGTAAACCCTTGTGTTTACAAGAATAAGGACTACCTTTACTTCTCCAAAGTCTACCCTTACCTTATCATTGTAAGAGGGATCCTTTCAATTGTAAATCAGGATATTACAACGCTAGGGATAAGGAAGAACCTCAAACTTGTAATCATGGTGCAAAAAATCATAAATGAGAACCCAAATCTTGTAATGTACGAGATTAAGGATCTGCGTTACAAGTTTATAGAAGGCTCACGTCCAAAGTACTGTAATATGAGTCCTTAATGTTATAAACCATTGCATTTACAAGAATAAATACCAATTTTACATCTCCAAGGTCCACAATTACCTTAACCATGTAATAGAGATCCTTTCTATTGTAATTTATGATATTACAAATTTATGGATACACTTTACAACTTTATGGAACATGGAGGTCCAAAATATTGTAAAAGAGGTCCTTAATACAGTAAACCCTTGTGTTTACAAGAATAAGGACCAAATTTATTCCACCAAGGTCCACTCTTACCCTATTCAAGTATAATGACCCAATTTACTTTCCTAATGTCCCAAGGTACCTTAATATTGTACTAGATGTCTTCATCTTTGTAAATTACGATATTACAATATTAAGGATGAGTTTTAAACTCTTATGGAACACACCTGTTTAACATAGAGTAATACTATACCTTAATATTGTAAACGTTTGTGTTTATAAGTATAATGACCCAATTTACCTTATGAATGTTCCACTTTACTGTTTGTCAATTGCAATTTTGAACTTACTATTTGTCAATTGCATTATTTAGTGTCAATTTCCCACTAACTGTTTGTCAATTACATACGAGTCCTTACTATTGTAAACCCTTTGGTTTACAAGGATAAGGACTTAATTTACTTCTCTAATATCCCACCTTCCCTTTATAAATTTATTTTCTTAATTTTAATATATTTTAAATACATGTTTACAACATATTTAGAAAGGCCAAAAATCGCATATTTTTTACCAAAAAAAAACTTATTCACTTTCGGGTTACAAAAGCATTAGGAATGGGAAGTGAAATCATGTGGAAAACGAAGTCAAAAGTGAAGAAAATAGGCACGCATGATAAACATTATTTTTGTTTTTTTATGTCTTAAATGTGAATAAATTACTATAAGGAACTAAAATACGACTACATAGTATAACTCATTTACGTGTTTAATATCAATCAATGATAAGATATTCAACTTTTAAGACATAATATCAATAAATATCCACTTATATTATAATAAATATTATATGACATACTTTGAAGCCACACTATAATTACTTCTCAAGATGACATATTCTTATATATAAAAATATATGTATTCTTGTTTATTCTAAAAATAACTTTAAACAAATGTTTTAGAACAAAAGATGACTCATAACATCTTCCAACAAAAAATTTCCTTATGATCCGTCTCCCTTTTTTGTTCATATCTTCGTAATATAATTGGTTCATGTTCCGATAAAAAAAAATGTTAAATAAGAATATATAATAATATAATACTTAAATAATATATATTGCACTTTATAATCAATATAGAATACATAAATATGATATTTACATGTAATATGTACAATTTCAACTAAAATACTCGAAATTTTATATAAGTATGTAACATAATAAAATACTAAATGGGGCAATAAAGGAGAAGAAAGTGATTGAGTTACCATTACTAATTCCTTAAACTCGTAACTTACAAGTTTTGGTAACAATTTACAAAGTTTTGCTCTTAAATTACAACGTTAGGGTTCACCGAATTCATGATGTTGTAAATCAGCCTTTTGCAAGGATATGAATCCATATTACAAGGAATTGGTAATGATGAATCATAGGGATGTAAAATGAGTCCTTATTCTAGTAAACAATGGTTTACAACATTAAGGATTTGTATTACAATGCTTTGGGCGCAAGAGTTCCATAAACTTGTAAAGTGGATCCGTAATCTCACAGATTACAATATTTAGGTTCCCATTTATTAGTTTTTGCAATCTGATTACAAGTTTAAGGTTCTTCATATTCCATAATCTTATAATACCCTAATTTATAATAGAAAGGATCCCCATTACAAGTTTATGGAATGTCGAGGTCCAAAACATTGTAAAAATGGTCCTTATTATTGTAAACCCTTGTGTTTACAAGAATAAGGACCACATTTACTTCTCCAAGGTCCACCCTTATAATACCTTAACATTATAAGAGAGATCCTTTCTAATGTAAATTATAGGTGTTGTATTGCACCATTAGTTCTTCCTTCAAATTCTGTTAAATTTTCTGTCAAAAGTGAGGATAAATTCAGAAATTCATCAACAACTCTCCCCTTCCTCCACAAACCTCCATTGCCGCAACCCAATCCTTGCCAACACCCAAAAATTCAATTAAAAAGATGCCGTACAATACCAAGAATATTTTCAAATATTTATAATAAATACCTTCAAACCATCAAACAGATTCAAGATCTCGCATTTGAAGCCGTTTACGAGAACCCAAGTCACGTTCTTTACCCAATTCAGTACTCTTATGCTTTTCCCCAACAATCTAAAACAACCCAAAAAATACGCGCCGGAAAAAGAACCAACCTTTGAATCCCATCTGGGTATCGAGACCAACCCTTCTCCTAAATCACATCGGTCTTCCATAATCTTCGAACCCAATTCAAATACACCAATTTAAAACCCAACACTTTTGCAAGAGCCACTAAATCTGACTCATGGGTGCTAAAATTTATAGACTTTTGAAACAAAAATGAAAAAAGGTAAGTACTGAAATGATGAATCTTTGCACCTCCCCAAAGGAACAAGAATGGAAGGTTGAACCATAGGTTCAACACAAGAGGAATCTTTCTTAGACTCGGTTCGCTGTCAGTTTGCAAACCATCTAGAGGTTGAGAGGGAAGAGGGGTTGGTGGGTTAGGGTTTTGAAGTTTTGTGTAGTAGACCTGTGGGAATTTTTATTATTTGATATTCAATTTGAATTTCCAAATTTCCAAATTTATAAATTTTGAAGTTGTGGAGGATAAGGAGGATTGTGGATGAATTTCCGAATTTACCCTCACTTTTGACAGAAAATTTAAAAGAACTTGACGAAAGGACTATTGGTGCAACAAAACACATATTTGAGTGACCTCTGCAACAAATAATTAAGTTCAATGACCCAAATACAACTACGAGTATAATTGAGGAACTAGTGCTGCGAATAACCCAAGTTAATATGTGAAAATCTAATGCTTTGTACCTTTATTTATGTGGATCTGTATGACCTAATACTTTCTATTAACTTGTATTTATTTTACCCTTAATCAATTCAAATGTTTATTTTGGAAAATAAACTTGTCCAACTGCATAGTTCAATTTTCTTTTGTATTTTCATAATAAACATATAAAGCATGGGACTACTATGATTGTCAATTGCACAACTGGAATGCAAATAGGACTACTTTGATTGTCAATTGCACGACTGGAATGCAAATGACACTACCTGTTTGTCAATTTCATTAACAAATCACATATTGTATTTATATTTTCAATGAGTTGTGCATAGATAATGGCAATTGCGCGATTGGAATGCAATGGCAATTGTGCGATTGGAATGCAAATGAGATTGCTTTGTTTATCAATAGCATGACTGGAATGCACAAGACATTACCTGTTTGTCAATTGCACATATTGTATTTACATTCTAACAATATGCAAATTGAAAAGGCTACCAATAACATGACAATATGCATACACTAATTGTAAAAACGGACTAACCAATTGCTAATTGGATTCAAAAATGACATACCGAAGTACCTATTGCATTTTCATTACAAAAATGCAAGGCAACAAATATAATGTCGCATACTCTAATTGCAATAACAGACTAGTCAGTTGGTTAGCATTATGAAAATGCAAAAAGGTTGCCAATTGTATGCTAAGTTACGTACACCAACTGCTAAAAACCCCTTACAATTTGGTAATTACACGCCTAAATACCATATCAAACTTCAATATACTACAACAATTCCGATGAAGATGAACTCAATGTCAGAGCTCATAATATCATTACAATTAAGAAATTCTACCTAATGCTTTTCAAATGAGTCACAAAAATTTCAACATCAACAATATGCCTAACATGAAAATATATATATACTGAAATTAATCATATTGGGTGTTTTGTCTGCAAAAAAAAAAAAAAAAAAAAAAAAACTCAAATCACAATGGGTTTCTTTTCAGCAAAAAAAAAACTCACATCCACATCTCGACCACAATGCCAAGCTAAATAAAAAAACAGATAGTACAAAAAGAATAGTATGACTGAAAAAGAAAATTAAAGCTTCGTAAACAAAAGGTGCAAAGAAATAATTAAATTTCTAAATAATTATATAAAGCAACAAATTGAAATCTCACATCCAATACAAATAAATATTCAGCACTACAAAAATGTTAATAAGATAGGGAAATAAACCAAATGATCTAATATCCAGTAAGTCACTTGGAAGCTCGACTTTCCTTGATGAGCCTAAGATTGCCTTTTTGGTATGAGCCACAGTAATCACATCAAGTTGCTAAAATGTAAATGTATGAATTAAAGAGTTAATTAATGCACATGGAACTAAGACTAAGCAGAATTCAGATAATAGATGATGCCTTAAATAATCTCTAATGTTTAATAACATATATAATGATGAAAATTTAAAACTCACATACATGAAGGGTAGACAATCCTAGGATAGTAAGCATGAGAGAGGAGGTAATAAACAGGGCTTCCTATGTAGATGCACACATGATGAATGAAAATCAAGCAATTCATAGAAAATTACAGCACTCTTTCTGCAGGACAACACCAAGTGAACATCCAATTGTCAGTTAGTCAGAGAAAGCACAAGGTCAGCAAAAAATTAGAGAGACTAAAAGGAAACTAAAGCAACTAACAGAGGCTTTTATTGTTTGGTTGTTAGGTAGCTTTCATTAAAACTCCAAAAAAGAGGCAACCTTCACCCGCATTTAGTAGAATACTGACAAGAAGAAGAAAAAAATCAATCATAACAAGCTTCCAAAGATGATATTCATAAATCAATGGGGCTACAGGAGGATGAGAAATCCTCACACCCCCCATCCCACACGACCAAAACTACAAACAAAAGCAAAAAACCACATAAAAAAGAAGAATCCGGGCTAAACAAAGCAACACTCCAGAGCCCAGGAAAAAGAAAAAGAAAAAAAAGAGACTAGAATGACATCATAGCACATTCAGGAATCCGAATATGAAAATAAGATGCAACTTGTAAACACAAGAACCAACTCAGAAAAATAAAATAAAAAATCAATTGGAAAAGAAAAAAAAAACCAAAAAATGATGAATGCAGCAGTAAACTCAAAATTAAACTAACATTACCAAATCTACATCTAGTTCAACACTAATATGAAATCCTCACCTTGTCTCCAATTTAATGGTTCAAATACAAATTAAAAAGTTGAAAACCTGCAGAGACCATAGCCCAATATTAAAACCTAAAACTTACAATATAAATTAGAAAACTCAAACCTTAAATCATTAAAATTATCTTGGGAGATAGACGGCAGGGATCGAGCTAAATGGGGGTTTCAATTGGGGCTGAGATTTTTGGTATGGGTTTGGTTTTGAAACGAAGCCTGGGAAGGAGATTGAGAGACCATGAGATATAGAGATGAGAGAGACAATTAGGGAGAAGAAAGACAGAGATACCTGAGAGGAGAGGAGTTGTGTTCGTCGCGCTGTCTCGTCGTCACAACAGGAGGAGAGGAGCGATTTTGGAAGGAGTCGAACTGGAAGAGAGAGAAAACAGAAACCCAATGCTACTGAAGGAGAGTTTTTGTTTTTGTTTTCTTTTTACCTACAACAACCGATTTATCCGGTAGCTAACTCAACGGTGTGGATAACTCCACATCACCAACTACTCATCCAATGGTCTGTAACAATGGGCGCATCCATGCGCCAAGCCCACTGTAGAATTTTCCTTGATTGGTGGGCCTTGACTGGAGCAGGTGAGGTGAGGTGAGAAATGTCAGTAGAAGCTGACTTGGAGATGCTGGTGCTCACATATGCCAGGTGCTCACGTATGCATAGTGCCCGGCGATGCCTGGTGCTATGCTATGTGGTCGACTATACTGGGTGATTGGAGATGTTTGGGTAAATCAGACTTGGGGTTTAGGCGAGGTCAACCTATGTTAATAGAAGCCACCAAGTCCTTAGTAAAAAGCAACTCTTTGGGTGAGGACTTTTACAAGTAACATGAGTTTTGGTCGAGCCGATTAGATGAAGAGATATTTAGTGATATACTCATTTCTAGCACTAATATTATAAATAAACCCTACACAATTGAATTCCTATAAACAAACCCAAAAAAAACCCAAAAAATGATAGCTGGCCTTATTGAATTTAATATTAATTATTAAATTACTTTGATGCCCTATTGAGTGCTTTGGGTATTTTTATGAGATTTTGGAGTTGGGCTTGTTTTAAGAAATTGATGGCAGTTTTGTAATTTATAAGAAGTTAAAAGCTTTTTTGTTATGTTGTAAATGGGCTTTGGGTGTGTTTCTAAAGTCCATTTTATATAGGGTATTTTTATAATTTTGGCCCCCATATTGGGTATAATAGTGAATCTCCCTTAGATGAAATCTAATCTGGTGCCTAGCTACAATCATCACCGAACCATAATGGTATTAGTGGCATCCGAGCAGGCGAGATGTGTTGTGACCGTCATCACCGAGCAGGCAAGATGCCTCGTGACCGTCATTGCCTAGCCATAATGGTCTCTGTGGTGTCAGAGCAGGAGAGATGCCTTGTGACTGTTATCACCATGCCATAATGGTCTCGATGGCTTCCTAGCAGGCGAGATGTGTCATGACTATCTTCATCGAGCCATAAAGGTCTTGGTGGCGTCTAAGCAAGCAAGATGCCTCGTGATCATAATCACCGAGCCATAATAGTCTAGATGGCATCCGAGTAGGAAAGATGCCTCGTGTTCGTCATCACTGAGCCGTAATGGTCTCGATGGCATCTGAGGTGGCGAAAATCATTAGCGTCAGTACAGTCTTCACTTAGCCAAATCAATCTCAGTGGAGTCCGAGCTGGCGATATCCGATCTAGTTCCTCATCACTTTTACTTTAATTTATTTTTATATTACTCCATTTACTTAAGTTTACAATGTAAATAAGGAAGTACCCCCCATTTGGATTCAAATAAAAATACTAGAAAATCAAATTCCTATCAAATCAAAATATGCAAAATCGGTTTTAGTGCAAAATACGATTTAGGCTAAAAATGATTGCTCATTAAGTCAATATATACTTCATACTAAAATCCCATAAAATCAAGTTTTCTTATTTAATGTGTAAGGAATAAAAGCCGCCAAAAATTATCTTGAGAAAATGATTATTCCGAAAAACTATTTTTCATACTTAATCAATTTTGCACCTCCGTTAAAAAATTTCTGAGTCCGCCACTGGATACAGTCATCACTTAGCCAAATCGGTTTCAGTGGCGTCCGAACTGGCGATAACCGATCTGGTTCCTCGTGACTGTCATCACTATGCCATAACGATCTTAATGGCGTCCGAGCAGGTGAAATCCATTGGCATTGGTATAGTCATCACTAAGTCGAATCAGTCTCATTAGCGTTCGTGCTGGCGATATCCGATCTGGTTCCTCATGATAGCCACCACTAAGCCATAACGGCATTTGAGCTAGCGAAATCCATTGGTGTCGGCATAGTCATCACTAAGTCGAATCGGTCTCTGGCGTGCGAGCTGGAGATATCCAATCTCATTCCTCATGACAATCATCATTAAGCCATAACAGTTTTAATGGTGTCCGAGCAGACGTGTAGTTTAAGCTCTCTCAATCTCGATGGAGTCCGAGTTGTTTTAGTCTCGATGGAGTCTGAGTTGTCTCAGTCTTGTTGGAAAACGAGCTGTCTCATTCTTTATGCTATCTAAGTTGTCTCAGTCTCGGTGTAGCCCAAGCTATCTCAGTCTCGCTAGAAAGCAAGTTGTCTCTGTCTCGGTGCTATCTGAGTTGTCGTAGTCTCGATGTAGCTCGAGCTGTCTTAGTCTCAGTGCTATCAAGTTGTCTTAGTCAGGGACGAACCTAGCAAGGAACTAACCTGGGCTATATAGCCCAAGCGACTTTTCTTGTCTTTCAACACAAAATTACACTTTGCCCACCTTTGCTAGCAAGAAAATTGACTTGAAAATCTTTGCAAAGGATAGAAAGTGTGTAAACATAATTAATTTTTCCTTGATTAGTGTGAAATTAATGTTACCTAATATTGGAAACTATTTTTTTCTTTTTGAAAACATTGGAAACTTTACTTTGGATTAATTATGTTCTACATCAATTCTGAGTTGATAAATACGTGATCAACTATTTTTAGATTTTTTGGAAAAACATTCATATCACTAGTTTTCCTTTTCTTCGAGCTATAGCTAAAAGAATTACTTCCATTACATTTTATTATACGAGTTCCTATGAGAAAATTAGTCGAAGACTTTTATTGTCATGAAATAGGGAAACCTTTGATAATAATATTAGTGTTCTTGCTTATATGAATAATATCGATCAGTGAGATTTAATGAATTAATTAGTTGCTGACAAATTGTCTTATATATATTATTTAATAGGTTATACTTTTATAATGTCATGTCAATATTAAAAACGTAAGAGATTAAAGATTCTTTGGAATTTTTTTTGTTATCAATGAAATTCACTCCTATCATTGAGTTTTCTATCTTCTTAGTAGGTTTGTACGTCAGGTAAATTTAACCCACTCCATTTTGAAATCCTGGGACCGTCTCTGGTCTCAGTCCCGGTAGCCCGAGCTGTCTCATTCTCTATGGAAACCAAGATGTCCCATTCTCTATGGAAACCGAGATGTCCCATTCTCTATGGAAACCGAGCTGTCTTAGTCTCAATGTAACCCAAGTTGTCTCAGTCTCGATGTAGCCCAGGCAATCTTAGTCTCATTGTAGCCCCAGCTATCTCAGTCTCGCTGCTATTCGAGTTGTCTCAGTCTCGGTGCTACCGAGCTATCTCAGTCTCGATGCTATACAAGGTGTCTCACTCTTGATGTTGGTGTGTTAGCAATTGCCCACATCGGGTGGGGTTGGCTTTCACTTCCCATCATAGATGGAAGCCCCCGAGCCTCAGGTGATAGTGGTACCTGAACCAAGCCGAGTCGATCCATTCACTACTCTATGTTTGCTTGTTGCCTTTTATGGTTGATCTGCTTATAGAGTTCAGTGGTCGGCTGCGAAGGCGTAGTGATTGTGCTTTCTCCATGACATGTGATTATTCATCGTTGCTGGTGGAAGAGAGAAGCGGAGAAGAAAGCATGGGTGCCTTGGTCAGCCGTTCGTTAGAGGGGGGAAAGCATGATGCCTATTTCTTAGCTAGTGGTGGTGTGTGATTTCAGCCAGAGGAGAGTGGTGGAGACCCGACGCAGATTTTTGCTCGATAGACGGCTCCAAATGTTGATGATCTCTTTTGTACCAACATAATTAGATAGGCTAAATCACTCTCACACACACAAAAAGTCAAGATTTTAGTGGTTTACCCATGAATCGGGTTACATTGACTTTGGAGCTCTTATATTTATATTCATAGGTGAGTGTTTCCCTCCTTTCTGCCGAGAAGGCCGACAGAAGGAACTTTTGATCCTTCTTCTTTTTAGTGCAAGGCGTGCCACCACCAAGCCACGAATTTGGGCTTGAATGGAATGTGAGTAGATGGATATTTTGCGTCCGAGATCTGACTTTAATCAAACCATTGTTCGGCCGAGCAAGGAACCTCATCACGGCCTAAGTCCTTTCACTACCTTAGGGTCAAGGCGAAACAAATGATGTGGAGTGGGTGGAGATGAAGATTGAAGGTGAAATGTAATGAAATGAAGAACAAGTGCGTAAAATAAAGGTGCTTAAACTTAAATACAATTTAAAGATAAATGCGTAAAATAAATAATATAAAGATGAGAATTAAAGTGTGATAAAATAGATCAAAGTGATAAATAAACAAGAAAGAAATAAGAGCGATAAACTAAATTAAACTTGAATTTAAACTTAATAAAAGTGCGATGGCAATGAAAGTTAAGCGATTGAAATAAACTTGAATTTAAATGACAAGGGAATGTAAATTGCAAGAATTTTAACTTACACTAAGGAAATAAAGAACTGGCAACACTAGGTGCTTGAAAAGTAAAATCCTAAGTCTAAGAAAAGAAAAGTGCGAGACGAAAAAGAAGTTTGTGTGTCTTCTGCCTTCGTTCAGTGAAGTTTATGTAAGGCATCCGTTAGCCAATGGGTTGGCCATTGAATGACCAAATGTCAACTCTTTTAAAACTCTTTCCTTTTGAAGCCCCCAAAATCCATTGATCTTGTCGGCGGAGATATTATGGTTGCTTGAGTTTCTCTCGTTTTGAAATATTTTGAATCGTCATCAACCTCCTTTGATTTCTTTCCTTGTCAAGCCTCCATCATGTGCACACTAACCTCTGGTGGAACCTCGTGCCCTTTGAGTTTTTAAAATTCTAGAGTTGGCTAACCATCTGCCAAGATGGGTGCTATGGGAACTCCAATTATTTGGATGTTGGGCTTAGCCCCACGTTGGACTATCTTTGAGTTCTCAAAATATTCGAATATTGGGAACTCAGCGGACATACCTCTCACCGAACTTCAACTCCCTTGGCGAAAATACCTTCCGCCGAACTTCAATTCCTTCGGGCCAACTTTGCTTAGCCAAGTGTTCCGAGGAGGGCACCAAGGTGCGCAAGGAGAAAATTCGCCCTGACCCAGTTTTTGTATGAGGGGTGGCCAACCAAGGTATTTAAAGAGTGCCCAGCCCAACTTTTTGAGAAATGCCCGGCCACTTTTTCAAAAGGAAGCATTCGGTCAATTTTACAGGGATACGCACAACCACTTTTGCAAGGATACGCCCGACCACCTTTGCAAACGGAAGCGCTCGGTCATTTTTTCAAAAGGGAGCGCCCAACCATAATTTTTAGAAGGCACCACGGCCTTTGAAGAAAACACATTTGCCGCATTTTTGAGAAGGCGCCATGGCCTTTGAAGAAAACACCTCGGTCGCATTTTTCAGAAGGCACCACGGCCTTTGAAGAAAAGACCTCGACCGCCTTTTTGAGAAAGCACCTCGACGGCTAGGAATTCTTCAACCACTAGGAATTCTCAGCCTTTAGGAATTCTCGGCCGCTAGGAATTGCGCCACTAGGAATTCTCGGCAACTAAGAATTCTTCGGCCGTTAGGAATTCTGCCGTTAGGAATTCTCAGTTGCTAGGAATTCTTTAGCCGCTAGGAATTCTCGGCCGCTAGCAATTCTTCGACCGTTAGGAATTAGGCCGCTAGAAATTCTACACCGCAAGAAATTCTTCGACCGTTAAGAATTCTTAGCCGTTAGGAATTCTTCGGCTGCTAGGAATTCTTCCTTGGCAAATTGGGTGAATTTTGACCACCCCCAAACAGGGAGATATGCAGATTACATAGAGAGGGGAGTGGGAGCTTTCCGGAGAAGAGAATAAGAGCTCTGGAGAAGATGGTAGCCAGGCCCTTTCTTCTGATCGCCCTCAACCCCTTCCCATCAAACAAGGAGGTATGGTCTCCTCCTTGATTCGAGGGGTCTGCTTATGTAGGAGAGTGGGCAAGATCTAGCTTCTACCTTGATTGGTGGATCATGTGCAATTCCTTAATTGGTGGGACTTGACCGGAGCAGGCATGGCTCCTCCCTTGATTAGTGGGACTTGACTAGAGCAGGTGAGGTGAGCCATGTCATTAGATGGGAACTTGGAGATGCTAGTGTGCGAATCAACCTATGTTAACACATATAATATGGGCCATACAATATTATTAAAAAATATTCTTACATTCTTCCATTTGGCCCATATGACAAATATGGTTCCTAGTTTAAAAAGGGTAATAACAATTTTGGTCATTAGGATTAGGGTCGAATTTTGATTATCGAAATTTCAATTTTTCGATATTGGTCATTGTATTTGCATGTGTTAGCAAATGAAGTCATATGCTTCAATTTCGCCAATTTCATTAATTAAAAAAGGGGTAATTATAATTTTGGTCATTGTGGTTAAGGTTGTATTTAATTTTGGTCACCAAAATTTCAATTTTTTTATTTTGATCACTGTATTTGCATTTGTTAATTAGCAAATCCGTCAATTTCATTAATTAAAATTTTTTTAATATTAAGTTAAAAATAATTAACTTTAGTATAATATTTAATCTATATATATAAAGCAAAAGGCAGAGAATGGTGAAACATTCAAAATACCAGAAAATGCCCTTGGTTAATGCAAACATTAAGAATTGAAATTATTAATTAAATGAGGATAATATGGTAACTTCACAATTTTTCGTATTAAAAAAATTAAAAAAAAAAAAAGAAAATTCAGATAATGGATCCTATTTTTATGGAACACAAATATCCATTATCTTTTTTAATTCTAAAATAAATTTAAATTTTTTTTAAAAAAAACCCTCTCGCATGCGCGGAAGCGCGTGTAAAGAGGCTAGTATCTATAAAACAAAAGGGAGAGAATGGTAAAACATTCAAAATATCAGAAAATATCATTGGTTAATGCAAACATTAAGAATTGAAATTATTAATTAAATGAAGATAATATGGTAAATTCATACTTTTTCATATTTAAAAATAAAATAAAAGAAAAAAAATCAGATAATGAATCTTATTTTTATGGAACACAACTATCCATTATCTTTTTTAATTCTAAAATAAATTTTATAAATAAATAAATAAATAAACCTCTCGCAGGCGCAGAAGCGCGTGCGGAGATGCTAGTTTCTATTAAAAAAAAAAGTTCTTAAATCTAAATTGCAACCAAGTGTTTCTTCACCAAATTTCTTTCAAAATTATCCTTCTACCCTCAATTACAACCATTGTTTTCTCAATCCAAAATTCAAGAATGCAATTGACGAATTGGGTTGGTGGCAACAATAGTTAGGTGGGGATTTTGGTCTAAAAGGTGGTGGGCGTAAACCATGGAGGTAACAGGTGGGGTTAAGAGAGAAGAAATTGATGAGATTAGGTAATAACATAATGGTTTTATTTTTTCTGGTCAAATCAGATGAACCGAGCTTCATTGATAAACAAAGGAATGGTCCCGAAATAGGCATTAAGAAACAAGATACTGGAACCATAAAAGCTGAGAATAGACATCTCTACAGCCAAAAGGGTAATTTTTATTCCTTTGTGCTTGTATTGGGCTAGATGTTTGTTTTATGGTTTTTTCTTTATGTGGCTTCTTTTTATTTCTGTTAGGTCGGCCTTGTACTTATAGGGGGGGGGCTGTTTTTCATTTTTGCATTTTCTGACTGTGTAATCCCTTTCATCTTAATGGAATGAAGTACATTGACCCCAAAAAAAAAAAAAAAAAAGGACATCGCTGCAGCCAGAAGCAAAAGAACAATACAACAAAACAAAGCACCAAATCCGTGTCCAAATGATTAGACAAACTCAAAATGTAAAGAAGTCAGAGCCATCCAGACCGGGCTAAGAGCCATTTTGGGAGAGAGAATGGGCTAATGGGAGGCATATCTGAGATCTTAAAAAAAACCCACCTGTTACCTCCATGGTTTACGCCCACCACCTTTTAGACCAAATTCCCCACCTAACTATTGTTGCCGCCAACCCAATTCATCAATTGTATTCTGAATTTTGGATTGAGAAAACAATGGTTGTAATTGAGAAGCAGAAGGATAATTTTGAAAGAAATTTGTGAACAAACACCTGGTTGCAATTTAGAATTAAGGACTTATTTTAAATATTATATTGAAGTTAATTATTTTTAACTTAATATTAAACATTTTTTAATTAATAAAACTGACGGAATTATTTATTTTTAATTTAATATTTAAAATATATTTTTTAATTAATAAAACTGACAAACATATGATCTGATTTGCTAACCAATGCAAATACAGTTATTAAAATTGAAAAATTAAAATTTCGATGATTAAAATTAAATTTAACCCTAACTCGATCAAAATTGTAATGACCCCTTTAATGAATAAGTGGAGGCACATGACATGGTGATTTATGGTCGCACAATACAAAGGAAAATTAAGAGAGAAGAAATGCGAAAGGCAAGTTGTAAAATATCTCACCACGCGCCCGCGACCAAAACGACAGCGTCCCATCTCTAAAAGGCAAGGAAAAAAAAAAGAGCCGTTAGAAACAGCACAGCCCCAACAGTCACATAGTTGGCCGATGGCCCCCAATTCAAAAAATTAGACCGTTGGAGAGACCCCTTCCCCTAACGTTATACTCCTCCACACCACACCACTCAGACACATTCTCTCCAGGCTCTCTCTCATTTATTCATAATTTATTTCTTCATTAATCCCCCAAATCTCTCTCTCTCTCTCTCTCTCTCTAATTCTTCATCCTCCTCTTCTAAATCCCTAAACCCCAAACAACAATTAATCCCCCAAATGCCCGATCTCGAACCCAACGCAGCTGCCGCGGCTGCTGCCACCGCCACCGCCACGGCGACGATGACGACGAAGATGATCGACGAGACCTACGAGTTCTCGGCCCCGCGCTTCTACGACTTCATAAAGGACGAGAGCGACGACGACAAGCGCCAGGCCGAGCGCTGGTTCGACGCCGCTCTTCCATATGCGCCTTCTCGTACGTCTTCCTTGATCCCTAATATTCTCTTCTTCTTCTGTCTCCCTATTTTTTTATGAGATTTCTTCAATTTCCATGTCTTTTGCCTTTTTCTGCTTTCATATGTTAGAATCTGTGATGTATTGCTTCTTCATTGTTAGGGTTTCTCTCAGATCTGTCTTTCTTGCATTGCGTTTGCTTTGGATTTTAGGGTTCTTGCTTTTCTTCTCTGATTTCCGTTGCTATCTGTAATTCTCTTGAGATTTAGTGTTTGAAGTTTCTTTTTGGCGGCCAATTTTGCTTCCGTTCGTAGCGTTTCTTGAAATCGATGGGGAAGCAATTGCTTTACTGCCTACCTTTTGCGGTGTTCACTTGCGCAGTTAGTTGTGTTTGTTTCCCTAGAAACTTGGGGACTAGAAAATAAAATTCGATTTCTTCATTATTTTTGGTAGTGATTTCGTTTGTCTAAATGCAAAATTACACTCAATAAGGTGCTCCACATTGTTGAGAGAAAGATCTTTTTTGTTGTTTTACTTTCTTCTGTTAATACTCTCAGACATTAAACAGAGGTTATGCTTCCAGAAAATTCTAACTACAGTTGATCAAATTGAGTGAGAGAGATTTTTTGATCAGGATAACATTCCTAGTGAAGCTGTTAAAAGAATTTTAAGATTTAAAGTTTTGGGATTTCCTTCATTTCTTTCCCAAACTTGCCAAATTAGGTTCACAATTTACGTATTTTTTTAGTATAACTTGACTGGAATTTTCTTTTGAAGGAGCAGGGAACTGTCATATTGGCTATGCTTTAATCATATCTACATCTCTCAGTGAAAGTGAACTTGATGTTTGCAAGCATGACCTATTTTCTTGTTTCTTTTGGTGCATACGAAGAATGTAAAGGTTCTGATTATATTGGTACTCGTTTATTTGTGCAGCCTTCATGCCTAGGATCAAGGCTGGTAGATCTTTTACGGTTGAGAGCATGTGCGATTTTAGTGAAGCAGAGGAAATGCAGAAGGTATTCATCTTCTAATTTTTTTTTCCTTCTATATCCTTTAAAACTTGGACTTCTAGCTTATTGCGCTTTTATCTTTTGCAGAACTTGGAATCATCCTCTGAATTAAAAGCTAATGATAAGTCTGTGGAAACTAAGCCTCAATCGGAGCTCATACCTGCTGAAGTCAAAGTTGATATAATCCCCAGGGTAGCTAAAGAAGAAAGCAATGTAAGCCAAGCTAATGTAGTAATTTGAACTTTTACTCCTCTGAAAAGCCATAATTGATTGCTTTTTCGCATCTAATCATAATCTAATCCCTTTAGGTCTCTGCTGATAAAAGTATTAGCGAAGTTGATAAAGAGGAGGACCAGACAGCTAAAAAGATAGCAAGCATTGTCAGAAACCCGTCAGCACTGAAGCAAAAAAGTCATTTACAGTCGTCACAAACTAAAAACATCAAACCAAGTAGTGTGAAAAGGTTCGTGTATATTATATATGTGTTAATTTATTCATACATGCCAATGTACTGATTACATACTTTACTTGAACTTCCAGAGAAAAAAAGGTGAAAAATGCAACTGGGACTCCCAATTTAGCTCAGGAAAATCAGGCAATTAAGCGACAGAAGTTGGACGGAGGAAGATCTAGACATGTAACTTTTACTACTGTATTAACTTTACTGTTATTTCTAGACATTTTCCTTAATTGGTTTTCTTTTTGTCCCCTCCTCTAATACAGATTCTTAATCCCAAACCCCAAACATTGCCCCACAAGTCAAAATTGGGTCATACCAGTGGCAGTTTCAATTTAAGCTCTTCAACTGCTACTATGCAAAAAGAGGACAGAAAGGTGTATGTTCGGGAATCTGCAGCACCATTTGTTTCGATGGCCGAAATGATGAAAAGGTTCCAATCAAGTACGAGAGACTTGTCAATGCAGCATGTTAATGGTTCTCTTTCACAAGTAAAGATACTTATCTCCATCTGTGATTTCTTTGAGTTCTTTTTCATGTCTCCTTTGGTTTTATTTTGTCAACATATTTAGTATTGAGGTTAATGCTGTTTCTATTATTCAGATGAAGCCCAAACTCACCTTGACAAGGCCTAAGGAGCCTGAATTTGAAACATCCCAACGTGTTCGTTCAGTGAGAGTAAAGAGTACTGCTGAGCTTGAAGAAGAGATGATGGCCAAAATTCCGAAGTTCAAGGCTCGACCACTAAACAAAAAGGTAACTTTGTAATTTGTTTTACTCTTTTTTTATTCCTCATTTGATTTCCAGCTTATATTTGTTGGATTCATTGGATCTTGTTGCTCATTACAGATTCTAGAAGCACCATCATTACCTGCAATACCGAGAAGTACACCTCAGCCACCGGAATTTCAGGTAAAGTTATTGTAGACTGGATGTTGCTCAGAAGTAAATACAAGATTTTCTGTGAATAATAAGACTCTTATATCTAATTGATGCAGGAATTCCATTTGGAGACAATGGCAAGGGCAAACCAGAATGCAGAAACGGCTTCAGTAGCTTCAACGGAGGTGTCCCGTCAGGTATAAATAGAATCGTATTTGATATTTCCACTCTTCATTCTTGCTAAGCCAATTGAGGTGACAATGTTCTTTTTTTCTCCATTGCATCATAGAATAATCAAGGGAAGTCTCATCATCTTACTGAACCTAAAACCCCTGTGCTACATACATCATTGAGGGCCCGTCCACCCAGGGTGAAAAGTTCATTTGAAATTGAGCAGGAAGAGCTTGAAAGAATCCCAAAATTTAAGGCGAAGGCTCTAAACAAGAAGGTACTTCCAACCTTTTTATTTCCTTTTAATGATATTCATCTTAGAAACATTTGGAATTGATATCTAATGTTGCTTCTGTAAAATGTTTGTAGATATTTGAAAGTAAAGGAGATCTGGGGGTATTCTGTAATGCCAAGAAAAATGTGACTAAACCTCAGGAATTCCATTTTGCAACAAATGAAAGAATACCACCGCCACCTTCTTCCATTTTTGATATATTTGATAAGGTAGTGGAATGAACGTTTTTTAACTTGCTATAAAAGAAAAGTATGAAAGTATAAGTACAGCTTCTTATGCATCTTTCTTTTTGTTTTTCAGTTGTCTTTGAACTCAGAGCCCCACCAGAATCCAATTCCGAGAAACACAACACCAAACCCATTCCATCTCCACACAGAGGTATGACAATCATTTCCTCCAGCTTTACAAGTTAGCCAATTCAGTGATGCAATCTGCTTTTAACCTGCTTATTTGTTATGTCTTTATGTCATCAGGAAAGAGGGGCTGAGAAAGAAAGGAAATTTATTACCGTAGTGTGGCAGAAGCAATTGGAAGAAGAAAGAGCTAGGGTTCCCAAAGCTAATCCATATCCTTATACCACTGATTACCCTGTGGTACAGAAACTTAACAATATTTTTTATGAGTTTTAATTACATGCAATTGCAAGAAAGATGATACAATGGTTCATGCTGTCTTAAATGCAGATCCCACCAAAACCAGAGCCCAAGCAATGCACAAAACCAGAACCTTTCCAACTAGAGAGTTTGGTGAGGCATGAGGAGGAACTGCAGAGGGATATGGAAGAAAGACAGAGGCTGGAGAAAGAAGCAGCCCAGATAAGACTTTTTAAGGCACAACCAATCTTGAAAGAGTAAGCAAACTAAATTCTATTTTTTGAATTTTTTGAATTTATATAGACTTGGTACAAGGTATATAATTCATAAAAACATGAATGATTCATTCATATCCCACTTCCATGCAGGGACCCAATTCCTGTTCCAGAAAAAGTGCGCAAGCCTCTTACCCAAGTTCAACAATTCAATCTCCATGTTGATCATCGGGCTGTTGGTAGAGCAGAATTTGATCAAAAGGTAACATTGTTACTCTCCCCCTTCAGTAACATATAAAGGGAAGGGAAAGTCACTGAAACTGAAAAATAAAGTAAAAAGAACATTGTTTTCCAGTACTAACAAAGTTAAGATCTACAGGTTAGGGAGAAAGAAATGATGTACAAGAGATACAGAGAAGAGAGCGATGCAGCAAGGATGGTATGCGTGGTTCCGTGTCGGTTTTTGTGTATAGTTGTTTGATACTACTAGCTTGCTTGATTTAACTGAAATATACTTGAAACATTTGCAGGTGGAGGAAGAGAAGGCATTGAAGCAACTACGAAGGACTCTGGTACCCCATGCAAGGCCAGTGCCTAATTTTGAACATCCATTCTGCCCCCAGAAGTAAGGAAATAACAAAAATGCAAGCTTAAGAATAAATATTGCTCATTGCTTCTATAAAGATTGCTGCATTTTTGTTGTCTTGATTGATATTGGTTTGTTTCATGATCTAGGTGTCCAAAGGAACCAACAAAAGCAAAGTCGCCACATTTACGTGTGCTTGAAAGGAAAGAAAGGCGAAGGATGATGATAAACTCTGCCATTTCCAGCGCTGCCGCGCAGATGAGATGATATTGAAATGTAGTTTGTTCAAGAACTCTTGAATCCTGTACAAGGGCTGTACCTCCAATTTCTGGCTTAACAGAATTAGTGTACCATTCTTTTGACGCCAACTAAACACAATTCTTTCAAGATTACTGTAAAGTTTCAATTACAATGACAACCCATGAATGCCAATTGAATGTCATTCGCTCAATCTTCTCTCTCTCTCTCTCTCTCTCTCTCTCTCTCTCTCTCTCTTCTGATCATACTCAACGTTTTTGTATGAAGTTTTAAGGTAGGTTCATTAGACATTAGAAAGGCCAAATTTCAGTTTTCATCCCTGAAGCTTGAGTCTGGATTTTGTTCTTTGTACATTAAATTTTAGCAATTTGAGCATGGATAAGTATTGGATCACCCTGCCAACACATCTTAGGCCCAATTCTGTTTACTCATAAAAATCGGCTGAAATGCTTGGTTTCACACTGAAAATGAGTCCAATATCCAAGCACATAGAAAATGTTTCTCCAACACTTCTGTTCAACCCCTAAAAATAACAAATAAGCATGGCTTTGAAATTAAGCCAGGCTTTCTGTTTTGGTGAAGCCTCTAAATATTAAATATTTATCTGCAGAATACTAAGAGCAAGACTAAAAATGGGACGAACCTAATAAGGTAATTGCCAATAATCTGCATCATAAATCTGATACCTGCCTTGGCTTTATTCTTGTTCCAAGCAACAAATTGCAAGTCCAATGTAAGCTAAACCCAGGGAAAGAAAAAGACAAGAAATCATTGCAAAATCAAGTTTAAAGATCTTGGTAAACAACTTGACAGCTCTGGGTTAGGAAATAGAACCTAGGCAGATGCTATTACACAACTCATCCTTATCATTTTCCATTATCATATTTATAAAATATAAAAAAGATATATATTAAAGAAGAAAAAAAAAAAAAAAGCAACAGCATATATCACAATTCATCAAAAGAACAATAGGATACTCCCAAACTGAACTCTTTTTCCAAGCAAATGAAGTCCTTTACTAGAAGCAACCATCATGTACTAAGCATTTTTTACAAATTTACTAAACTTTCTTGAGGGAGAACCTCAACAAAAAACCTACCAGTCATCTGCAATTCTCATTTTATAACGTTTTGCCAAATGACGAGCAGTTCCATCAGCTATCACACTATCTATCATTTCATACTTCTTATGATTTGCTTTAAGAGCCTCATTCTGCTGCTTCGCAAGATTCTCTTCTTCCTGGAGTTGTTGCTTGAGCAAAGATGACGCTTCAGCAGCATGCTTTTTATTAAGACGCTTCAGTTTTTGTGCCACTTCAAAATCAGGATCATTTGGCTCCAACCAACGACAAGATATATTTCTTCCAGGCTTCGCAGGGCGATCATCAAACATCTCCACTTTAGCAGGACATGCCCTCACAGGCCTTGGCATCCCCGCCATCATGAATGGGAATTGAGCTATCTCTGAGACAATAGCATCAGCCTGTTTGGGGTTCTCCATCTCCACCAGTGCACACTGTCCGATGTTCCTTGATTTGAAGTAGTCTGGAATGAACTGAACATTTTTCACAGTCCCAAACTGAGAAAGAGCAGTTCTGACAACAATATCGGTGACCTGTGGTGAGATGTTATCTAGGTAAACAGTTCGTTTGACCTTCTCCTCAAATGCAGCATACTCTGCTTCTGGAGTCCCCATATACCACAATGTGTAAAACCCTGATAAGAAACAAATTTCAAGAAGTTGGCTAAATTGTATAAATCTTTTTAAGATTTCAACCCAAAATAAAAATAAAAATGAAGAATAATAACAATACTACCTAACGCAAAAGACTTAACATATCATCTAGGTCATTATCAATTTCCAGAATCTTATTGCAGCATTCGTTTAGCATTGGCAAAAACTGTAGTCCTCATTCTAGATGTTATTGTTATTCCTTACCCTTCAACTGTAACCAATACAGTAACCATAAGACAGAATCTTAAATGACCATTCTCTTATCCAATCTCACTTTCTGGTTTTTAATGATCCTCCAAGAGTATCAGTTTCAACTCTAACCTCTTGTGCCGGCACCGTCATTAGTCCACCAAATGAGAACAACTCTGTGATTTTCATGCAAATAGAGGAATGATATAGTGGCAATGATATCATATATGTAGGAGTGAAACCAATTGAAACACCGGTTCCTGTACTATCAGTAAAGAATTTTGTTTATCATATGAAACAGAACCAACTATGACTCAGGACTTTTGTCAAACATCATTCAAACAACTACAACATTCCTCAAATTCAGCAAGCATGCTGAGCATTTATTTGAACACTGACTATTAATTTATGGATCTCCTAGTTCGACCACAAGATATCCAACAAACCCAACTGGACGATCGAAACAACTGGCAACAATTTGACCAAAATTCTGATTTGTAAGCAACTTGTTCCAAATGGGTTCGCAATAAGTATTGGCTCACACAGCCTAACCTAGTTCTGAAAAAATTTATCAAATCATCTCCAACGTAAATGGAACGAATTAACAAAATAAAAAGTTAGAGAAAGAGTCGGAGAAAATGCTCACCACGTTTTGCGTCACTGTCGGAGTGAGAAGGAGGATTTAGGTTTCCTTTTCAGTGTTTAGAGTCGGAAGTGGAAAGGTGAGAACTTTGCAAATTGGAACGCCTCGAGTGTTTTGCTTTATTGGTGAGTTGGGAACAAGTGAATTGTTTCTCTTTCACGTCATTTCATAGTGGTTTTATTTTAGGCTTATTTATTGTAGTGGCCTGATATTATGGGCAAATTCTATATTGGCTCTGGAAGTTTAAGTGGCACACCTTGCCCCCTTAACTGAAGTTTGGTGAATCACTTTATCCTCTACCGTCATCTCCTTTTTTGACTCCGTCATTTTTGCTGACATGGCAAGAGAATTTCAGTCCTTTTAGCACACGTGGCTCCCCATCCCTTATCCACGCTTGTGACGTGGCAAAAGTGGGGCCTACTCCGACGTGGCAATAGTGGAGCCTACCCCTTAAAAATTAAAAAACTTGTGTATGCCCCATCAGAGCTTACGACGTGGCATAAGTGGAGCCCACTTCCAATTCGAATCCATCTCATTTACCAAACCCATTTCGCGACTCGCTGTAGCGGCTTTTTTGTTCCAACAGCTACAGATGGGCATGGCCTGCCATAAAGAGCAAATGGGTGGAGTTGCCCTTGTGTCTAAGTTTAAGAATCAGGCCACAAGAGTGCTTCAAAAGGTTCGTGGAGCCTTAGCAAGCACCTTGGTTTCCTTCACCAACAAAACCAACAGTTGCTTATAGACAAACATTTTGGTTTGACTTGAGAAGCTTGGGGTATGGGAGCTGAGTATTCATGAGTTTAGTATTATAGAGAGAAGGCTTGGATTTCCTATGAAAAACAGGGGTAGCAAAGGGAGAGGGAATTTTGAGAGGATTTGTTGAGGGAGGAGAGGAAAAGATGAGGGTGAAAGAATGGATGGCTTGAGGAAATCTTCCAGCGACTTGACGAAAGCTTCGTCACTCTCTTGGGTGTTTTGCCAGAAGAAAAAAGAGGAAGAAATGGAAGAACAGAGCTCGAAATTGAAGGGTTCCAGTAGTGAGAGGGGATGCTCGCTCTCTCTAGATGTGGTGATTTGATGGGTAGGAGATGCCCCCTTTTATAAGCGCTGGAAGCTCCTCCTTCCCAAGAAATCCTAGCTGGTTCTATTAGAGTTTGTATAAGAAAAATACACTTGCATTTAGTCTCACATTGGAAGGGAGTTGTTTCCTTCCATGGTTTTTAAACACCAATACTTTAGAAATACTAAATAGGATATGGGCCTAATGGAGACAAAGTTGGGCCTCATCATGGTTTGGACTTGGAATATATATATATATATATATATATATAATTGTCAAAAGATGGGCCTTAGGAATTCGTTTTTAAGATAAAATTCAAATATGTTAAGTAGTTAACATAACTGTTGGATGAAGAGGTGTCAAACCTCTATATATTGACAATTCGTCCAGAAATCAAAGCCACAGTGCTTAGGTCTCTAACACGTGCAACTAGAGAGACTGTCGCTGCAATTGATGCATGGACACAATCTGATTTCTTGTGCAAGAACTATATCTTGAATGGACTCGATGACACAATGTATGATGTTTATGCAGCATTTAAGAGAACCAGAGAAGTTTGGGAATTTCTTGAGAAAAAATACAAAACTGAAGATGCAGGATCTAAGAAATTTGTTGTAGGCAGATTTCTGGATTTCAAGATGGTAGATTCCAAACTTGTTGTTAAACAAGTTGAAGACCTCCAGAAAATTATCCATGAGATTCTTGATGAAGGCATGAAGATCAATGAATCTTTCCAAGTGGTGTCTTTGATTGAAAAACTTCCACCAAATTGGAAAGAATTCAAAAGTTTTCTGGAACAAAAGAGAAAGGAGATGAGTATGGAGGATCTCATTGTAAGGTTTCGGATTGAGGAGGATAACAAAATAAGTGAGAACAAGAATGTGGTTTCAAACATGGAAGCCAAGGCAAACATAGTTGAAGGAACCTCATCAAAACCAAAATTCAATCCCAAAAAGAATAAGAAGAACTTTGTTCTTGGAGCAAAAGGAAAAGACTTCAAAAAGATTAAAGGAGCATGCTGGGTTTGTGGGAAAGCAGGCCATACGGCTCAAGACTGCAGGCACAAAAGGGATTAGAATCCTGCCAATCCTGCAAATCCAAACAACAACAGACCAAGGTACAATCAGGCCAATGTGACTGAAGAAAACCTGGTTGCAGTGGTGTCAGAAACCAACATGGTTTCAAATGATAATGAGTGGTTGATTGATACTGGAGCCACCCGCCATATTTGTGGTGATAAGAATGCATTTCTTACTTACCAAGAGATACATGGTGGTGAGCAATTATTTATGGGAAACGCTTCTGCATCTGTTGTTGTTGGAAAGGGTAAAGTGCTTCTAAAATTCACCTCTGGAAAGGAACTAACCCTCCTAGATGTGTTGCATGTGCCTGATATACAAAGGAACTTGGTATCTGGACCTGTTCTAAGCAACAAAGGATTCAAACTAGTTTTCGAATCCAACAAAGTTGTACTAACTAAGGGGGGAATGTTTGTGGGAAAAGGTTACCTTGCTGATGGGTTGTTCAAACTTAATGTATCTGCCAATTCTATCAATAATAATATAAATAAGGCTTTCACTTATTTTGTTGACTCTTCTTCTACATTATGGCATGTTAGATTAGGACATGTTAATTTTCGTTCCTTACATAGAATGTATAATTTAGGATTGCTGCCTAAGTTAGATTCTATTGAAAATGTTTAATGTGAAACTTGTACAAAATCTAAATTTACTAGACAAAGTTTTAAATATGTACATAATAGGTCAAATGAATTGCTAGGCTTAATTCATAGTGATTTATGTGATTTTAAATCAACACCAAGTCGTGGAGAAAAGCAATATTATGTGACTTTCATTTATGATTGCAACAAGTACTGCTATGTATATTTATTACATAGCAAAGATGAGACTTTGGATATGTTTAAGACATATAATGCAGAAGTTGAGAATCAACTCAACAGGAAAATTTGCTGAATTTTGTGCCACAAATGGTATAATTCATCAAACAACAGCTCCTTATACACCGCAACAAAACAGTGTTTCTGAAAGAAAAAATAGGACATTTAAAGACATGATAAATTCTATGCTAAATAGCTCTGGGCTTCCACATAATATTTGGGATGAAGCCCTTCTTACTACAAATACGATCTTGAATCGAATTCCACATAAAAGGAGTAACAAGTCACCATATGAAATATGGGAAGGAAGGTTACCAACTTATAAGACACTCAAAGTGTGGGGTTGCCTAGCAAAAGTTCAAGTTCCTTTGCCAAAGAGAACCAAACTTAGACCCAAAACTATAGATTGTGTCTTCATTGGATTTACATCTAATAGTGCTACTTATAGATTATTAGTATTTCATTCTGAAGTTTCTGATATACATGTGAATACAATACTAGAATCCGTGGATGCAATATTCTTTTAGGACATTTTTCCTTATAAACAAGGAAGGTCCAATGTCAATAGAAAGAGAACTATTGATGATTCTAGAATAAATGTGAATTCTGGAATAGACGATGGTAATCCTACTTCATCTAGGGTTCAAGAAAATGAACAAGATCAAGAACCAAGAAGAAGTAAAAGGACAAGAATACCAACAGATTTTGGACCAGATTTCTTTGCTATGATAGCTGAAGCTGAACTTCAAACATATAAAGAGGCGATATCAAGTCTAGAAGCTCCATGTTGGAAATAAGCAATCAATAGTGAGATTGAATCCATTATGCAAAATCATACATGGGAATTGGTTGATTTACCACCTAGTAATAAACCAATTGGATACAAATGGATCTTTAAGAAGAAATCAAAACCAGATGGTACAATTGATAAGTATAAGGCTCGATTGGTAGCTAAAGGATACCGTCAAAAGAAAGGTTTAGATTTCTTTAATATATACTCACCCGTGACCAGAATAACATCAATAAGGATGTTGATTGCTATAGTGTCAATTTATGACATGGAAATGCATCAAATAGATTTAAAAACAGCTTTCTTAAATGGAGAGTTGGATGAGGAAATATACCTAGAACAGCCCGAGGGGTTTGTAGTAAAAGGTCAAGAACAAAAAATTTGCAAATTTAACTTGTTAAGTCTCTTTATGGACTAAAACAAGCTCCAAATCAATGGCATGACAAATTTGACCATACTATGACGACACATGGATTTAAAATAAACGAATGTGATAAATGTGTCTATATCAAGACACATAAGAACGCATGTGTTATAGTGTGTCTGTATGTAGATGACATGCTCATAATTGGGACAAACAAGGACATAATTGACTCTACTAAGAAAATGTTAAACTCAAGTTTTGACATGAAAGACTTAGATCTTGCTGATGTGATTCTTGGAATTAGAGTTAAAAGAAATTCATATGGTTATATATTAACACAGCCCCATTATGTGTAAACTGTTCTTAGAAAGTTTGGTCATTTTGGAAGTAATCATGCTGTAACACCTTTTGATGCAAGTTGCAAAATAAAAAAGAATGAAGGTGAAGCTGTTTCACAAAAGAAATATTCACAAATCATTGGAAGTCTTATGTACATTGTGAATTGTACAAGACCTGATATAGCATATTCTATGAGTAGACTTAATAGGTATACAAGTAAACCAGGACATGATCATTGGGAAGCATTGATCAGAGTTTTGAGTTATTTGAATTACACTTTGGAATATGGATTACACTATACCAAATATCCTCTAATACTAGAGGATATAATGATGTCAATTGGATTTCTAATGATTTAGAAACAAATTCCACTAGTGGATATGTTTTTACCCTATGAGGAGCATTCATATCTTGGAAATCTAGTAAACAAACTTGCATAGCCCGATCAACAATGGAATCGGAATTTGTAGCTCTAGATAAAGCTGGTGAAGAAGCCAAGTGGGATATTCCTATTTGGCCTGAGCCTGTGACAGCTATTTGTATACATTGTGATTGTATGGTTGCTCAAGCAAGAGTCAAAAATATTGTATACAATGGAAAGTCTAGACATATTAGATGAAGGCACAATACAATCAAGCAATTGCTCTCAAATGGAATCATTTCCATTGACTATATAAGGTCAAAACAAAATCTTGCAGATCCGCTTACAAAAGGCTTGACAAGAGAGCAAATTAAACAAACATCGAGGGGAATGGGATTAAAGCCAATTCAATAAATGAATTGGCCTAATGGAAACCTAACCTAGCTGATTGGAGATCCCATGGTCTAGGTTCAACAAGCAAACTGGTTAGGAATGATTCAAATGATGAGCTAACACATTTATATCTCATTCATAGATGGAAAGAAGTGTGCTATCTGCAAGAAGTCTATTAGGATACGAAAGTTTAATGATGTTGATTTCTTAAAATCAGGAGGAATAGAGCAGACTATTCTTAGTCAACATTACCTATGTAGGAGTAAATGTGGGGTCGCATTTATGAGAATGAGATGGCTAAATTCTCTAAAACTCCTATGAATCTAGGACTTGTTCAGGACCAAAATGAACACAAACGTATGAATAAGTGGTATGTTAAGATACAACATATGTGATACTTGTTGTCTCGGTTTACTACAATAGGTGAACATTTCAAGATTTTATATTCACTGTGTCACCTAGTAAATCCGATAAGTATTCACTAGGGTAGGTTCAAGCCCAAAAGACACCTCTCCTTATGTGTGTTATATCTAAGTTTTATCTCAAATATGCACGTTATAATTTTTCTATACAAATGTGGGGTATTGTTAGAGTTTGTATAGGAAAAATATACTTGCATTTAGTCCCACATTGGAAGGGAGTTGTTTCCTTCCATGGTTTATAAGCACCAACACTTTAGAAATACTAAATAGGGTATGGGTCTAGTGGAAGCAAAGTTGGGCCTCATCATGGTTTGGGCTTGGAATATATATATATATTGTCAAAAGATGGACCTTAGGAATTCATTTTTCAGATAAAATCAAAATCTGAAATTCAAATATGTTAAATAGTTAACATAACTGTTGGATGAAGAGGTGTCAGATCTCTATATATTGACAATTTGTCCAAACCAGAAAGACAACTTTTGAACAGCATTATTATTCTCACACATAAGCACTTCCTAAGAGAAATCTTATCACTGTTCGCCAGAAATCAAAGCCATAGTGCTTAGGCTTTGATTTATGATAGTTTAATCCTGGTGGACAGACTCCAATCGAACTACAAGCACAAGGGTAGAGGAGAAATACTATCTAAAGGACACTGCAACTCTGTAGAACTCTATCATCAATTCAAGTCAGTATTTTGTAATTTATTCTACTGTTGTATTGATTTGTTTATACATATATATAAAGCATATTTTGATTTGTTTATTATTATGTTATTTGGTTTTATACTGATTGTTCTCCAACAGGTTCTTCCCAAATCTGCCAAATCTCCTCCTCCATTCTTCTTCTCTTCCTTTGATTCATCCCTATTTTGTGAAATCCTCCTAATCCAAACACACACAGACAAGTTTTTTTAGTACTCTAGAGTCTTCCCGCAGCTGTACCCGTAGCAATCTCCTATCTCTAGCAATACCCTCCCCTTCTTTCCTCCCTTATTTTATGGCAATAGCTGGTGGGGGAAAGAAGTGGTAAATGGTGTTGGCCTGAAGGGTGCTTTGCTCCTAGCAGTCTGCACACGCAAGTATCCTTCCGTTTTTCAGATGGTCTGTCTTGGATTTGTCTTTGGCCATGTGCTGGAAACTTTCCTCAGATATTTTCTAAGTTGTTTAGGCCACTTCCTAAGGTGGTGGGCTAATTTTCTAAGGTGATGGGCTATTTTTTTTCTCTCTTTCATGCTTACCCACATATTTGGGCTCAAGAAATGGGTTCGAGTTGTGGGGCTCCCAAGCAGCCCAAAACTTCCGCTTCTTGGCTCATCATTGAGCCTCGTGAATGCTCATACCATCCATACCACAACCTAATCAACAAGCTCCGGCAGTTTCGTGGCTTCGGCCCACTCTAGCTTATAGCGTGGCTAGGTGCAAAATAAGTATTTTCCGCTTGGCATTGCATGTTGTTTGACGTGCTCATACTTGAATTTTATTGTATTGTAAAGGGCTATGGTCGAGTCAAAATGACATTTGATGGGATAATAAGCATGGGTTCATAGAGACGGTACATTTTACAGGCTCGTTACAACTTTTAGCGTGATGGATTACATATTTGCTTGGTGTGGCACGTGGACGGTGGCACGTGCAAGCACGTACGACGAACTTCGCGTGCCCAAATCGGGTTTCCTCTCAATAAGGTGCCGCACTAGGCCGGGAATATATTTAGGCCTAGCCTTGGATTTTTGGGCCTCAACAGCAGCATCCAACCCCTTTTTCCCATCCCTAGATCTGGAAAATAAGAGTGCGACCATTTAGGGTTTTCACATGCTAATCGACTGAGATAGGCAGACAAAGAGATAGTGACATTCGAGTTTGAACAAGGAAGCAAAGGAATCAAAATCTTGGAACCAGGCACGAATCAAAATCTCAACCTTGGTAAGTGGATTCGAAGACTATGACATATTTAGGGTGTGGTCCTGGGTATAAAGGTTCTTTATTGTAATGCTATGTTTTATGTTGTCAGTTTGCAAAGGATTTATAAAAGTTCCTTATTGTGGAGTGAATTTAAAATTGGTGTAGTCCCTTCTTGTTTTGTTGATAAGCGTTTAACTATTTTGAAAATTAGAGGATTCTAAGTTTTCGTAAGTGTTGAGTCACACATGTTTGTTGGACTGTTTTGTTGACTCATAATGTCCTTATTCTACTGTACTCCAATGGTTGATGGTGTCTTTATTTGTATTGTGTAGATGACAAAGGCCTAGTCACATTTGAAATACATCATGGGAGTACAATTGTCAAGTCTCAACACAATAAGGGGTCTTCTGTGGGTGGAACTGTTTCATATTACGATTGGTGTCCGGTGGAGTACATCTCTCTGTTAGAGATTTATCATATTGCAAAGGAGCTTGGGTGCTTTGAGATAGTTTGTGTGAAAGGGCTAAAAAATGATGAATGGCTAGATATAGATACAGATGCTAAGCTACTTGGGCGGTGTGATTTGGTACCACTTTCCTATCAAAAAGTGGTGGTAATTTACTTGGAAGATAATGTATTGGATACGAATGACAAGCCTTCAACTGTGAGAAATCTATGTAAGGAATTTGAGAGAGCAAACAATGAGGATTGGGGGGGTATATACTGAGGAGTTTGAGGGGGGAAAAAATGAAGATTGACAGCATGAGGAGTTTGAGGGAGCAAATAATGAGGAGTTTGTGGGGGGAAATAATGAAGATTCTGAGCATGTGGAGTTTGAGGGAGCGAACAATGAGGAGTTTGTGGCGGAAAATAATGAAGATTCTGAGCATGGGGAGTTTGAGGGAGCAAACAATGAGGAGTTTGTTATGGTAGAAGATAGTGAAGATTCTGAGGGTCAAGAAAGCGACCCTGAATTTGTAGATTCAGCATATGAGTATTGTGATGAAAACCAATGCTTGCTGGAGAAGGATGACAAGGCTTTTGATAATTATGTTGACCACGATGCTCCTGATACTGACCCAAATGTTGCAAAAGAAGAAGATGACTCTGTTGATGTAGCTGCAAGTGATGTTAATAGTTTGGACAGTAGCTCAGGTTCAAAGGTTGAGGGGCCTGTGAAGAGAATGAAGAGCAAGTTGCCTAAGATTGAGGACTTCAAGCCTAAAACAGACTTGACAAACCCTATTTTTGAGATTGGTTTAAAATTTCCAAGTGTACAAATGTTTTGAAAAGCAGTGAGAAATTATTCTGTATTGAATATGAGGGAAATTAGATTCACAAAGAATGATAGAGACATGGTGAGGGCAGTTTGTGTAGGTG
The DNA here is from genome assembly GCF_000346465.2 of Prunus persica. NCBI lineage: Eukaryota > Viridiplantae > Streptophyta > Magnoliopsida > Rosales > Rosaceae > Prunus > Prunus persica. The sequence goes on along the minus strand of NC_034011.1, from coordinate 14,774,674 downwards.
TTGAAGATAGGAAATGCCTATGGATATGCTATGCATCAACAGTCAATGGAAGTAGCATGGTGCAATTTAAAACTTACGTGGATGATCATACATGTAGGACATTTGAGCAAAATATACATGTTAACTCAAAGTGGTTATCAGAGAGGTATGCTACACAATTATCCAGAATTTACAATTGGAATATGGGGTCTTTTAAAGACCAAGTGAAGGAAGACTTATGTGTAATAGCTTGAAGATCACAGATTTACAGAGGAAGACATGCAACAGTAAAAGTTGAGGGGAATTACACAAAACAGTTTACATTACTGTGGGAGTATTCTGCTGAGTTTAAAAGAACAAATGAGGAAAGTACAGTAATTATCAAATCTAAAATGGAGGATGAAAGGCCTAGGTTTGAAAGGATATATATTTGTTTGGCAACTACAAAGAATGGTTTTATTAAGGGTTGTAAGCCAGTTATAGGATTGGATGCTTGCCATATAAAAGGGCCTCACTCTGGCCAGATTATGGCTGCAGTTGGAGTTAATCCCAACAATGATGTACCCTACTGCATATGTTATGGCAGAAGTGGAGAACTATGACACATGGACGTGATTCTTAGAACTATTAGGCTCTGATCTTGGTATTGAAAATAACAACTCATGTGTTCATTACTAATAAACAAAAGGGGTTGCTGGATGCAATTGGTGACTTGTTTCCAAATTCAGAACATAGACATTGCCTGAAACATCTACATGAAAACTTTGTGCTTGCTGGTCATAGAGGTTTTGCACTACAACAACAACTAGAGTTTGTTGCAAGAAGCACAACTTTGCCTTGGTTTCAAGCTAAGATGAAGAAATTGCAAGATTTATGAGGGTCAACATTTGATTGGGTGGCAAGGCTAGATGCACACCATGAAAGGACCCGCCCCGAATTTCCCAAAACCCGAGGCGAATCCTGTGGAATTCCCGACATCACCCCGATGCCGGGCCCACTTACTAAAGACCGATACTTTCTGCCGAAATTTCGGCAATCTCCCCTATAAATTGGACATTTTCCAAAATTACAGCCTACATAAAACACAATTTAATATCCACAACTGGCAGCATGCACAATATAATTTCATGCAATTCACATAAACGGCCTTCGGCCTTCCAATAATTCTCAACTACCAAGCATGCTAACAAATCAATTCATGCCTTAAACAAGGCAAATGAGAAATTCAAATATAAATTATGACTACTAAATTTCAACATGCATCTTTCAACTTTTCCAATCCCAATATACGAGGTTTTAACCTCTTAACACAATCACATTTATGTCCGCGACTGCACCTAAATACCTTAGGCTGCCTACGTACCCTCC